>NC_091282.1:450675717-451033217 GCF_032444005.1 Ranitomeya imitator
TTGCCGCCTAGAAACGTATGCGGTTGTTAGCGGAAGGAATGCGGCAAAAAAAGCATTGCTGTCTATGTGAACGTATGTGTTCGCAAGCACATGCGTTTGCTTGCGTTTGTGAATGCATACGTTGTATCACAGGAAAACATGTCTAGACACTGATTAGCCACCCCCCACATACAAACTGATAAAAGGAGGGAGTGGGCATTGGCAGGTCACTACTCAGCAGACTGGGAACAAGAGCAGACACTGCAGACCAGACACTGGATGGAGTCTACACTCTGAACAATGTGAGTATATCCTAGCCAATGTTTTCATTTTCTACTTTCTGTCTCTATATGTCCTAATTTCTCCCATTTCTTTCTTTCTGCGTGCATCAGAATGTCATCTTCTGAGGAGGAGGAGCAAAGACCTGGACTTGCACAAGCCGAACATGTCAGTGAAGTGAGTACTCACCTCCTCAGATTGGTAAGTATTCACTGTCACATCTACACATATGACAATTTTTTTCCCCCTTTTTTTAGAGCACTTCTTCCACTGCGGCAGAGGCTGAGCAGGAGCAGCGGGGTCACGGTCGGGTGGAAAGGCGGCAGCGTGTACGTATACGTGGCTGACTGTTTATTGTATCCTCACTTTACTCTTGGATGTTCATTTCTTTACTTTTCTATTTCTTTCCCTTTTTCTTCTTGACTCCTTTTGTTTCTTGACTTTCAATATTCATGCCAGTTTTCTGTCTTTGTTTTCTTTTCCTTATGGTAATGTGTCCAACATTAATGTCATTATTTATTTTTTAGGTTCCAGAATGGGATGAGGACCTCA
Organism: Ranitomeya imitator; assembly: GCF_032444005.1. Classification (NCBI taxonomy): domain Eukaryota; kingdom Metazoa; phylum Chordata; class Amphibia; order Anura; family Dendrobatidae; genus Ranitomeya; species Ranitomeya imitator. The sequence goes on from NC_091282.1 coordinate 450,676,528, forward strand.
TTGAAAATGACCTCCTTATCTCCCTGGTCCATGAGCGAGTCCCGTTGTGGGACACCCGGGTTCCGCAGCACTCGGACAACATAACGTCCGGCGGCTATGGAATGAGGTGGCAAAGCGATGTGGGTTGGTTGGGACAACGCCCCGACTCGGGTCCGAAATGCATTTTGCAAGTATTGCAATGCAGTGTGATGCAGCAGTGACCTTGGCCGTGATCACACAACTGTCTGTGATTAGAGAAACTCTCAGGAGTTTCTCTCCTCACAGACAGTTGGGTGATCACAGCCAAAAGTCCATTATCTAACCATTTTTTTTTGTTTTTTCAACAGTGCTCAAAGTCAAAACAAGTTGGTGATCGCTTCAACAAGGACCTTCGTCAAGAGAGCCGGGGTTCCTAGTGGTTCTGGAGCAAGGATCCAAAAATATAAATACCACCGCATTCTGGCATTTTTGAGACCGGTCCTTGCCCAGAGAACTTAAGTATTTTTTTGGTGTATTAGGTTGTGTTGTATTGCCTTAATCTGTATGTTTCTATTCCACAGGAGTTGACGCTTAACTTTTGTAAATGTTTGGTAGTAATGTGTTTTTTTTCTTCTTTTTTCACAGCACATGGAGCAGCAGTCTTGACCCTGGTTCTGGAGCGGTCCTTCATCAGACAGCCACAAACTTGTCCCAGCCATCCAGCAGCGCTGCAGCAAGTGGGCCTGCCACACAAACTGGAGACCAGGAAGCTGGTCCATCAGGTGTTCCCCTTCCCCAGTCCTCTGCCCCTTTTTTGGGGGGCTCTTCCCGGCAATGGCAGAGGGCCTCGGACAGGTCACTCATGCCCGAGTTTTTGCACTTGAGCTTGGTCTTTCATGATGGACTTAAGGCGATGGGTGACCGACTGGATACTACCATTAGCCATATGAATACACGTATCCAGGAGGTCACCAAAAGCCTTGACCAAGTGAAAGCCAACCTCCATAGGCCAGCACATCATTTTTTTAATCAAATTGAACAGGGCATGTTGGAACACCTTACTCCTAATCTCCAGCTTTGTGTCATGCAGGCCTGCAATGCTGCTTACGTGCAGGCTATGCAGCAGAGTCGGTATTTTCAGCAGACAGTGGCGGCATATCCACCTGTGCCTACACTGTCACGCTTGACCTCAATGCCGAGCTCTGCTGCATACCATTGCATGGCCACCTCCATTCCAAGCACTGCCGGACACCACTACAGCACCACCACCATGCCGAGTGCTGTTGGAAAGCCCACCGCCACCACCATGACAACTGCTGCTCCTGCTTGGACCTCCTCCACTGACACCACCATGCAGCAGCAGCAACAGCAGCAACCGGACCCTGGCATGGCCTTCCCCACCACCACAACCATGCAGCAGTGGCACAGAGACACTGGCATGACCTTCCCCACCAACACAACCATGCAGCAGCAGCAGCAGCACACGGACCCTGGCAGGGCCTTCCCCACCACCACAACCATGTTGCGGCACACGGACCCTGACAGGTCGGCCACCATGGCCAGGCCACTAGAAATCAGCCCAAAGAGGCTCCCCGTACCGCAGCACTGTTCCCAAAAAGGGAAAGGAAAAAAGAAACAGAGGACTATCGCTATCCCTCCCCCTTACCTCCCAATGTGTCTGTAATGTCTGGTTTGTCTCACCCTTTCAGTGTGTCTCTGCCCTCTCATGCGTCAAGCCCCATCCCCGAACTGCCAGACCCCAGTAATTTAATTGCCCCTTCTCCTGCCACCCCTGTGTCGTCCACAGTTAGTCAAGCTTTACAGCTACAAACCCCCCATTTTCTATTCGCCACGACAGCACCCACTGAGAGAGGGGATCCGCCCCAAGGATCAGGAAACCTACAGAGAAATAAAAGGGGCGGTCCCACCTCGCACCTCAGTTTGGTTTCCTGTTCCTAGAAGGGAACCTATGGAGAAGCTTCCCTAAAGATCGTGGGAAGAGGAAAACCTGCCTGGATTGCCGCCTGTGTCTGTTCTGGTAGAACGGCAGGGGCTCCAGTGCGGGTGACAGGGTCGGGGGAATGTTCCTGCTGGCTCCCCCCTCCCCTGTGGCGCATATGCTGATGATGTCCTCAGGATTTCAAACATTCTCCCTGCTGGGACACTGTTTTTATAAAGGCCTTACGTCTGCTTACCGGCTGCTATGAGGTGATGGGGCAGGGGACCGGATGATGGGCAGCGCCTGGGTCTCATGTCCGTTAAGTGATGCGGCTGTGGAGCACTGTGAAGTGCTGAGATTTGGCGTGGATGCGCGCATGCATGGTGGTGAAGGCGCCCCGGAAGTAGATGGGAACACTTCTGGGAGCGCAATAATGGAGAATATGCCTGGTGGGGACACCTTTCCATGACGCACAGTGTGGCGATTCCAAGGCGGTCTTACCCAGAAGGGGGCTTCAGGCATTGGACAGCTGCGGTAACAAAAATGTTTTTTAAAAAAATGGGTGTGCGTGTGTGAGAGTATGGGTTAGCCTCCACTATTTAAGTCAGTCAGATGCACAATATTCCTCTCATCGGACGTAGTTCGCTCCCTTAGATGGTGGTTAGACCTGAAAAATCTCTAGGGTGGAGTTCCTTGGGTAGTAGTCCCTTCTAATATAATTACCACAGACGCCAGCCCTTGGGGATGGGGGGCACATCTTAATGAAGAGATAGTTCAAGGTCTAGGGCAGAGTCTAGTGACTCCTCTAATATGAAGGAATTGAGGGCAATATATTATGCCATACTCCACTTTCTTCCGCAGCTACAAGGCTCCCATACAAGAATTCTTTCCGACAACACTATCTCGGTAGCGTACATAAACCATCAAGGAGGTACACGATCAAACAGTCTCATGGGTATCACAACAAGCATCATGATTCTAGCCGAGAGACACCTTTTGTCCCTCTCAGCCGTACATATCAGAGGAATAGACAATTTTCGTGCAGATTTTCTTAGCAGCCACACCCTTCATCAAGGAGAATGGATGCTGAGCAGACGGATCTTCAAGATGATAACTATCCGATGGGGAGTACCTCAGATAGACTTATTTGCAAGATTCAACAGACAGGTCAAAACATTCACCTCGCTGTGCAGGCAGGACAATCCGGATGTATTCGACGCCCTGCAGATCCCATGGATATTCAGTCTGGCCTACGCCTTTCCTCCATGGAATCTTCTTCATGTAGTTATCAGGAAGATAAGAGAGGAAGGGGCAAGGGTAATTTTGATAGCTCCATTTTGGCCCAAAAGGCCATGGTTTTCATGGCTAAGGGCAATGTCAATGTCTGACCCTTGGATTCTTCCACAGACCAGAGACCTACTGTCACAGGGCCCCTTTTTCCACCCTCAGGTCAAGGGTATGAACTTGACAGTTTGGAATTTGAGAGGCAATTATTGAAATTTAGAGGATTCTCTGAGGGTTTAATAAATACCCTCATGAAAAGTAGAAAACTATCCACTACAAAAATTTACACTAGGGACTGGAGAAAGTTTCTTGAGTATCATACAGCTCAAATGTCTACAGAAATACCAATATTTCCTATACTAGAGTTTCTACAAAAGGGACTTGATTTAGGCCTCTCAGTAAGCACTCTTAAAGTTCAGATTTCAGCTCTAGGAGCTCTCTTTAATTATGACATTGCGAGTAATAGATGGGTATCTCGGTTTATATCTGCGTGTCAACGTCCAAAACCAGTCCATATACCACAAGTCCCACCGTGGGATCTAAATCTACTCTTGGATGTGAAGCGATGGTCGGGGGACCACCACAGTGCAGGAAGACTACTGTACACAAGATGGCGTGCAAACAACAAAGGGTAAATTTATTGGAAGGCAACGAATGAAAGGAATGAGGAAGATGCAAACAGGGGTTTACAATGGCAAAAGACAATTTACAAGAGTAATAAACTTAATTTTTTCCGTAAAATAGCACGGTGCTCCAGCTATTACAGACTCAAAATATGTCTAACAAGCAAATGTAAACAATAAACAAGTGATGATGCTACTCTACGTATAATCTTCCTGGCCTTTACTAAGCAGGCCACACGGCTCCCGTGTACTGACTATTGAAGCCTACACTAGGCCCTAACAGGATGCACCAAACAGGAACAAACTCACGGTGATGTTGGAGAATCAGGTCCAGTCCCAGGGGGGCCCTCAGCAGTCTAATACGGTGGTGCGCACGGCTTTCTGTCAGCTCTGTGAAACGTGGTCTTCTCCTTGCTTCTGGATTCTAGGGATGCTCCTGGAAACTGTAAATCCCTTTCTCTGTATCTTCGTGGTTCTCTTGCAGCTCTATCAGGACACAGTTCTTCTCTCAGCTATCAGCACAAAAAGTCCTCTCTGCAGCAGCTTCAGCTCACACACGCTGCTCCAGCTCCACACCTGCCCTCTGCACAGACTAGTTCATTACACCGAATATTGCAGGGGAGAAGCAGAACATTCTATCACGCCAGACAAGGGGGTGCAGCCTCTTAAAGTGACAGCGTGTTCCTTACTGTCCATAACAGCACCACCCTCTTACAGATGCATTAACAGAAAGCCCTTTTGAGCATCTTCATATAGCCTCATTGAAATATATCTCATTAAAGACAGCATTATAAGTAGCTTTGGTATCTGCTAGGAGAGTAAGTGATCTCCAAGCCTTGTCTATAGATCCTCCGTTTTTATTACTAAGACCTGATAGAATAATTTTAAAAACAGACCCGTCCTATCTTCCCAAAGTTGCTACTAAATTTTATAGATCCCAAGAGATCCTTCTTCTGACTTTTTACGAGAATCACTCAACTCCAGAGGAGGAGAGACTACATTCCCTGGATGTAAAGAGGACTGTTTTGGCCTACTTAGATAGAACCAAGGACTGGAGGCAGAGCAGGGCTCTCTTTGTGTCCTTCCAGGGTAAGAAGAAGGGTTCCAGGGTCACGAAGAATAGATGCCATAATACTTGCATATAAAGCTAAAGGAAGAACTCCATCAGAAAATGTGGGAGCACACTCTACAAGGGCTATGTCCTGGGCAGAAAAGGCGGACATGCCGATATGTAAGGCTGCATCCTGGTCTTCGCATTCTACCTTTTATAGGCACTATAGGCTAGACCTATCTTCTTCTTCTGACTTTGGAGTATCGGTCCTTGACACGTGATCCCACCCAGGTGATTGTCTCTGTAAATCTCTCAGTGGATGCTGTCGTGGCGAATAGAAAAAAACGGATTACTTACCGGTAATACTCTTTTATAGAGTCCACAACAGCACCCACTCACATCCCTCCCTTATTATAGAAACACATGGTGTCTTGGTAGTGATGAATTAAAGGTAGAACTGTATATATTAGGATTATAGATAGGTGTACATTGGTGAGCTGATTAACTAAAACTTGGTGGCAGTTCCTCCCATTCTCTGCAATACAAACAGAGGTGCGAGGTGGGACCGCCCCTTTTATTTCTCTGTAGGTTTCCTGTTCCTAGGGGCGGATCCCCTCTCTCAGTGGGTGCTGTCGTGGGCTCTATGAAAGAGCATTACCGTAAGTAATGCGTTTTTTTCCGGCACTCTACCCCAAGCAGGCGCAGTTAATTTTTTGGGGGGTGTAAAAATAAATAATGTTTTTTGCCCCCAATAATGTTTGGTTAATTGTGTATTTCGCTGCCACAACACACACTGTGCGCACACTTTATTTTTTGCCACCTCATAGCTCCAGTAGTTAGTAAGTACAACACTGCAGCTTTGTGTGTGTTTGGTATAGAGATATGAGGTGGCCCAAAAAATAATACTTGTATTTTCTCCATAATCTCTTCCTTCTGCTTACTCTGTGACTTTGTGTTGCAGACTGAAGAGAAATTGGCGGTAATACAAAGCAGAACTATACTCAACAGGTCATGTGTCCAAAAACTCATTAGTTATGACACCTGACCTGGTGAGCAGAGAACTGCCTTGTATAACCTCCATTTTCTCTTCTGTGTACGTAATCTATTTCACACAAAGTGAAGGGATGATGGAGGTCATACAAGGCATATCTATACTCACCTGGACATGTGTCAGAAATAATGAATTCATGAGGCTGTTATTTGTGCTTTATGAATTCATTATTTCTGACACCTGACTTGATGAGTATAGATCTGTTTTGTAAACAGCCGTCTCTTCAGTCTGCGTCCAATGGATACTGCACAACAGAATCAGGACGCAATGACGTCAACAACCTTACCACTAACAACCTAAGTGGTTTGTAGAGGAAATACATAGGAGACACGGTCAAGATAACTAAACACGTAGTTTATTAACAACAAATATTAGTAACATTTAAACCATAACTGGTACAGACCCAAACCCAACAAGACATTTTACACAATATTGTCCTGCCATGCCACACGTCCAATATCAGAATAAAAAAAAGGCAGCAAATTGGTCCCGCATGTGACCAACTTCAACAGTTGACCGCAGCGCGTGATGCTGGTAATCTGGCAATGGGTTTGCAACGGGTTCATCCAGTTCAATGTTGGGTCGCTCCTTAGCCATAATGTAATTGTGGAGAACCACACAGGCTTTGACCACCTCATCGACTGTCTCTATTTTTAGATTAATGGCGGTTGTAAGAATGCACCATTTTGAGTCTAGAATCCCAAAGGTACACTCTACTGTTCTTCAGGCCCTGGTCAGTCTGTAGTTAAAGATCTTTTTAGTCTGGTTCAAGTCCCGACTGGAATATGGCTTCAGTAGGTTTTCACACATCTCAATGGCCTCATCCCCAACCATAACAAATAGCATCGGTGGGCATTGAGTGTTGGGGAGAGGTCATGGCTGTGGAAAATGGCAAAAATTTTAATTCACACGTCTGCCCATATCCGAGTTCTTAAAAGTCTGGGAATCGTTGCCACGGCCAAAAGCTCCAATGTCCACGGCAATGAAGCGACAGTCCGCAATCTGCTATTGCCATGAGCACAACAGAAAAATATTTTTTGCAGTTGAAGTACTCCGATGCAGTTCTAGCGGGTTTGATAATGCATATGTGCTTTCCATCCACCGCACCCAAACAGTTGGGGAAATCACACACACTCCAGAATTTCTCTGCAATTCCCATCCACATGTCCTCGGTGGGTATGGGTATAAATTCATCCCAGAGAACATTCCACAAAGCCCGGCAGGTGTCCGCAAGTATTCCAGACAGTGTGGAAATTCCAAGCCGGTACTGGAAGTGGAGGGATGATAAGCTCTCTCTGGTTGCCAGAAATCTGGAATAAAATAAATAAAAAATAAATTACAATCAATTCTATTTATGGTGTTATTCTGCTAAAGACATAAAGGAAAATACAAAGAATACATGTCAGACCAACAATAATTATGACTGGCATTTGTTTAGAATTATTACATACCTTAATGTAACCAGCAGACGTTGCTCTGCAGGAATCACTCTACAGAACTGTGTGTCCTGTCTCCGGATGGCTCCTTGGACACAACCAAGCAAATCCCGAAAAGAGTCTTGCGACATCCGGGTATATTCCGGGAATTTGTGCGGGTTGGCATTAAGCTCGCCATATAGCGTGTGATAGGCTCAAAGGCTCTCCCGGAGTTCGATAATGGGGTGTCTCCAAAAATGCAGACGTCGTGTCCTTCTCTGTCTTTCTCGATTTCTTTGTTGCTCCCAAGCAAACGCACAGGCAAGAAACAGCTTGATGCTTAAATCCAGGTTGAAATAAAAGCTCTCCATGCTAAGATCCATCATGACACAGGATACAGTAGCACACTGTTAACATTTCAGAAGTCCTAGGGTCTATATATAGGTATCCCATAATACACGCCCTCTGTAGTCCCATTGGCGGTGTCTGGTTATCTTGATTTTTCTCCTGGAAAATTTTCCACCATGCGCACAAAAAACGCAAACGCATGTAAAACGCATGCAAAAGCATGAAAATGCCGCATTTTTTAATGCGTTACCGTATGCATCTAAAAAGTGCTGTGTTTGTACACGTTTCCATGCGGTTTTTCCTTAATTTGCGGATTAATCGCTGTGGGTACTAACGCAAATGTAAAACTAGCCTTAAAGGGACACTGTCACCTGAATTTGGAGGGAACAATCTTCAGCTATGGAGGCGGGGTTTTTGTGTTTTTGATTCACCCTTTCCTTACCCGCTGGCTGCATGCTGGCTGCAATATTGGATTGAAGTTCATTCTCTGTCCTCTGTTGTGAATTCTGTGGCTGAATTCACTCCTGTGGTCACAAGTGGTACTGCAGCTTCTGAGCTTCCTCCCTCAGGTGTTCTGGTGAGCTCGTTGGCTGCTTTGTTATTTAACTCCACCTGATTCTGTCTTCCTTGCTCCTTGTCAATGTTCCAGTGTTGGACCTGAGCTTCTGGATCTTTCCTGTGGCCTGCTGCTCTGCTTAGATAAGTGCTTCTTTGCTTTTGTTGCTACTTTTTCTGTCCAGCTTGTCTATTCGTTTTTTGCTGGAAGCTCTGAGACGCAAAGGGTGCACCGCCGTGCCGTTAGTTCGGCACGGTGGGTCTTTTTGCCCCCTTTGCGTGGTTTTTTGCTTTAGGGTTTTTTGTAGACTGCAAAGTTCTCTTTGCTATCCTCGCTCTATCTAGAATATCGGGCCTCACTTTGCTGAATCTATTTCATCCCTACGTTTGTCTTTTCATCTTGCTAACAGTCATTATATGTGGGGGGCTGCCTTTTCCTTTGGGGTATTTCTCTGAGGCAAGTCAGGCTTGTTTTTCTATCTTCAGGCTAGTCAGCTCCTCAGGCTGTGCCGAGTTGCATAGGTAGTGACAGGCGCAATCCACAGCTGCCTTTAGTTGTGTTAGGATAGGTTCAGGTATTGCGGTCTACAGAGATTCCACGTCTCAGAGCTCGTTCTATTGTTTTTGGGTTATTGTCAGATCACTGTATGTGCTCTGATTGCTGGCACACTGTGTCACTGGATTGCCTACATAACAGTACAAGGAGCCAACCTAATGATTCTCAATAGAGGGAAAAAATAAGTTCTGACATCATTTTTTTTTCTCAGCTCTGTGTTCAGTCTTTTTTTTCCCCTAGACATTTGGGTGTTTCAGGACACAGGTGTGGACATGGATATTCAGGGTCTGTGCTCTTCAATGGATAATCTCGTTACAAATGTACAATGGATTCAAGATACTATTGATCAGAAATCTATGTTAGAACCAAGAATTCCTATTCCTGATTTGTTTTTTGGTGATAGAACTAAGTTTCTTAATTTCAAAAATAATTGTAAGCTATTTCTGGCCTTGAAACCTCATTCTTCTGGTAATCCTATTCAACAGGTTTTGATTATTATTTCTTTTTTGCGCGGCGACCCTCAGGACTGGGCATTTTCTCTTGCGCCAGGAGACCCTGCATTGAGTAATGTTGATGCGTTTTTCCTGGCGCTCGGATTGCTTTACGATGAGCCTGATTCAGTGGATCAGGCTGAGAAAAATTTGCTGGCTTTGTGCCAGGGTCAGGATGATATAGAAGTATATTGTCAGAAATTTAGGAAGTGGTCAGTACTCACTCTGTGGAATGAATCTGCGCTGGCAGCTTTGTTCAGAAAGGGTCTCTCTGAGGCTCTTAAGGATGTCATGGTGGGTTTTCCCATGCCTGCTGGTTTGAGTGAGTCTATGTCTTTGGCCATTCATATCGGTCGACGCTTGCGCGAGCGTAAATCTGTGCACCATTTGGCGGTATTGTCTAAGATTAAACCTGAGCCTATGCAGTGCGATAGGACTATGACCAGAGTTGAACGGCAAGAACACAGACGTCTGAATGGTCTGTGTTTCTACTGTGGTGATTCCACTCATGCTATTTCTGATTGTCCTAAGCGCACTAAGCGGTTCGATAGGTCTGCCGTCATTGGTACTGTACAATCCAAATTCCTTCTGTCCATTACCTTGATATGCTCTTTGTCATCGTATTCTGTCATGGCGTTTGTGGATTCAGGCGCTGCCCTGAATCTGATGGATTTGGATTATGCTAAACGTTGTGGGTTTTTCTTGGAGCCTTTGCGGTGTCCTATTCCGTTGAGAGGAATTGATGCTACACCTTTGGCCAAGAATGAACCTCAGTACTGGACCCAGCTGACCATGTGCATGGCTCCTGCACATCAGGAAGTTATTCGCTTTCTGGTGCTACATAATCTGCATGATGTGGTCGTGTTGGGGTTGCCATGGCTGCAAACCCATAATCCAGTATTGGATTGGAACTCTATGTCGGTATCCAGCTGGGGTTGTCAGGGGGTACATGGTGATGTTCCATTTTTGTCTATTTCGTCATCCACTCCTTCTGAGGTCCCAGAGTTCTTGTCTGATTATCAGGATGTATTTGAAGAGCCCAAGTCCGATGCCCTACCTCCGCATAGGGATTGTGATTGTGCTATCAATTTGATTCCTGGTAGTAAATTCCCTAAAGGTCGATTATTTAATTTATCCGTGCCTGAACACGCCGCTATGCGCAGTTATGTGAAGGAATCCCTGGAGAAGGGACATATTCGCCCATCGTCATCACCACTGGGAGCAGGGTTCTTTTTTGTAGCCAAGAAGGATGGTTCGCTGAGACCATGTATTGATTACCGCCTTCTTAATAAGATCACTGTTAAATTTCAGTATCCCTTGCCATTGTTATCTGACTTGTTTGCTCGGATTAAGGGGGCTAGTTGGTTCACTAAGATAGATCTTCGTGGTGCGTATAATCTGGTGAGAATCAGGCAAGGAGATGAATGGAAAACTGCATTTAATACGCCCGAGGGTCATTTTGAGTATCTAGTGATGCAGTTCGGACTTGCCAATGCTCCATCTGTGTTTCAGTCTTTTATGCATGACATCTTCCGTGAGTATCTGGATAAATTCCTGATTGTTTACTTGGATGACATTTTGATCTTCTCAGATGATTGGGACTCTCATGTGAAGCAGGTCAGAATGGTTTTCTAGGTCCTGCGTGCTAATTCTTTGTTTGTGAAGGGATCAAAGTGTCTCTTCGGTGTGCAGAAAGTTTCATTTTTGGGGTTCATCTTTTCCCCTTCTACTATCGAGATGGATCCGGTTAAGGTCCAAGCCATCCAGGATTGGACTCAGCCGACATCTCTGAAAAGTCTGCAAAAATTCCTGGGCTTTGCTAATTTCTATCGTCGCTTCATCTGGAATTTTTCTAGCATTGCCAAACCATTGACCGATTTGACCAAGAAGGGTGCTGATTTGGTTAATTGGTCTTCTGCTGCTGTGGAAGCTTTTCAGGAGTTGAAGCATCGTTTTTGTTCTGCCCCTGTGTTGTGTCAACCAGATGTTTCTCTTCCGTTCCAGGTCGAGGTTGATGCTTCTGAGATTGGAGCAGGGGCGGTTTTGTCACAGAGAGGTTCTGGTTGCTCAGTGTTGAAACCATGTGCTCTCTTTTCCAGGAAGTTTTCGGCTGCTGAGCGTAATTATGATGTGGGCAACCGAGAGTTGCTGGCCATAAAGTGGGCATTCGAGGAATGGCGTCATTGGCTTGAAGGAGCTAAGCATCGCGTGGTGGTATTGACTGATCATAAGAACCTTACTTATCTCGAGTCTGCCAAGCGCTTGAATCCTAGACAGGCCCGTTGGTCGTTATTTTTTGCCCGCTTCGATTTTGTGATTTCGTACCTTCCGGGCTCTAAAAATGTGAAGGCGGATGCTCTGTCTAGGAGTTTTGTGCCCGACTCTCCGGGTTCATCTGAGCCGGCGAGTATCCTCAAGGAAGGAGTCATTGTGTCTGCCATCTCCCCTGATTTGCGGCGAGTGTTGCAAACATTTCAGGCGAATAAACCTGATCGTTGTCCGGCGGAGAAACTGTTCGTCCCTGATAGGTGGACTACTAAAGTTATCTCTGAACTTCATTGTTCGGTGTTGGCTGGTCATCCTGGAATATTTGGTACCAGAGAGTTAGTGGCTAGATCCTTCTGGTGGCCATCTCTGTCACGGGATGTACGTACTTTTGTGCAGTCCTGTGGGATTTGTGCTAGGGCTAAGCCCTGCTGTTCACGTGCCAGTGGGTTGCTTTTGCCCTTGCCGGTCCCAAAGAGGCCTTGGACACATATTTCGATGGATTTCATTTCTGACCTTCCCGTTTCTCAAAGGATGTCAGTCATTTGGGTGGTCTGTGATCGCTTTTCTAAAATGGTCCATCTGGTGCCCTTGGTTAAATTGCCTTCCTCCTCTGATTTGGTGCCTTTGTTCTTCCAGCATGTGGTTCGTTTGCATGGCATTCCTGAGAATATTGTTTCTGACAGAGGTTCCCAGTTTGTTTCGAGGTTTTGGCGAGCCTTTTGTGGTAGGATGGGCATTGACCTGTCTTTTTCCTCGGCTTTCCATCCTCAGACTAATGGCCAGACCGAACGAACCAATCAGACCTTGGAGACATATCTGAGATGTTTTGTTTCTGCAGACCAGGATGATTGGGTGTCCTTTTTGCCGTTGGCTGAGTTCGCCCTTAATAATCGGGCCAGCTCGGCCACCTTGGTCTCTCCATTTTTCTGCAATTCTGGGTTCCATCCTCGTTTCTCTTCAGGACAGGTTGAGTCTTCGGACTGTCCTGGTGTGGATTCTGTGGTGGACAGGTTGCAGCAGATCTGGACTCAGGTAGTGGACAATTTGACCTTGTCCCAGGAGAAGGCTCAACTTTTCGCTAATCGCAGACGCCGTGTGGGTCCCCGACTTCGTGTTGGGGATCTGGTTTGGTTATCTTCTCGTCATATTCCTATGAAGGTTTCCTGTCCTAAATTTAAACCTCGTTTTATTGGTCCGTATAGGATTTCTGAGATTCTCAATCCTGTGTCTTTTCATCTGACCCTCCCAGACTCCTTTTCCATACATAATGTATTCCATAGGTCGTTGTTGCGGAGATACGTGGCACCTATGGTTCCATCTGTTGAGCCTCCTGCCCCGGTTTTGGTGGAGGGGGAATTGGAGTATATTGTGGAGAAAATTTTGGATTCTCGTGTTTCTAGACGGAAACTCCAGTATCTGGTTAAATGGAAGGGTTATGCTCAGGAAGATAATTCCTGGGTTTTTGCCTCTGATGTCCATGCTCCAGATCTTGTTCGTGCCTTTCATGTGGCTCATCCTGGTCGGCCTGGGGGCTCTGGTGAGGGTTCGGTGACCCCTCCTCAAGGGGGGGGGGTACTGTTGTGAATTCTGTGGCTGAATTCACTCCTGTGGTCACAAGTGGTACTGCAGCTTCTGAGCTTCCTCCCTCAGGTGTTCTGGTGAGCTCGTTGGCTGCTTTGTTATTTAACTCCACCTGATTCTGTCTTCCTTGCTCCTTGTCAATGTTCCAATGTTGGACCTGAGCTTCTGGATCTTTCCTGTGGCCTGCTGCTCTGCTTAGATAAGTGCTTCTTTGCTTTTGTTGCTACTTTTTCTGTCCAGCTTGTCTATTCGTTTTTTGCTGGAAGCTCTGAGACGCAAAGGGTGCACCGCCGTGCCGTTAGTTCGGCACGGTGGGTCTTTTTGCCCCCTTTGCGTGGTTTTTTGCTTTAGGGTTTTTTGTAGACTGCAAAGTTCTCTTTGCTATCCTCGCTCTATCTAGAATATCGGGCCTCACTTTGCTGAATCTATTTCATCCCTACGTTTGTCTTTTCATCTTGCTAACAGTCATTATATGTGGGGGGCTGCCTTTTCCTTTGGGGTATTTCTCTGAGGCAAGTCAGGCTTGTTTTTCTATCTTCAGGCTAGTCAGCTCCTCAGGCTGTGCCGAGTTGCATAGGTAGTGACAGGCGCAATCCACAGCTGCCTTTAGTTGTGTTAGGATAGGTTCAGGTATTGCGGTCTACAGAGATTCCACGTCTCAGAGCTCGTTCTATTGTTTTTGGGTTATTGTCAGATCACTGTATGTGCTCTGATTGCTGGCACACTGTGTCACTGGATTGCCTACATAACAGTCCTCCGTAGTACATGCCTGCACAAAGCAATCTTGCCTTGCTTAGGCGTGTACTATGGAGGACAGAGAATGAACTTCAATCTAATATTGCAGCCAGCATGCAGCCAGCGGGTAAGGAAAGGGTGAATCAAACACCCAAAAACCCCGCCTCCATGGCTGAAGATTGTTCCCTCCAAATTCAGGTGACAGTGTCCCTTTAATTGTTCACAGTAACAGTAATTTTAACCAGTTGTGTCCAAGCTTTTACATGTCACTATTTACAGCAGCCTCAGTTTATCCTATGTGATGTATGCAGCAGTTTCGGTGTATCTTATGTGATGTATGAACATCAGCCTCAGTGGCTCCTATGTGAGATATATTCAGCAGCCTCGGTGTCTCCTGTGTGAGATATAAAAAAGCAGCCTCGGTGTCTCCTGTGTGAGATATATAAAGCAGCCTTGGTGTCTACTAAATGATGTACATACAGAGGTCTCCTACGTCAGATATATTCAGTAGCCTCGGTGTCTCCTACGTGAGATATATTCAGCAGCCTCAGTGTCTCCTAAGCGATGTATATACAGAATTCTCGGTGTCTCCTACGTCTGATATATTCAGCAGCCTCAGTGTCTCCTAATTAATGTATATGCATCAGTCTCATTGTCTCAAAATTGATGTATGCACAGCAGTGTCATTTGGCAGTAGTACCAATAAAAATTTTGAGTAATCCCACAAAAAATGAAACTCCAACTAAGGTCTGTCATCTGTCATTGTAAAAATATGATATGTTCACATTTAGGCTATGTGCACACGTCAGGATTCCTTGCAGAAATTTCCTGCACAAAACCAGACTTTTTCTGCAAGAAATCAGCATGCCTTTTTTTCGCGTTTTTCTTGCGTTTTTTGCTCGTTTTTTGCACTTATTACAGTGATGAATATGCGGCTCCACCCCTATGGGAGGTGGAGCCGCATATTCATCACTGTAATGTGCGGCACCACGTGACCGCTCATACAGGAAGAGCAGCGACGCTGAGAGGAAGCATCCGGGGAGCTGGGTAAGTATTTTAATGCCAGTGGATGGGCGCACAGGGGGAGGGAGGGGCGAGATTACCGGAAACTTTATTTTAACAAAAAAAAAAAAAAGATTTTTAATTCCTTTGCTCCAGCAAACGCTGCTGGAGAGAAGAAATGAATGGGGCTTCAGCACCACAAGCTGGGGGGACAGCGCTTACTGTAGCGCTGTCTCCTGCACGGCACACGGACTGCACACGGACAGCATCCATGTGCGGTACGTGTTTTACACGGACCCATTGACTTTAATGGGTCCGTGTGATACGTGCGCTCCCACAAACACTGACATGTCTCCGTGTTTTTCAAACGGACACACGGTCCGTGAAAAAATGCTGACATGTGCAGAGACACATTGATTTTAATGTGTCTACGTGAGTCAGTGTCTCCGGTACGTGAGGAAACTGACACCTCACGTACCAGAGCCACTGATGTATGAAACCGGCCTAATGGTAGCAGATCGGCTCTGGAAAAGTGACATTGCTCCTGACCTCCCTCAAAAATCCAGTGAAATCTGTCCTCCGAAATCCAAACACCTTCTTCCCCGAGCCCCACAGTAAGCCTAAACCTCAGTTAGTGTCCACCTGTTTTGCATTATTGTAGGGAGGAGAGCCCACTTAGCAACTTATGGGGTGCATTTCTCTAGAAGCACAAGAGGGGCACAATCTATGTGGCACTACATTGGTATAGTTGGAATTTTCTCTCTGCATCATCCACTGTGAGCATTATTTCTGGACAACACCATTGCAGTCAAAATAGTAACTACACCCATAGATGACCTTCAAAGGGGTGTAATTTCCAAATGAGGTCACTTGAGAGAGATTTCTGCTGTCTTCTCACTTTAGGGGTCCTGTAAACGACACCCACATCTGTGGTGTCAATATGATCACTGCACTTCAAGATGTAAAATGGGGTAATGTTTGTGGTCCTCTTGTGATTTGATATGGCACCACTAAACCATTCCAGCAAAATCTACACTCAAATGGCACTCCATCTGAGCTTTGTAGTGTGCCTGAACAGTAATTTATGACTATATATGGGCTATTGTCATACTCAGCAGAAATTGCATACTACATTTATAGTTTCAATTTTCTCCTATTACCCCTTGTGAAAATGTTTAAATTTGGGCTAACACAACATTTTAGTGGAAAAAAATGTAATTTTTAATTTTAAAATACAGTAAATCAACCTTGGGTTCAAAATGGTCAATACATCCTTAGATGAATTCCTTTAGGGCATATAGTTTCTAAAATGGGGTCTCTTGAGAGGTTTCTGCTTTTTTGGAACATGAGAAGCTCTGCAATTGCAAAATGGCACCTGCAATATATTCAAGACAAAATTGCTCTCCAAAAGTCAAATGGCGCTCCTTCCTTTCCGAGCCCTGCTGTGCGCCCAGACAGTAGTTTGTGATCACGTATGAAGTATCGGCATACTCAGGAGAAATAAGACAAAATATTTTATGGTTAATTTGGTTGGAGCTAAAGGAACTTCTTCGTGGAAAAAAACATAATGTTTCATTTTCACAACACAATATTATAACATTTTGCAAAAAAAATACCTACCTGGGGATTCAAATTGGTCACAGCATACCTAGATGAATTCCTTAAGGCCTCTTTTACACTTCCGTCTTTGTAGCCTTGTCAAGATAAGTCGTTTTTTGAGAAAACAAGATCCTGCAAAAAAATTTGCAGGATCCTGCATTTTCTCACTGACTTCTATTAGCGACGTATCGCGTGATGGATGGCCACACGTTTCGTCCGTCGTGCACTGGACTCTGCGGAATTTGACAGACCGTCGTTTGGAAAAAACGTTCAAAGAAATGTTTTTTTGTCTGTAGTGGAAAAACATTCCCCGACGCCTCCTGTGGCATACGTTGTTGCACAGAATGGGAGCATATGGACACTGGATCAAGCGCACACTGTGAAGTGCAGGAATCCAGTGACTGATGCAGTTGTTCCATCAGAGCATGCCAGGAAGCAAATTCAAAACCCGGGGAAAAGTCTCTCTCTCTCCTTCCTCCCCGGACATTTATACCTGAAAATTCAGCCCGGGATTCATGCAACGCATCCGTCATAACACTGGATGCGTTGCACACGTTTTCAACTATTTTTGCAACGTCCGTCGATAAGTCAGTTCACTCCACTCTGACGCTGGACGACCGACGGAAGCGTGAAAGAAGCCTAAGTGGAGACGTTTTCTAAAAGTGGTCATTTATAAGAAGATTTCTGCTATTTTGGCATTTCGGGAGCTCTGCAAATACAACATGGCATCCTGTATTTGCACTCCAAGTCAAATAGAGCTCCTTCCTATCAAAGTAGACATGTGGTAAATGTTATTTATTAATTATATTGCATGTTATTACTATGTGTTTAATGGCATAATAAATAAAAGTTCAAAAACTGCAAATTTTTCAAAGCTTGTCAAATTTCAGATATTTTAATAACAATAATCTATATATATAATTGCCTAAGGGTTTTTCCGTCTGTCTGTCTGTCTGTCCTGGAAGTCCCGCGTCTCTGATTGGTCGAGGCCTAGCGGCCTCGACCAATCAGCGACTGGCACAGCGACGATGTCATAAAGGACGTAGACATCCCTCGTCTCTGATTGGTCAAGGCCTGGCGGCCTCGACCAATCAGCAACGGGCACAGCGACAATGATGTCATAAAGGACGTAGAAATCCCACGTTTCTGATTCAGCGACGGGCACAGTATCGACGTAGATGTCATAATGGTTGCCATGGCGACGATGATGTCATAAAGGTTGCCTCGACCAATCAGCGATGGACACAGTCTGCCGCGAATTCTGGAATCATCATTGTCCATATACTACGGGGACATGCATATTCTAGAATACCCGATGCGTTAGAATCGTGCCACAGTCTAGTAATTATAATAATCTTTATTTTTATATAGCACTAACATATTCCGCAGCACTTTACACACATTATCAACGTTGTCCCCAATGGGGCTCACAATCTATATTCCCTATCAGTATGTCTTTTGGAGTGTGGGAGGAATCCGGAGAACCCGGAGGAAACCCACGCAAACACGGGGAGAACATACAAGCTCTTTGCAGATGTTGTCCATGGTAGGATAATTGCAAATAGTATCGATCTAAGTATACAACTAACGTAAAGTGCAATGTGTTGCAGAAAACACCAAATCACTGGGATATGTAGCAGCATTTCAAAGTTATTAACACATAATATGACACACTGCAAACTTGTGAATCCTAAGGGCATATTCACACTGGGCATTTTTGCTGCTTTTTTCTGCAGCAAAACTTGATTTCTTGGCAGGAAAGAATCTGCGGCAAAAAGGCATGTTTGGTGCATTTTTGGTGTGTTTTGTTGTGTTTTTTCCATGTGGTTTTGCCCGAATGGCATAACCAGGTACTCAAAATGGCCCTCGGGCGTATTAAATGCTGTTTTCCATTCATCGCCCTGTTTAATTCGCACAAGATTATACGCCCCTCGAAGATCTATCTTGGTGAACCAACTAGCCCCCTTAATCCAAGCAAACAAATCAGACAGCAGCTGCAAAGGATACTGAAATTTGACTCTAATCTTATTGAGAAGGCGGTAATCAATACAAGGTCTCAAAGAGCCATCCTTCTTGGCCACAAAAAAGAACCCTGCTCCCAATGGTGACGACGACGGGCGAATATGACCCTTCTCCAAGGATTCCTTTATATAACTCCGCATAGCGGCGTGCTCTGGCACAGATAAATTAAACAGTCGGCCCTTAGGAAACTTACTACCAGGAATCAAATTAATAGCACAATCGCAATCCCTATGAGGAGGTAGGGCACCGGATTTGGGCTCCTCAAATACATCCCGGTAATCTGATAAAAACTCAGGGACCTCAGAAGGAGTGGAAGGCGAAATTGACAACAATGGAACATCACCATGTACCCCCTGACAACCCCAGCCGGACACAGACATAGATCTCCAATCCAACACTGGATTATGGACCTGTAGCCATGGCAACCCCAAAACGACCACATCATGCAGATTATGCAACACCAAAAAGCGAATATCCTCCTGATGTGCAGGAGCCATGCACATGGTCAATTGAGTCCAGTACTGAGGCTTATTCTTGGCCAAAGGCGTAGCATCAATTCCTCTCAATGGAATAGGATACTGCAAGTGCTCCAAGAAAAAACCACAGCGCCTGGCAAACTCCAAGTCCATCAAATTCAGGGCAGCGCCTGAATCCACAAATGCCATAACAGAATAGGACGACAGAGAGCAAATCAGAGTAACGGACAAAAGAAATTTAGACTGTACCGTACCAATGGTGGCAGACCTAGCGAACCGCTTAGTGCGCTTAGGACAATCGGAGATAGCATGAGTGGATTCACCACAGTTAAAACACAGCCCATTCCGACGTCTGTGTTCTTGCCGTTCAGCTCTGGTCAAAGTCCTATCACACTGCATAGGCTCAGGCCTATGCTCAGAGAATACCGCCAAATGGTGCACAGCTTTGCGCTCATGCAAGCGCCAATCGATCTGAATGGCCAAAGACATAGACTCATTCAGACCAGCAGGCGTGGGAAATCCCACCATGACATCCTTAAGGGCTTCAGAAAGACCCTTTCTGAAAATTGCCGCCAGGGCACACTCATTCCACTGAGTAAGCACAGACCACTTTCTAAACTTCTGACAGCACACCTCCGCTTCATCCTGACCCTGACACAAAGCCAGCAAGATTTTCTCTGCCTGATCCACTGAATTTGGTTCATCATAAAGCAATCCAAGCGCCAGAAAAAACGCATCAACATCACGCAATGCAGGATCTCCTGGCGCAAGGGAAAATGCCCAGTCTTGAGGGTCACCACGCAACAAAGAAATAATGATTTTTACTTGTTGAACGGGGTCACCAGAGGAGCGGGGTTTCAAAGCTAGAAACAGTTTACAATTATTTTTGAAATTCAAGAACTTAGATCTATCCCCAGAAAATAAATCAGGAATAGGAATTCTAGGCTCTAACATCGGATTCTGAACCACAAAATCTTGAATGTTTTGTACCCTTGCAGTGAGATGATCCACACAAGAGGACAGACCTTGAATGTCCATATCTACACCTGTGTCCTGAACCACCCAAAGGTTTAGGGGAAAAGAAAGACAAAACACAGTGCAAAGAAAAAAAAATGGTCTCAGAACTTCTCTTATTCCTCTATTGAGATGCATTAATACTTTGGGCCAGCTGTACTGTTATGGACCTGGTGGTTAGGAGCACCCGGGACGACCTGATAGTTAAACTGACACAGGACAAGCTCTGGGATGTGGGAGCTCTGCTGACCGCAACCCCTAATCCTATCACATCAACTAGAAATAGCCGTGGAGCGTTCCTGACACTCCCTAGACGCCTCTTCACAGCCTAAGAGCTAGCTAGCCCTAGAGATAGAAAATAAAGCCTACCTTGCCTCAGAGAAATTCCCCAAAGGAAAAGGCAGCCCCCCACATATATTGACTGTGAGTAAAGATGAAAGTCACAAACGCAGAAATGAAACAGGTTTCAGCAAAGGGAGGCCCGACTTACTAAACAGACAGAGGATAAGAAAGGTATCTTTGCGGTCAGCACAAAAAACTACAAAAGACCACGCAGGACTAACGGTGCGGAGATGCCACTCTGCATCCCAGAGCTTCCAGCTAGTAAGGCAAAATCATGATATCCAGTTGGACAAGGCAACAATGAATAAATAATAACTGGCAGGAACTTAGCTTCTGCTGGAGTAGACAGGTCACCAGAAAGATCCAAGAGCGAACTGAACAAATGCAGGAACATTGACAGCTGGCATGGAGTAACGATCTGAGTGGAGTTAAATAGAGCAGCCAACCAAAGGATAAATCACGTCACCTGTGGAAGGAACCTCAGAAGCAGCAGCACCACTCACAGCCACCAGAGGGAGTCCATGGACAGAACTCGCCGAAGTACCATTCACGACCACAGGAGGGAGTTTGTCAACAGAATTCACAACAGCAGCCTTTGCAGAATCCTATTCCTTTAAGGGGCATTGATGCTACACCCTTGGCTAAAAATAAGCCCCAGTTTTGGATACAGGTGACCATGCGCATGGCGCCAGCCCACCAGGAAGATTGTCGATTTCTGGTGTTGCATAATTTGCATGATGCTGTCGTGCTGGGTTTCCCGTGGTTGCAGGTACATAATCCTGTTTTGGATTGGAAGTCCATGTCTGTGACTAGTTGGGGTTGTCAGGGGGTTCATAATGATGTTCCTCTGATGTCAATCGCCCCTTCTCCCTCTTATGAAATTCCAGAGTTTTTGTCTGATTTTCAGGATGTATTCGATGAGCCTAAGTCCAGTTTCCTTCCACCGCATAGGGACTGTGATTGTGCTATTGATTTGATTCCAGGCTGTAAGTTTCCTAAGGGTCGACTTTTCAACCTTTCTGTACCTGAACATACCGCCATGCAGAGTTATATTAAGGAGTCTTTGGAGAAGGGGCATATTCGTCCATCTTCTTCACCGTTGGGAGCGGGGTTCTTTTTTGTTGCTAAAAGATGGTTCTTTGAGACCCTGTATTGATTATCGCCTCTTAAATAAGATCACGGTCAAGTTTCAATACCCCTTGCCTTTGCTTTCTGATTTGTTTGCTAGGATTAAGGGAGCTAGTTGGTTTACTAAGATTGACCTTCGGGGGGCTTATAATCTTGTTCGTATTAAGCAGGGTGATGAATGGAAACCTGCATTTAACACGCCCGAAGGCCATTTTGAATACCTTGTGATGCCATTCGGACTCTCTAATGCTCCATCTGTTTTTCAGTCCTTCATGCATGACATCTTCCGAAGTTATCTTGATAAATTCTTGATCATATATTTGGACGATATTTTGATTTTTTCCGATGATTGGGAGTCTCATGTGCAGCAGGTCAGGATGGTATTTCAGATCCTTCATGACAATGCCTTGTTTGTGAAAGGGTCTAAGTGTCTTTCTGGGGTGCAGAAGGTTTCCTTTTTGGGCTTCATTTTTTCTCCCTCATCTATAGAGATGGATCCGGTTAAGGTTCAGGCCATTCATGATTGGATTCAGCCCACATCCGTGAAGAGCCTTCAGAAATTTTTGGGTTTCGCTAATTTTTATCCCCGTTTTATTGCTAATTTTTCCAGCGTGGTTAAACCCTTGACTGATTTGACTAAGAAGGGCGCTGATGTGGCGAATTGGCCCTCTGCGGCTGTCTCTGCCTTTCAAGAACTTAAACGTCGTTTTTCTTCTGCTCCAGTGTTGCGCTAGCCGGATGTTTCTCTTCCATTTCAGGTTGAGGTTGACGCTTCTGAGATTGGGGCAGGGGCCGTTTTGTCTCAGAGGGATCCTGTTGGTTCCTTGATGAAACCGTGTGCCTTCTTTTCCCGTAAATTTATGACGTCGGCAATCGGGAGTTGTTGGCTATGAAGTGGGCGTTTGAGGAGTGGCGACATTGGCTTGAGGGAGCTAAGCACTGTATTGTGGTCTTGACCGACCATAAGAATTTGATTTACCTCGAGTCTGCCAAACGGTTGAATCCTAGACAGGCTCGATGGTCCTTGTTTTTTTCTCGTTTTGATTTTGTGGTCTCGTACCTTCCTGGTACTAAGAATGTTAAGGCTGATGACCTCTCTAGGAGTTTTTTGCCAGATTTTTCTGAGGTCTTGGAACCAGTCGGTATTTTGAAGGAAGGGGTGGTCCTTTCTGCCATTTCTCCTGATTTACGACGGGTTCTTCAGAAATTTCAGGCTGACAAACCTGACCGTTGTCCTGTGGGGAAACTGTTTGTTCCTGACAGATGGACTAGTAGAGTGATTTCTGAGGTTCATTGTTCTGTGTTGGCTGGTCATCCTGGTATTTTTGGTACCAGAGACTTGGTTGGTAGGTCCTTTTGGTGGCCTTCTTTGTCGCGTGATGTGCGGTCTTTTGTGCAGTCCTGTGGGACTTGTGCGCGGGCCAAGCCTTGTTGCTCCCGTGCTAGTGGGTTGCTTTTGCCTTTGCCGGTTCCTGAGAGGCCCTGGATGCATATTTCTATGGATTTTATTTCCGATCTTCCTGTTTCCCAAAGGATGTCGGTTATCTGGGTTGTTTGTGACCGATTCTCTAAGATGGTTCATTTGGTGCCTTTGCCTAAATTGCCTTCTTCTTCTGATTTGGATCCGTTGTTTTTTCAGCATGTGGTCCGTTTGCATGGTATTCCGGAGAATATTGTGTCCGACAGAGGTTCCCAGTTTGTTTCTAGGTTTTGGCGGGCCTTTTGTGCCAAGCTGAGCATTGATTTGTCTTTTTCTTCTGCATTTCATCCTCAGACAAATGGCCAGACTGAGGGAACTAATCAGACCTTGGAGACCTATTTGAGATGCTTTGTGTCTGCTGATCAGGATGATTGGGTGGCTTTTTTGCCATTGGCCGAGTTTGCCCTTAATAATCGGGCTAGTTCGGCTACTTTGGTTTGGCCTTTTTTTGTAATTTTGGTTTTCATCCTTGTTTTTCTTCTGGGCAGGTTGAGCCTTCTGACCTTCCTGGTGTGGATTCTGTGGTCGACAGGTTGCAGCAGATTTGGGCTCATGTGGTGGACAATTTGGTGCTGTCTCAGGAGGAGGCTCAACGTTTTGCTAACCGTCGTCGGTGTGTTGTTTCCCGGCTTCGGATTGGGGATCTGGTTTGGTTATCTTCCCGTCATGTTCCTATGAAGGTTTCTTCCCCTAAGTTTAAGCCTCGGTTTATTGGTCCTTATAGGATTTCTGAGATTATTAATCCGGTGTCCTTTCGCCTGGCGCTTCCGGCCTCTTTTGCTATTCATAATGTCTTCCATAGATCTTTGTTGCGGAAATATGTGGAGCCCGTTGTTCCTTCTGTTGATCCTCCGGCCCCTGTGTTGGTCGATGGGGAGTTGGAATATGTTGTTGAGAAGATTTTGGATTTTCGTTTTTCGAGGCGGAAGCTTCAGTACCTTGTCAAATGGAAGGGTTATGGCCAGGAGGATAATTCTTGGGTTTCTGCCTCTGATGTCCATGCCGCTGATTTGGTTCGTACCTTTCATCGGGCTCATCCTGATGGGCCTGGGGGCTCTGGTGAGGGTTCGGTGACCCCTCCTCAAGGGGGGGGGGTACTGTTGTGAATTCTGCTTTTCGGCTCCCTCCGGTGGTTGTAGATGGTAATACAGTTGGACCTGGACTGCAGGATTGGACAGGTGTATCTGCTAATTGCAAAGCTGACTGGGGTATTTAGCTTTGCAGGACTCATTAGTCCCTGCCAGTTGTCAATGTTCTATTGCCAGTAATGGTTCTCTGCCTGGCCTCTCCTGCCTGCTGCCATTTCAGCTAAAGATAAGTGTCTGATTATTTTTCTTAGGCTCACTGGCTGTGTGTCTATTTTTTTGTGCTGTTCTTAGTTTCTATTTTGTTCCAGCTTCGACTGTCCTGTTGTTTTCTCAGTCTGGTTGGATTCGCTGGAGTTGCAGATATACTCTCCACACCTTTAGTTAGGTGGTGGAGTTTTTGTATTTTTCTGCTGTGGATATTTTGTAGATTTTGTGCTGACCGCTCAGTATCCTGTACTATACTTCCCTATCTAGGTAGAAGTGGCCTCCTTTGCAAAATCTGTTTTCCGCCTGCGTGTGTCTTTTCCTCTCCTACTCACCGTCATTAGTTGTGGGGGGCTGCCTGTACTTTGGGAGTCTACTCTGAGGCAAGTCAGTTTTCCTATTTTCCATCTTTAGGGATAATTAGTCCTCCGGCTGTGTCGAGGTGTCTAGGTCTGGATAGGCACACCCCACGGCTACATCTGGTGTCTGTGATAAGTTCAGGGTTAGCGGTCTGTATAGTTACCACTACTCCAGCAAAGTTTTTTTCATGTTGTTCCAAGGCCGCCTGATCATAACACATAACTGCATGGAGCATTATATGGGGCCATAACTGCATGGAGCATTATATGGGGCATCTATGGGGCCATAACTGCATGGAGCATTATATGGGGCCATAACTGCATGGAGCATTATATGGGGCATCTATGGGGCCATAACTGCATGGAGCGTCTATGGGGCATCTATGGGGCCATAACTGCATGGAGCATTATATGGGGCCATAACTGCATGGAGCATTATATGGGGCATCTATGGGGCCATAACTGCATGGAGCATTATATGGGGCCATAACTGCATGGAGCATTATATGGGGCATCTATGGGGCCATAACTACATGGAGCATTATATGGGGCATCTATGGGGCCATAACTGCATGGAGCATTATATGGGGCCATAACTGCATGGAGCATTATATGGGGCATCTATGGGGCCATAAGTGTTGTGAATTCTGTGGCTGAGTTCACTTCTGTGGTCACAAGTGGTATTGCAGTCTCTGGGCTTCCTCCCTCAGGTGTTTTGGTGAGCTCGTTGGCTGCCTTGCTATTTAGCTCCACCTGAGTCTGTCTTCCTTGCTCCTTGTCAATGTTCCAGTGTTGGATCTGAGCTACTGCATCTTTCCTTGGGCCTGCTGCTCTGCTAGATAAGTGCTTCTAGTTTGTTTTCTGTTTTTTCTGTCCAGCTTGTTATTATCTTTTGCAGTCATTATATGTGGGGGCTGCCTATTCCTTTGGGGTATTTCTCTGAGGTAAGTCAGGCTTGTATTTCTATCTTCAGGCTAGTCAGCTCCTCAGGCAGTGCCGAGTTGCATAGGTAGTGGATAGGCGCAATCCACTGCTGCTTCCAGTTGTGTGAGGATAGATCAGGTACTGCAGTCTACAGAGATTCCACGTCTCAGAGCTCGTCCTATTGTTTTGGGTTATTGCCAGATCTCTGTATGTGCGCTGATTACTGCACGCTGTGTTGCCTGATTGCCAGCCATAACAGTACAAGGAGCCATTCAATGATTTCCAATAGAGGGAAAAAAGAAATCCTGACATCATTTTTTTTTCTTAGCTCTGTCTTCAGTCTTTTTTTTCCCCTAGACATTAGAGTGCTTCAGGACACAGCTGTGGACATGGATATTCAGGCTCTGTGCTCCTCAATGGATAATCTCGTTGTAAATGTACAAAAGATTCAAGATACTATTGATCAGAAATCGATGCTAGAACCAAGAATTCCGATTCCTGATTTGTTTTTTGGTGACAGAACGAAGTTCCTGAGCTTCAGAAATAATTGTAAGCTATTTTTGGCCTTGAAACCTCATTCTTCTGGTAATCCTATTCAACAGGTTTTGATTATTATTTCTTTTTTGCGCGGCGACCCACAGGACTGGGCGTTTTCTCTTGCACCAGGAGATTCTGCATTGAGTAATGTTGATGCATTTTTCCAGGCGCTGGGATTGCTTTACGATGAGCCTAATTCAGTGGATCAAGCTGAGAAAAATCTGCTGGCTTTATGCCAGGGTCAGGATGATGTAGAAGTATATTGTCAGAAATTTAGAAAATGGTCAGTACTCACTCTGTGGAATGAATCTGCACTAGCGGCTTTGTTCAGAAAGGGTCTCTCTGAAGCTCTTAAGGATGTAATGGTGGGATTTCCTTATGCCTGCTGGTTTGAATGAGTCTATGTCCTTGGCCATTCAGATCGGTCGTCGCTTGCGCGAGCGTAAATCTGTGCACCATCTGGCGGTATTGTCTGAGAGTAAACCTGAGCCTATGCAGTGCGACAGGACTATGACTAAAGTAGAACGGCACGAACACAGACGTCTGAACAGACTGTGTTTCTATTGTGGTGATTCTACTCATGCTATTTCTAATTGTCCTAAACGCACTAGGCGGTTCGATAGCTCTGCCGTTATTGGTACTGTACAGTCCAAATTCCTTTTGTCCATTACCTTAATGTGCTCTTTGTCATCATATTCTGTCATGGCGTTTGTGGATTCAGGCGCTGCCCTGAATCTGATGGATTTGGATTATGCTAAACGTTGTGGATT
Organism: Ranitomeya imitator; assembly: GCF_032444005.1. Lineage (NCBI taxonomy): Eukaryota > Metazoa > Chordata > Amphibia > Anura > Dendrobatidae > Ranitomeya > Ranitomeya imitator. Next base: position 450,703,328 of record NC_091282.1, read on the forward strand.
TTTCTTGGAGCCTTTGCGGTGTCCTATTCCGTTGAGAGGAATTGATGCTACACCTCTGGCCAAGAATAAGCCTCAGTACTGGGCCCAGCTGACCATGTGCATGGCTCCTGCACATCAGGAAGTTATTCGCTTTTTGGTACTGCATAATTTGCATGATGTGGTCGTGTTGGGGTTGCCATGGCTACAAACCCATAATCCAGTATTGGATTGGAACTCTATGTCGGTAACCAGCTGGGGTTGTCAGGGAGTACATGGTGATGTTCCATTTTTGTCTATTTCGTCATCCATTCCTTCTGACATCCCAGAGTTCTTGTCGGACTTTCAGGATGTATTTGAAGAGTCCAAGTCTGATGCCCTACCTCCGCATAGGAATTGTGATTGTGCTATCGATTTGATTCCTGGTAGTAAATTCCCTAAGGGTCGTTTATTTAATTTGTCCATACCTGAACACACCGCTATGCGCAGTTATGTGAAGGAGTCCCTGGAGAAGGGACATATTCGCCCATCGTCGTCACCATTGGGAGCAGGGTTCTTTTTTGTAGCCAAGAAGGATGGTTCGCTAAGACCGTGTATTGATTACCGCCTTCTTAATAAGATCACTGTTAAGTTTCAGTATCCCTTGCCATTGATTTCTGACTTGTTTGCTCGGATTAAGGGGGCTAGTTGGTTTACTAAGATTGATCTTCGTGGTGCGTATAATCTGGTGAGAATCAGGCAGGGAGATGAATGGAAAACGGCATTTAATACGCCCGAGGGTCATTTTGAGTATCTGGTGATGCCGTTCGGACTTGCCAATGCTCCATCTGTTTTTCAGTCTTTTATGCATGACATTTTCCGTGAGTATCTGGATAAATTCTTGATTGTTTACTTGGATGACATTTTGATCTTCTCAGATGATTGGGAGTCTCATGTGAAGCAAGTCAGAATGGTTTTCCAGGTACTGCGTGCTAATTCCTTGTTCGTGAAGGGATCAAAGTGTCTCTTCGGTGTGCAGAAAGTTTCATTTTTGGGGTTCATCTTTTCCCCTTCTACTATCGAGATGGATCCGGTTAAGGTTCAGGCCATCCAGGATTGGACTCAGCCGACATCTCTAAAAAGTTTGCAGAAATTCCTGGGCTTTGCTAATTTTTATCGTCGCTTCATCTGTAATTTTTCTAGCATTGCCAGACCATTGACCGATTTGACCAAGAAGGGTGCTGATTTGGTTAATTGGTCTTCTGCTGCCGTGGAAGCTTTTCAGGAGTTGAAGCGTCGTTTTTGCTGTGCCCCTGTGTTGTGTCAACCTGATGTTTCTCTTCCGTTCCAGGTCGAGGTTGATGCTTCTGAGATTGGTGCAGGGGCGGTTTTGTCACAGAGAGGTTCTGGTTGCTCAGTGTTCAAACCATGTGCTTTCTTTTCCAGGAAATTTTCTGCTGCTGAGCGTAATTATGATGTGGGCAACCGAGAGTTGCTGGCCATGAAGTGGGCATTCGAGGAGTGGCGTCATTGGCTTGAGGGTGCTAAGCATCGCGTGGTGGTTTTGACTGATCATAAGAACCTTACTTATCTTGAGTCTGCCAAGCGCTTGAATCCTAGACAGGCCCGTTGGTCGTTGTTTTTTGCTCGTTTTGATTTTGTGATTTCATACCTTCCGGGCTCTAAAAATGTGAAGGCGGATGCTCTGTCTAGGAGTTTTGTGCCCGACTCTCCGGGGTTATCTGAGCCGGCGAGTATCCTCAAGGAAGGAGTCATTGTGTCTGCCATCTCCCCTGATTTGCGGAGAGTGTTGCAGAAATTTCAGGCTAATAAACCTGATCGTTGTCCGGCCGAGAAACTGTTCGTCCCTGATAGGTGGACTAGTAAAGTTATCTCTGAACTTCATTGTTCGGTGCTGGCCGGTCATCCAGGAATCTTTGGTACCAGGGAGTTGGTTGCTAGATCCTTCTAGTGGCCATCTCTGTCACGGGATGTGCGTGCTTTTGTGCAGTCCTGTGGAATTTGTGCTAGGGCTAAGCCCTGCTGTTCACGTGCCAGTGGGTTGCTTTTGCCCTTGCCGGTCCCGAAGAGGCCTTGGACACATATTTCGATGGATTTCATTTCTGACCTTCCCGTTTCTCAAAAGATGTCTGTCATTTGGGTGGTCTGTGATCGCTTTTCTAAAATGGTCCATCTGGTGCCCTTGGTTAAATTGCCTTCCTCCTCTGATTTGGTGCCTTTGTTCTTCCAGCATGTGGTTCGTTTACATGGCATTCCTGAGAATATTGTTTCTGACAGAGGTTCCCAGTTTGTCTCGAGGTTCTGGCGAGCCTTTTGTGGTAGGATGGGCATTGACCTATCTTTTTCCTCGGCCTTCCATCCTCAGACTAATGGCCAGACCGAACGAACCAATCAGACCTTGGAAACATATCTGAGATGTTTTGTTTCCGCTGACCAGGATGATTGGGTGTCATTTTTGCCGTTGGCTGAGTTCGCCCTTAATAATCGGGCCAGCTCGGCTACCTTGGTCTCTCCATTTTTCTGCAATTCTGGGTTCCATCCTCGTTTCTCTTCAGGACAGGTTGAGTCTTCGGACTGTCCTGGTGTGGATAATGTGGTGGACAGGTTGCAGCAGATCTGGACTCAGGTAGTGGACAATTTGACCTTGTCCCAGGAGAAGGCTCAGCTTTTCGCTAATCGCAGACGCCGTGTGGGACCCCGACTTCGTGTGGGGGATCTGGTTTGGTTATCTTCTCGTCATATACCTATGAAGGTTTCCTCTCCTAAATTTAAACCTCGTTTTATTGGTCCGTATAGGATTTCTGAGATTCTCAATCCGGTGTCTTTTCGTCTGACCCTCCCAGACTCCTTTTCCATACATAATGTATTCCATAGGTCGTTGTTGAGGAGATACGTGGCACCTATGGTTCCATCTGTGGAGCCTCCTGCCCCTGTTTTGGTGGAGGGGGAATTGGAGTATATTGTGGAGAAGATTTTGGATTCTCGTGTCTCTAGACGGAAACTCCAGTATCTGGTCAAATGGAAGGGTTATGCTCAGGAAGATAATTCCTGGGTTTTTGCCTCTGATGTCCATGCCCCAGATCTTGTTCGTGCCTTTCATGTGGCTCATCCTGGTCGGCCTGGGGGTTCTGGTGAGGGTTCGGTGACCCCTCCTCAAGGGGGGGGTACTGTTGTGAATTCTGTGGCTGAGTTCACTTCTGTGGTCACAAGTGGTATTGCAGTCTCTGGGCTTCCTCCCTCAGGTGTTTTGGTGAGCTCGTTGGCTGCCTTGCTATTTAGCTCCACCTGAGTCTGTCTTCCTTGCTCCTTGTCAATGTTCCAGTGTTGGATCTGAGCTACTGCATCTTTCCTTGGGCCTGCTGCTCTGCTAGATAAGTGCTTCTAGTTTGTTTTCTGTTTTTTCTGTCCAGCTTGTTATTATCTTTTGCTGGAAGCTCTGAGAAGCAAAGGGGTGCACCGCCGTGCTGTTAGTTCGGCACGGTGGGTCTTTTTGCCCCTTTGCGTGGTTTTCGTTTTAGGGTTTTTTGTAGACTGCATAGTTCTCTTTGCTATCCTCGCTCTGTCTAGAATATCGGGCCTCACTTTGCTGAATCTATTTCATTCCTACGTTTGTCTTTTCATCTTGCTAACAGTCATTATATGTGGGGGCTGCCTATTCCTTTGGGGTATTTCTCTGAGGTAAGTCAGGCTTGTATTTCTATCTTCAGGCTAGTCAGCTCCTCAGGCAGTGCCGAGTTGCATAGGTAGTGGATAGGCGCAATCCACTGCTGCTTCCAGTTGTGTGAGGATAGATCAGGTACTGCAGTCTACAGAGATTCCACGTCTCAGAGCTCGTCCTATTGTTTTGGGTTATTGCCAGATCTCTGTATGTGCGCTGATTACTGCACGCTGTGTTGCCTGATTGCCAGCCATAACACAGAAGTGCATGGAGCATTATATGGGGCATCTATGGGGCCATAAAGAACTGCATGGAGCATTATATGGGGCATCTATGGGGCCATAAAGATCTGAATGTAGCATTATATGGGGCATCTTATGGGGCCATAAAGAACTGCATGGAGCATTATATGGAGCAAATTTAGTATGGGGCATCTTATGGGGCCATAAAGAACTGCATGCAGCATTATATGGGGCATTGTTGTGAATTCTGTGGCAGAGCTCCCTCCTGTGGTCACAAGTGGTACTTCGGCTGATTCTCTCTGTTAGCTTCTGTTGGTGGAGGGAAGTGGTACTGCGGCTTCTGAGTTTCCTCCCTCAGGTGATCTGGTGAGGTCGTTAGGTGCTTCTCTACTTAACTCCACCTAATGCTTTGATCCTGGCTTCCTGTCAATGTTCCAGTGTTGGACTTGCTTTTCCCTGGATCATTCCTGTGGCCTGCTGCTCTGCATAGCTAAGTTCTTCTTTGCTATTTGTTTGCTATTTTTTCTGTCCAGCTTGTCTAATTTGTTGCTGGAAGCTCTGGGACGCAAAGGGTGTACCTCCGTGCCGTTAGTTCGGTACGGAGGGTCTTTTTGCCCCCTTTGCGTGGTTTTCTTTAGGGTTTTGTGTAGACCGCAAAGTTACCTTTTCTATCCTCGATCTGTTAAGAAAGTCGGGCCTCACTTTGCGGAATCTATTTCATCTCTACGTTTGTCTTTTCATCTTAACTCACAGTCATTATATGTGGGGGGCTGCCTTTTCCTTTGGGGTATTTCTCTGAGGCAAGGTAGGCTTATTTTCCATCTTCAGGCTAGTTAGTTTCTCAGGCTGTGCCGAGTTGCATAGGCAGAGTTAGGCGCAATCCATGGCTGCCTCTAGTGTTGTTTGGATAGGATTAGGGATTGCGGTCTGCAGAGTTCCCACGTCTCAGAGCTCGTTCTATGATTTTGGGTTATTGTCAGGTCACTGTATGTGCTCTGACCGCTATGTCCATTGTGGTACTGAATTGCCTTTCATAACAGTACAGGAAGCCAAAAGTACTAATGATTCTCAATAGAGGGAAAAAAGAAGTTCTGAGACCATTTTTTTTTCTTTGCACTGTGTTTTGCCTTTTTTTTCCCCTAGACATTTGGGTGGTTCAGTACACAGGTGTAGCGATGGACATTAGAAGTCTGTCTTCATTTGTGGATCAGCTCTCGGCAAGAGTACAAAAGATTCAAGACACTATTGATCAGAAAGCTATGTTGGAACCAAGAATTCCTATTCCTGATTTGTTTTTTGGAGATAGAACTAAGTTTCTGAGTTTCAAAAATAATTGTAAATTATTTCTGGCCTTGAAACCTCGCTCCTCTGGTGATCCAGTTCAACAGGTTTTGATTGTTATTTCTTTTTTGCGCGGCGACCCTCAGGACTGGGCATTTTCTCTTGCGCCAGGAGATCCTGCATTGAGTAATATCGATGCGTTTTTCCTGGCGCTCGGATTGCTGTATGATGAACCCAATTCAGTGGATCAGGCAGAGAAAAATTTGCTGGCTCTTTGTCAGGGTCAGGATGAGATAGAGGTATATTGTCAGAAATTTAGAAAGTGGTCCGTGCTCACTCAATGGAATGAATCTGCGCTGGCAGCTATGTTCAGAAAGGGTCTCTCTGAAGCCCTTAAGGATGTCATGGTGGGATTTCCTATGCCTGTTTGTTTGAATGAGTCTATGTCTTTGGCCATTCAGATCGGTCGACTATTGCGTGAGCGTAAATCTGTGCACCATTTGGTGGTATTACCTGAGCTTAAACCTGAGCCTATGCAGTGCGATAGGACTTTGACCAGAGTTAAACGGCAAGAACACAGACGTCTGAATGGGCTGTGTTTCTACTGTGGTGATTCCACTCATGCTATCTCTGATTGTCCTAAGCGCACTAAGCGGTTCGCTAGGTCTGCCACCATTGGTACAGTACAGTCAAAATTTCTTCTGTCCGTTACCTTGATCTGCTCTTTGTCATCGTATTCTGTCATGGCATTTGTGGATTCAGGCGCTGCCCTGAATTTGATGGACTTGGAGTATGCTAAGCGTTGTGGGTTTCTCTTAGAGCCCTTGCAGTGTCCTATTCCATTGAGAGGAATTGATGCCACGCCTTTGGCCAAGAATAAGCCTCAATACTGGACCCAGCTGACCATGTGCATGGCTCCTGCACATCAGGAGGTTATTCGCTTTCTGGTGTTGCATAATCTGCATGATGTGGTCGTGTTGGGGTTGCCATGGCTACAAGCCCATAATCCAGTATTAGATTGGAAATCCATGTCGGTGTCCAGCTGGGGTTGTCAGGGGGTACATGGTGATGTTCCATTTCTGTCAATTTCGTCATCCACCCCTTCTGAGGTTCCAGAGTTCTTGTCTGATTACCGGGATGTATTTGATGAGCCCAAGTCCGATGCCCTACCTCCGCATAGGGATTGTGATTGTCCTATCAATTTGATTCCTGGTAGTAAATTCCCAAAAGGTCGACTGCTTAATTTATCCGTGCCTGAGCACGCCGCTATGCGCAGTTATGTGAAGGAATCCCTGGAGAAGGGGCATATTCGCCCGTCATCGTCACCATTAGGAGCAGGGTTCTTTTTTGTAGCCAAGAAGGATGGTTCGCTGAGACCTTGTATAGATTACCGCCTTCTAAATAAGATCACTGTTAAATTTCAGTACCCCTTGCCATTGTTATCTGATTTGTTTGCTCGGATTAAGGGGGCTAGTTGGTTCACCAAGATAGATCTTCGTGGTGCGTATAATCTGGTGCGAATCAGGCGAGGAGATGAATGGAAAACTGCATTTAATACGCCCGAGGGTCATTTTGAGTATCTAGTGATGCCATTCGGACTTGCCAATGCTCCATCAGTGTTTCAGTCCTTAATGCATGACATCTTCCGAGAGTACCTGGATAAATTCCTGATTGTGTACTTGGATGACATTTTGATCTTCTCGGAAGATTGTGAGTCTCATGTGAAGCAGGTCAGAACAGTTTTTCAGGTCCTGCGTGCTAATTCTTTGTTTGTGAAGGGATCAAAGTGTCTCTTTGGTGTGCAGAAGGTTTCATTTTTGGGGTTCATCTTTTCCCCTTCTACTATCGAGATGGATCCTGTTAAGGTCCAAGCCATCCATGATTGGACTCAGCCGACATCTCTGAAAAGTCTGCAAAAGTTCCTGGGCTTTGCTAATTTTTATCGTCGCTTCATCTGCAATTTTTCTAGTATTGCCAAACCATTGACCGATTTGACCAAGAAGGGTGCTGATTTGGTCAATTGGTCTTCTGCTGCTGTGGAAGCTTTTCAAGACTTGAAGCGTCGTTTTTCTTCTGCCCCTGTGTTGTGTGAACCAGATGTTTCTCTTCCGTTCCAGGTCGAGGTTGATGCTTCTGAGATTGGAGCAGGGGCTGTTTTGTCGCAGAGCGGTTCTGATTGCTCAGTGATGAAACCATGCGCTTTTTTTTCCAGGAAGTTTTCGCCTGCTGAGTGAAATTATGATGTGGGCAACCGAGAGTTGCTGGCCATGAAGTGGGCATTCGAGGAGTGGCATCATTGGCTTGAAGGAGCTAAGCATCGCGTGGTGGTATTGACTGATCATAAGAACTTGACTTATCTTGAGTCTGCTAAGCGGTTGAATCCTAGACAGGCTCGTTGGTCGCTGTTTTTTGCCCGTTTTGACTGTGTGATTTCGTACCTTCTGGGCTCTAAAAATGTGAAGGCGGATGCTCTGTCTAGGAGTTTTGTGCCCGACTCTCCGGGTTTGTCTGAGCCTGCGGGTATCCTCAAGGAAGGAGTAATTGTGTCTGCCATCTCCCCTGATTTGCGGCGGGTGCTGCAAAAATTTCAGGCTAATAAACCTGATCGTTGTCCAGCGGAGAGACTGTTTGTCCCTGATAGGTGGACCAATAAAGTTATCTCTGAGGTTCATTGTTCGGTGTTGGCTGGTCATCCTGGAATCTTTGGTACCAGAGAGTTGGTGGCTAGATCCTTTTGGTGGCCGTCTCTGTCGCGGGATGTGCGTGTTTTTGTGCAGTCCTGTGGGATTTGTGCTCGGGCTAAGCCCTGCTGTTCTCGTGCCAGTGGGTTGCTTTTGCCCTTGCCGGTCCCGAAGAGGCCTTGGACACATATCTCTATGGATTTTATTTCTGATCTTCCCGTTTCTCAAAAGATGTCAGTCATTTGGGTGGTCTGTGATCGCTTTTCTAAGATGGTCCATCTGGTACCCTTGTCTAAATTGCCTTCCTCCTCTGATTTGGTGCCATTGTTCTTCCAGCATGTGGTTCGTTTACATGGCATTCCAGAGAATATCATTTCTGACAGAGGTTCCCAGTTTGTTTCAAGGTTTTGGCGAGCCTTTTGTGGTAGGATGGGCATTGACTTGTCTTTTTCCTCGGCTTTCCATCCTCAGACTAATGGCCAGACCGAACGAACCAATCAGACCTTGGAAACATATCTGAGATGCTTTGTTTCTGCCGATCAGGATGACTGGGTGTCCTTTTTGCCTTTGGCTGAGTTCGCCCTTAATAATCGGGCCAGCTCGGCTACCTTGGTTTCGCCATTTTTCTGCAATTCTGGGTTCCATCCTCGTTTCTCTTCAGGACAGGTTGAGTCTTCGGACTGTCCTGGTGTGGATACTGTGGTGGACAGGTTGCAGCAGATTTGGACTCATGTAGTGGACAATTTGACCTTGTCCCAGGAGAAGGCTCAACGTTTCGCTAATCGCAGACGCCGTGTGGATCCCCGACTTCGTGTGGGGGATCTGGTTTGGTTATCTTCTCGTCATATTCCTATGAAGGTTTCCTCTCCTAAGTTTAAACCTCGTTTCATTGGTCCGTATAGGATTTCTGAGGTTCTTAATCCTGTGTCTTTTCGTCTGACCCTTCCAGATTCTTTTTCCATACATAACGTATTCCATAGGTCATTGTTGCGGAGATACGTGGCACCTATGGTTCCATCTGTTGATCCTCCTGCCCCGGTTTTGGTGGAGGGGGAATTGGAGTATATTGTGGAGAAGATTTTGGATTCTCGTGTTTCTAGACGGAAACTCCAGTATCTGGTTAAATGGAAGGGTTATGCTCAGGAAGATAATTCAAGGGTTTTTGCCTCTGATGTCCATGCTCCCGATCTTGTTCGTGCCTTTCATGTGGCTCATCCTGGTCGGCCTGGGGGTTCTGGTGAGGGTTCAGTGACCCCTCCTCAAGGGGGGGGTACTGTTGTGAATTCTGTGGCTGAGCTGCCTCCTGTGGTCACAAGTGGTACTTCGGCTGATTCTCTCTGTGAGCTTCTGTTGGTGGAGGGATGTGGTACTGCGGCTTCTGAGTTTCCTCCCTCAGGTGATTTGGTGAGGTCGTTAGGTGCTTCTCTACTTAACTCCACCTAATGCTTTGATCCTGGCTTCCTGTCAATGTTCCAGTGTTGGACTTGCTTTTCCCTGGATCATTCCTGTGGCCTGCTGCTCTGCATAGCTAAGTTCTTCTTTGCTATTTGTTTGCTATCTTTTCTGTCCAGCTTGTCTAATTTGTTGCTGGAAGCTCTGGGACGCAAAGGGTGTACCTCCGTGCCGTTAGTTCGGTACGGAGGGTCTTTTTGCCCCCTTTGCGTGGTTTTCTTTAGGGTTTTGTGTAGACCGCAAAGTTACCTTTTCTATCCTCGATCTGTTAAGAAAGTCGGGCCTCACTTTGCTGAATCTATTTCATCTCTACGTTTGTCTTTTCATCTTAACTCACAGTCATTATATGTGGGGGGCTGCCTTTTCCTTTGGGGTATTTCTCTGAGGCAAGGTAGGCTTATTTTCCATCTTCAGGCTAGTTAGTTTCTCAGGCTGTGCCGAGTTGCATAGGCAGAGTTAGGCGCAATCCACGGCTGCCTCTAGTGTTGTTTGGATAGGATTAGGGATTGCGGTCTGCAGAGTTCCCACGTCTCAGAGCTCGTTCTATGATTTTGGGTTATTGTCAGGTCACTGTATGTGCTCTGACCGCTATGTCCATTGTGGTACTGAATTGCCTTTCATAACAGGGCATATTTGTATATGGAGCATCTTATGGGGCCATAATGAACTGTATGGAGCATTATATGGGGCCTATTTTGTATGGAGCATCTTATGGGGCCATAATGAACTGTATGGAGCATTATACGGGGCTCTTGATTCAATATGGATATTTAAAAACACTTAACATACTGATGCCTCAATTAATTGTACTTTTACTGGTATCTTTTTTTATTTTTAACCTTTACCCGTAGCTGCTGCATTTTCCACCCTAGGCTTATACTCGAGTCAATCAGTTTTCCCAGTTTTTTGTTGCCAAATTAGGGGGGTCGGCTTATACTCGGGTCAGCTTATACTCGAGTATATACGGTAATATGGTCCCTAAAAAAATGGTTTTGTAAATTTTGTAGGAAAAATGAAAAATCGCTGGTCAACTTTTAACCCTTATAACGTCCTACCCAAAAAAAATTTGGTTCCAAAATTGTGCTGATGTAAATGTGGGAAATGTTATTTATTAACTATTTTGTGCAACTTATCTCTGATTTAAGGGCATGAAAATTCAAAGTTGGAAAATTGCGAAATTTTCCAAATTTTCACCAAATTTCCATTTTCTTCACAAATAAACGCAAGTCATATTGAAGAAATTTTAACATTATCATGAAGTACAATTTGTCATGAAAAAACCATCTCAGAATTAGAGTTCTAAAAATTATCCTGGTCATTAACGTACAAACCACCTTCGGGGGTAAACGGGCTAAAGTCCTCATAATAAACTTTTATTAACTTTATTGTTACTTCCGTTTATCATTCAGTGTAGAAAATAAAACAATAAATGGCAGTCATTAACATGCTGAAGTCTTTGTGCTAAATCAATTGATTCTAAGGACAGGAGTTTCCATCAGCTGCTACTGATTGCAAGCTATAATCCCACTGTCTAATCAGCTACTAGGCAAGAACAGAAATGTAAGACAATGAGAGACAGTGTGCATAAATAACAATTGGAAGGAAATATAATTTTGTCAAGGTCAAACCTATAGTATCAAAAAAACTTTAAAGTATGCACCTTTAAAGAATGGCATCACCATAGTGAATGAATTCAGATCTCTGGTCAGTTTAGGGAGAAGTCTTCATGTGTATGACCAACTTTATTGGTCACTCTCCAATATGTTCAAGCCAAAACCAGGAGTGGCTAGAAAACACAGAGAATGTCTGCATCTTACAATTAAACAAAAACACATGGAGCGTATGAACCACCAAAAAATATATATGTAAAAAAGTAAATTTTTAATGATAATTCTACAAAATATGAAGATCAATAATGTATCACAACAGATTAAGTAATCACAGAGCTATTCAAGTCTAGCACAAGGTGCACCAAATGAGTGGTGTCACCCCAAAGGCATGAACACAGATAGAGGAGCCTTCACATTAAGTTTTATAAATACATAAAGTGCCAGTGCTTATAATCATAACGAAAGTCAAACCACCAATGGCAGACTCTTACCACATTAGGGACACATAGTGTAGTATAAGTATTTTAAAGTCAGTGACCAGCAGAGTATTTCCCTATTAATGAATCAAGTCATGCCATTATTAGTTTTCACCTGTATTCATGGCTGCGAGTGTGACAGGTACTCCAACGCACATTTCAAGTCGGCTTCCTAAAGGGGCAGAATGGTATGAATGTACCCACATGCCCATCTTATATATCCTTCTCCTCGGTATCAGGTGTTTGCAATTTGTCTGGGAAATAGCGCATGTATCTGAGCACCCGAGCATCGGAAATTACATCACCTCATCATGGCAGTGTGGCTTATGGGGAAATCCCTGATGACTTCAGTGACCCACACACGTCATTCTCAGGCGCCAGAAACGATGCTCCGGCCATACTCGTGTCGGAGACATGCGAACTAATGCCTATGTGGTTTGACGCTGCTGTTCTGTCCTCACTAGATGAGGCAGGCTCATACGTAGCTATACAGTCAGCTAAACCGCTATACCCGGGGTTCAATAAGGAGACTGTGGTTGAGTCTGTGCTTTATTAAATGTAGTGGTATATTGATGCAGTGAAACTGTGAACAATGATATACATAGAATCAGTGCATGGTATAGAACAGATACATACTACACATGATGTACATTATGCATAACATTTAGAAAGCTAGTAACTGAACTAGGAGTACAACTGGTTAAACTAGGCTAATATAGAGCAGAAATATCTACAGAAAGCATAAAGACATACCGGCAATGCAATAGCAAGGGGGATGAAGTGCAAGTGTCTTTCCTTGGAAGCAAACTGGAGGAAGTGAAAGGGAAATGGAGGGAAATGGAGGCTGAGCTACCATAATGCATTGCAAAGGGGGAGGAGAATGAGAAATGGAAAATACCAAAAACAGAAAATGGAACTGCCAACATAATTCTGACCGCTAGAGAGAGCCAAAGCACTACAAACAAATAAAGGTATGAATATATCAATACTGAGAAACCTGCAATTACGCAAACAGATAATCGGGGTAACAAATTAGATGGCGGAGACAGAACAGCTGCCCTCTCTCAAGATCGATGACAGTCCTTTCCTACCGTCACCATTTTACTTAAAGGGAACCTGTTACCCCGTTTTTTCAAGAAGAGCTAAAAATAGCATTAAATAGGGGCAGAGCTGTGCTTTACATTAGTGTATTTTGTGAGCCTTGATTCCCCACCTATGCTGCCGAAATACCTTTGTAAAGTCGCCGTTTTGGGCTGTCACTCATGCTGGTCAGGTCATATGGGCGTGGTGACAGCGCTGTTTCTCCCCCAGATCTCCCTTGGTGGCGTAGTGGTGTGCGCATGTCCAAGTGGCGAATCCACTGTGTAGCTTGAAGGAAAATAGCGCGATCTGCGCTATTCAGCCGTTTATCGGTGGGTGCAGCCATCTTTGTGAGGCCACGCGTGCGCAGATGGTTCTTCTCGGCTTCCCGGGGCTTCAGGAAAATTGCCGCGGGATGCCGCGCGTGCGCAGATGGCGATCTCGCCGGCCATTTTCCTGCAGCCGAGATGCGAACTCGGCTTCAGGAAAATGGTCGGTGAGATCGCCATCTGCGCACGCGCGGTATCCCGCGGCCATTTTCCTGAAGCCCCGGGAAGCCGAGAAGAACCATCTGCGCACGCGCGGCCTCACAAAGATGGCCGCGCCCACCGATAAACGGCTGAATAGCACAGATCGTGCTATTTTCCTTCAAGCTGCGCAGTGGATTCGCTGTTGTGAATTCCGCTCTTGGGCTCCCTCCGGTGGTTGTAAGTAGCATTTTTGTGAGTTCTGCTCTTTGGCTCCCTCCTGTGGTTTTGAGTGGTATGGCTGCTTCTTGGATTTAGCTTCAGCAGCTGTTTTCACTGATCGTCTTTCTGGCTCGGCTATATTAGTCTGGCCTTATCCCTCATTCAATGCCAGTTGTCAATTGTTCCTGCCTGGAGTCATTGCTCTTAGGACTTTCCTGACACTCTGACCAGTTCATCAAAGCTAAGTCCTTACTTGTCCTTTTGCAGTTCTCTTGTTGTGGACTTTGTTGTTTAGCACTTTCTTTGTTTTTGTTCATTTGTCCAGCTTTTCAGTACGGATCTATTCAGTTAAGCTGGAAGCTCTGGGCAGCAGAGTTTGCCCTTCACACCTTAAGTCAGGTGTGGAGATTTTTGCATTTCTCTGCGGTGGACTTTTTCTAGTTTTTTTTACTGACCGCACAGCGTTCTGTTCTGTACTATTTCTATGTAGCTAGAAGTGGCCTCCTGTGCTAAATCTTGTTTCATACTATGTATGTCATTTCCTTCTCCTCTCACAGTCATTATTTGTGGGGGGCTAATCTATCCTTTGGGGATTTTCTCTGAGGCAAGATAGTTTTCCTGCTTCTATCTTTAGGGGTAGTTAGCTCTTAGGCTGTGACGAGATGCCTAGGCCGAGTTAGGAGCATTCCACGGCTACTTCTAGTGTTGTGTTGAGCTTAGGGACTGCGGTCGGTATAGTTGCCACCTGCTCAGAGCTAGACGCATGTCGCTTCTTAATGACCAGATCATAACAATTCGCCACTTGGACATGCGCACACCACTACGCCACCATGGGAGATCTGGGGGAGAAACAGCGCTGTCACCACGCCCATTTGACCTGACCAGCGTGAGTGACAGTCCAAAACGGTGACTTTACAAAGGTATTTCGGCAGCATAGGTGGGGAATCAAGGCTCACAAAATACACTAATGTAAAGCACAGCTCTGCCCCTATTTAATGCTATTTTTAGCTCTTCTTGAAAAAACGGGGTGACAGGTTCGCTTTCAGGGTAGAGTGCCGGGCAGATATTACATTCTATTGGTGAGTGGAAGATTAACATCATGGGTTCACATGGTAACATTTCGCCGTAACATATAATACATATAATGCAGCATACTTTAGACAAAGCAAACATAAACATTAAAGTGCCAGTGCATACAATTACAAACAGTGTAAAATGACATCATGTCATAGTGAAGATCATTATATATATATATATATATATAGAGAGAGAGAGATATCTCTATATATAGTCTCTCTCTCTCTATATATATATACAGTTAGGTCCATATATATTTGGACAGAGACAACATTTTTCTAATTTTGGTTATAGACATTACCACAATGAATTTTAAACAAAACAATTCAGATGCAGTTGAAGTTCAGACTTTCAGCTTTCATTTGAGGGTATCCACATTAAAATTGGATGAAGGGTTTAGGAGTTTCAGCTCCTTAACACGTGCCACCCTGTTTTTAAAGGGACCAAAAGTAATTGGACAATTGACTCCAAGGCTATTTCATGGAAAGGTGTGGCCAATCCCTTTCTTATGTCATTCTCAATTAAGCAGATAAAAGGCCTGGAGTTGATTTGAGGTGTGGTACTTGCATTTGGAAGGTTTTGCTGTGAAGTAAACATGCAGTCAGAGGAGCTCTCCATGCAGGTGAAACAAGTCATCCTTAAGCTGCGAAAACAGAAAAAACCCATCCGAGAAATTGCTACAATATTAGGAGTGGCAAAATCTACAGTTTGGTACATCCTGAGAAAGAAAGAAAGCACTGGTGAACTCATCAATGCAAAAAGACCTGGGCGCCACGGAAGATAACAGTGGTGGATGATCGCAGAATAATCTCCATGGTGAAGAGAAACCCCTTCACAACAGCCAACCAAGTGACCAACACTCTCCAGGAGGTCGGCGTATCAATATCCAAATGTACCATAAAGAGAAGACTGCATGAAAGTAAATACAGAGGGTTCACTGCACGGTGCAAGCCACTCATAAGCATCAAGAATAAAAAGGCTAGACTGGACATTGCTAAAAAACATCTAAAAAAGCCAGCACAGTTCTGGAAGAACATTCTTTGGACAGATGAAACCAAGATCAACCTCTACCAGAATGATGGAAAGAGAAAAGTATGGTGAAGGCGTGGTACAGCTCATGATCCAAAGCATGCCCCATCATCTGTAAAACACGGCGGAGGCAGTGTGATGGCTTGGACATCCATGGCTGCCAGTGGCACTGGGTCACTAGTGTTTATTGATGATGTGACACAGGACAGAAGCAGCCGAATGAATTCTGAGGTATTCAGAGACATACTGTGTGCTCAGATCCAGCTAAGTTCAGCAAAACTGATTGTCCATTTGTAGTATGAAACGACGACCAATGACCCAAAACTGAAAGCCAAAGCAACCCAGGAGTTTATTAAAGCAAAGAAGTGGAATATTCTTGAATGGCCAAGTCAGTCACCTGATCTCAACCCAATTGAGCAGCATTTCACTTGTTAAAGACTAAACTTCAGACAGAAAGGCCCACAAACAAACAGCAACTGAAAACCACCGCAGTGAAGGCCTGGCAGAACATCAAAAAGGAGGAAACACAGCGTCTGGTGACGTCCATGAGTTCAAGACTTCAGGCAGTTATTGCCAACAAAGGGTTTTCAACCAAGTACTAAAAATGAACATTTTATTTAAAATTATTGAATATGTCCAATTACTTTTGGCCCCTTTAAAAACAGGTTGGCACATGTTAAGGAGCTGAAACTTCTAAACCCTTCATCTAATTTTAATATGGATACCCTCAAATGAAAGCTGAAAGTCTGAACTTCAACTGCATCTGAATTGTTTTGCTTAAAATTTATTGTGGTAAGGACTATAACCAAAATTAGAAAAATGATGTCTCTGTCCAAATATATATGGACCTAACTGTATATATATGTAGCAACTGGATATGCGCCATCCTAAGTTGAGTAACTACAAGGTACCCTAGTATTGCACATCACTATGTAGGGTTACACAGAACGTACCATAAGGGAATGTTAATAATTATTTCATGTATTTAAAGCATAAGGTACATCAGTGATATGAGATAAGGACATTTTATACATGTGACTATACTAGACAAATATAACATATATAACATATACATCCCACATTACAAGACATGATATATTAATCCCATAAGACCTCAATGTTCCACCATAGATATGCCACTCAATAAATGCAGAACATGTTTCTCTCAGGTCAGGTGAATTCCCAGCATATGAAACCAAGAGGGGATATTTTGAACAGGTTCTCTGATAAATCATTAAACAGTACTACAAACATGAAAGAGACATACAGTACAGACCAAAAGTTTGGACACACCTTATTTAAAGATTTTTTCTGTATTTTCATGACTATGAAAATTGTACATTCACACTGAAGGAATCAAAACTATGAATTAACACATGTGGAATTATATACTTAACAAAAAAGTGTGAAACCACTGAAAATATGTCTTATATTCTAGGTTGTTCAAAGTAGCCACCTTTTGCTTTGATGACTGCTTTGCACACTCTTGGCATTCTCTTGATGAGGTAGTCACCGGAATGGTCTTCCAACAATCTTGAAGGAGTTCCCAGAGATGCTCAGCATCAGGTTCAGGTCTGGGGACAGTGGAGGCCAGGTCATCTGGCGTAGCACCCCATCACTCTCCTTCTTGGTCAAATAGCCCTTATAAAAAAACCAACAACTTAAATACTCCACAGGGTTAGCTGAAGAAAAATCATGTAAATACCCAAATAATCTTTATTATTAAAACCAAGGCACACAATGCCACCAACAGTGACCAAACTAAAACAACAAAACACAGTGTCCAACCCAATAAAAACTATGGGATTCCACTAGAAATCCCTACCTAGGACCCTAGATACACCCTACCTGCCAGCGGAGGTTGGCACCCTAGGGGGGAGCGTATTGGCGCCCCCGCTCCACGATGGCTGACCCTGGGGGCCCTATTATACCCTACAGCCACTAGTGAGCCCTTCTACCCACAGGCTACAGGACCTCTATTGCTAGACAGGCAAGTACTGTCCTAAGGGGAAGACTAGAACCCAAAAAGCATAAAAACAATATGAACACAAGCAGGGCAAGACCGGTGTAATATATAGCAGATGTGAGCAGATGCTGGTAACCACTCTGGTGGCTGATGTTAGATATCCATCTCCACCATATCCCAGATTTATGTATAGCTAGAGAGGTTTCCTTAGACCTTAATGATCAGAGGTCTGTTTTAGCATACGGCACAATATGGCCTTATGGTATACATACACATATCCCAGATATTAACTAGCTTAACATCTGATACCATCAGGATACAAGCCATAAATGCACATTATCAATTCAATGCACGTGTTCTATATCAGCGCTAGCTTTTCTTTTAAGCAAGTACATCACATGCACCCTATACATATATACCCGGTATGATATCTCATAAGAACATGGAAACCATTGATACTCATCTGCGTGTCAGAGAACGTCCTACACCATCTGCCCTTAAGAACTTAGCGCCTCAACGCGTTTCGCCTGCTTAGGCTCATCAGGAGGCCTGATGTGATGATATATTGTGTCACCGATATAGCTAAATGCCAACTGATACCAACCTCCTTTTATGCCCCCCACCGAATGTGCCAAGTATACGCTCCTCCTCTCAACTTCCTGCAGCGTGTGACCGTCATTCTAAGCGCCGTCCTCTTATGCGCATATGCATGGTGGAACGCACCATCTCTCCACACTTTGCCGGCACATAACACTGACCACTTCCGGTTTAGCGGCATACTCCTTCCTGCCCAGCATGTACACCAGTGCTCACCACGCCGATACACAGCTCCTCCCCTCCAATTCCTACAGCGTGTGACCGTGATACTAGGCGCCATCCTCTTATGCGCATGTGCATGATGGAACACCATCTCTCCACGCTTTGCCGGCACACATCACTGACCACTTCCGGTTTTCTGGGATACTGCTTCCTGTCTGGCGTATACACCAGCGCTCACCGCGCTGACACGTGCACAGTTGCATAGCAACCACAACGCTACTGGCCCCACAGCCCTTTACCAGGCACTAGGTATAGCTTCTCTTAAAGGTAGCGCAAAAGGCAGTTCAAAATCAAATAAGTAATTCTGCCCAGCGCACACTTCTCGCTACATTGCTGCTAGAAAAGATATTATGGAGGGATAAAAAATATGCCCATCAAACTGAATCTGAGATGAAACCCTCCTATCCATATGACAGTACTGCCCGTGTCCAGACACATATTGTTATAGAATTACCTCTATCATAAGAATTAAGAGACGCTGTAAATGCTTATATCCCATTATATGATTACAGCAAGTAGTACCCCCAATACCAGGATTCCGGGATACCATGTTGGGACTTTCCCGTGTGTCAACATCAGCATTAGATTGGCACTTGGGGAGGTATCACAAAAGGAGAATGTACGATATATAAATGTATCATATCAATATATGTGATTCCTACATAGGGAATCTATCAACTATTTAGCATAGTCAATAAACCCTGGACTCCGCAAACTCGTTCTCTAAAGAAATAGTATAGAAGGAAAAAATAACCAAATTACATATGACTACAAGAAACAGGCAAATGACATCTGTTCGTTAATTCCGTGTGGTTCCCGGGATTCCATTCTGAATATCCATTCGCATTCGCGACGAAGGATCTGTTTGTCCATATTTCCCCCCCTGGGGTTTGTCTTAACAACCTCTATCACGGTGAATCTGACTCCTGTTATATCCTCACTGTGGAATGTGCGCATATGTTTGGCCAATGGGGTATCCCTATTATTTCTAATGTCCCCCATATGCTCCCCCACTCTTCTCTTAAATTCTCTTTTTGTTTTGCCCACATAGTCTTTTGGGCAGGGGCAAGACGCCAGATATACCACACCCGTCGTTTTACAATTCGAGAACTCCCGTTGATAGAAGGTTTTACCTGTGGCGGAGCTCTGAAAGTACTTACAGGGTTTCATCCACTTGCAGAGGCTGCAGTCACCACATTTAAAAAAACCACAGGGTCTCCTATCTAGCCATGTGCCACTGACTTTAGGTCTCTGGTACTGGCTATGTACCAGCATATCTTTAATTGACCTGCCCTTCCTGAATGTAATGTTAGGGCGCTCTCCCACAATCTCCTTCAAGTCAGGGTCAAATCTTAGGACGTCCCAGTGTTTCGCAAAAATCCGTCTTATATCATCATTCCGTGCGTCAAAGGTCCCGACGATCCTCACAATATCCCCAGGGTCATCCTTAGTGCGTTTCTGTAGCAGACTCTGACGATCCGCTTTTTTAGCCACATTAAATGCTGTATTAATGACCTGTCTCGGATATCCCTTTTCCTCGAACCTATTCGACATATCCACTGCCTGACTTTTAAACATGTCAAATCTCGAACAGTTACGTCGCAACCTAAGAAACTGCCCCTTAGGGATCCCTTTCTTAAGTGGGATCGGATGATGGCTCTGCCAATGTAGAAGATTATTAGTACTTGTCGGCTTCCTGAAGATACTAGTAGACACTCCTCCATGTGCCTCCTTCTTGATTTTAATATCCAAAAAGGCCAATTCTTCCTCATTGATCTCTGATGTAAATCTGAGACCAATATCATTGACATTAAGGACTCGAATGAACTCTAAGAACTCCTCTTTCTGGCCCGTCCACACCATCAGCACATCATCAATATACCTATACCATATAGATATATGTTCGTGCCACCACTCTTCTTCCCCTCCAAACACAATGGTCTCCTCCCACCAGCCCAGGAACACATTTGCATACGACGGGGCACAAGGGCACCCCATCGCAGTGCCCCTGAGCTGGTGGAAGTGCCTACCATCGAAGGTGAAAGCATTATGGGTCAAAATATACTCGAGTAGTATCAAGACAAAGTCATTGTGCTTATTGCAGGCCACCGACCTCTGTTTTAAAAAGTATTTTACACTCTGTAGCCCCACTGCATGTGGAATACTACTATACAATGCCTCTATATCCAGGGCTGCCACTAGAAATTTCGGGGCCCCATACTGGCAAAATTTTCGGGGCCCCCTTGAGACTCCGCCCAGGCTCCACCCCAGCCCCGCCTCCAGGCTCCACCCCTCGAACTGTCCACAGTCCCACCGCTCTCTCTTGGAAAAACTCCACTTCTCACCAATCACACATTAACAGTTCCCATCACCAGATCACACATATAGCAGGCAGCTTTTGTTTTGGCCAAAAGATTTTTTAAGCCGCCACCATAACACGGTACACACTTTTGGCCGGGCCCTACTCTGCTGTAACCTATTAAATATTTGTTAAAATATGCAATACAATTTAGGTATATTTTTATTTATTTTTCAATTTTTAAAATGCCCAATAATATCACATAGAAGGAACAAATACCACAACACCATGACCAGATGACATATTACCACCACAGTGATCGAATAATATCACATACAAGGAACAAATACCACAACACCATGACCAGACCACATATTACCACCACAGTGATCGAATAATATCACATACAAGGAACAAATACCACAACACCATGTCCAGACCACATATTATCACCACATAGTGACTGAATACTACAATTCTGATCAGTAATTTTTAAAAAAGCACCATACTATCACCATAAGTGCCATTATACACAGGAGATCTGTACTTAGTATGCAGTGTCTGTGTACAGATAATATAGTGATCACTAGTGAAATTATACACAGGAGCTCTGTATACAGTGTATAGTGTCAGTGTATAGGTAACACACTGACTCACCAGTGACGTCTCTAGGTGAAGTCCTTCATCTTTCATCCAGCACAGACCGCCATCATTTCATCCAGCCAGGACTTCTCTCTGCAGGAAATAACACAGATATCTCGAGCTCCGCTTGCAGAACACATTACTTAATTTTTCACAACTTCTACATTACACCACATGAAGAAGGCGACATAGTATAACTCTATACAGTAACAGGACCGCCCCCCATTTAAAACAGTATACTCAAAAAATAAAATAAATACATCACTGCAGTAATAATATCCCTAAATTAGCCCCTATGGTATTAATAATATCACCCAGCCTGGCCCCGTGTGTCTCATTCCTGGCGTCAGCCAGATATTCTCCCATCCTGCCCTCATGAGTATCCATTCTGCCCCATATGATCTCCTTATCCTGCCCCATATGATCGCCCCATGTGATCTCTCCATCCTGCCCCATCTGTCTCCATCATATCCATCCTGCCCCATGATCCTGCACGATCTGTCTCCAATTCTGCCCCCAGTGTCTCCAATCATGCCCCATGTCTCCATTCTGCCCCCTATGTCTCCAACCATGCCCCCATGTCTGCAATCCTGACACTTGTCTCCAATCATGCCCCCTGTGTCTCCATTCTGCCCCATCTGTCTCCAATCCTGCCCCATCTGTCTCCAGTCATGCCCCCATGTCTTTCATCCTGCCCCGTGTCTCCAATCATGCCCCGTATCTCCATTCTGCCCCGTGTCTCGCATTCTGCCCCTGGGTCTCACAGTCTGCCCCTGTGTCCAGCATTCTGCACCTGTCACTGTGTCCAGCATTCTGCCCCTGTCACTGTGTCCAGCATTTCTGCCCCACTGTGTCCAGCATTCTGCCCCACTGTGTCCAGCATTCTGCCCCACTGTGTCCAACATTCTGCCCCACTGTGTGTCCAGCATTCTGCCCCACTGTGTCCAGCATTCTGCCCCACTGTGTCCAGCATTCTGCCCCACTGTGTCTCGCATTCTGCCCCACTGTGTCCAGCATTCTGCCCCACTGTGTCTCGCATTCTGCCCCAATGTCCAGCATTCTGCCCCTGTCACTGTGTCCAGCATTTCTGCCCCTGTCTCCAGCATTCTGCCCCACTGTGTGTCCAGCATTCTGCCCCACTGTGTGTCCAGCATTCTGCCCCACTGTGTGTCCAGTATTCTGCCCCACTGTGTGTCCAGCATTCTGCCCCACTGTGTGTCCAGCATTTCTGCCCCACTGTGTCCAGCATTTCTGCCCCACTGTGTCCAGCATTTCTGCCCCACTGTGTCCAGCATTTCTGCCCCACTGTGTCCAGTATTTCTGCCCCACTGTGTCCAGCATTTCTGTCCCACTGTGTCCAGCATTTCTGCCCCACTGTGTCCAGCATTTCTGCCCCACTGTGTCCAGCATTTCTGCCCCACTGTGTCCAGCATTTCTGCCCCTGTGTGTCCACATTTCTGCCCCACTGTGTCCAGCATTCTGCCCCACTATGTCCACCATTCTGCCCCACTGTGTCCAGCATTTCTGCCCCACTGTGTCCAGCATTCTGCCCCACTGTGTCCACCATTCTGCCCCACTGTGTCCAGCATTCTGCCCCACTGTGTCCACCATTCTGCCCCTGTGTGTCCACCATTCTGCCCCACTGTGTCCACCATTCTGCCCCACTGTGTCCACCATTCTGCCCCTGTGTGTCCAGCATTCTGCCCCACTGTGTCTACCATTCTGTCCCACTGTGTCCAGCATTCTGCCCCACTGTGTCCACCATTCTGCCCCACTGTGTCCGGCATTTCTGCCCCTGTGTGTCCAGCATTCTGCCCCACTGTGTCCACCATTCTGCCCCTGTGTGTCCACCATTCTGCCCCACTGTGTCCACCATTCTGCCCCTGTGTGTCCACCATTCTGCCCCACTGTGTCCACCATTCTGCCCCACTGTGTCCAGCATTTCTGCCCCACTGTGTCCGGCATTTCTGCCCCTGTGTGTCCAGCATTCTGCCCCACTGTGTCCACCATTCTGCCCCTGTGTGTCCATCATCCTGCCCCCCGGATCGCAGCAGCTCTCAAAGAAAAAAAAAACACAACTTCTTACCTGGCCAAGCTCCAGCGCCGGGTGAAGCTCCCTCTCCAGGCTCCACACAGACGCACTCGCCGCCGGGCCCGGCGGCTGACAATGACGTCAGACGCCGGCAACGCCGGCGAGTGCGCACTGCGGCCCTATTCAGCCGCCAGCCTCAGACTGGCTGGCGGCTGTTAACTATTGACGTGTGGGCGCGGGCCCGCACGTCAATAGTGTGCCGCTGCCGCAGCGCCTGCAGGGGGGGCCCGGTGACCAGATGAGACGGGGCCGATGCGGGCCCCCTCTGCTCACCGGGCCCCATACGCCAGTCACGGCTGTCATGCCCTGATGGCGGCCCTGTCTATATCAATAGAGGCTAGCCACGCATTTTGACCCAAACAGACACCCTCAAGTTTGCCTAACAGGTCTGATGTGTCCCTCAGGTAGGAGGGGATGGAGGTCACGAATGGACGGAGAATCTGATCCACATACAGCCCGCAGTTCTGCGTTAGGGAGTCCACCCCCGAGACTATAGGTCGTCCCTTAAGGGGGTGGAGCCCCTTATGAACCTTGCGAAGTATGTAGAATGTCGCCAACAAGGGAAGTATGTAGAATGTCGCCAACAAGGGAAAATCAGGTAGCATAAAGTCAAATTCATTCTGTGAGATTAGGCCTTGAGACAAAGCTACGTCCAATATGTCTCTTAATTCCTCCTTAAAGGCCCCCAGTGGATTCCTGTCAAGAACCTCATATGTCAGGTTGTCTTCTAGAATTGCATTACAGATTACCCGATACTCAGGGTGATTCATAATGACCAGATTCCCCCCTTTATCCGAGGGTTTTATAATAATCTGGTCATTCTTCCTCAGGGCATCCAAAGCTCTCCGTTCACTCTCAACCAGATTATCTTCAGTTTGCCAATCTGTCTTTTTCAATTTTTTGAGGTCCCTCTCAACTAGCAGCAAGAATAGATCAATGCTGCTCATATCCCACTGTGGTGGCATTTTCACACTCTTATTTTTTAAGGAGGTAAATGGGCCTTTGCCTACCTCCGGAGTCCTATCGTTTTCTTGTAGTAGGCCCCGGAGTGCCTCATATCCCTCCAGATCTTCCTCACTCAGGCCCAGTCTCTTACATTCCTCAAGGTTATTATGCTGGAAAAATTTCTTCCATTTCAATTTTCTACAGAATAGGTTAAGATCCTTAACCCATTCAAAACAATTAAACTGGTTTGTGGGAACGAAATTGAGACCTCTCAAAAGTACACTATATTCGTCCTTTGTGAGCGTATGCGAGGACAAGTTCATGATCTGGCCCCTACTTAGTTGAAGCGGGTTCTGAGCTGATAACCTGTCCTCGCACCCAGCTCCAAAAAAGAAGAAGAGGAAGACGAGGAGGTGGGTAGAGGCAAAGAGGACCCATATGGTTGGCCAGGACCTATATTTGCTGTCAGGAAAGGGGTCAGGGTGCCCACCCCACTTCTGTGAGACCCCCTCCCCCTTTTTCCAGACCTCCCCCTTCCCCCTTGCCATCTCTGTCTAGTTTGGTGGCCTCTAAAAAATTGTGTACTATTCGTAACTATCTCCGTCCTTTCCGTATCGGATGTGTCAATATCTGAGGAGGATGCTTCCGACTGTTTCTCCACCTGAAAATTCAAGACTTGATTCTCATTAAAATCCTTCAGGTCTCTTTGGAACTGTAAATGTTTCCTTTCTTTCAGGAGTGCCTGATACCTCTCCACTGATGTTTGTAATAGACCTTCTCTCCTATTAAAGTCAGGGTCAGCTTTACATTTAAGGACACGTTCTATTAATTTGTTCAACTGTGTAGTGGATTTCTCAAAAACCTTCTTTTCCTCTACCAAGAGGATTTGCATAAATCTGATTGAGAATTCGATGGATTCCTTGAGCCACAAATTCAGCAGCTCCGGAGACGCAATTCGTTGAGAGGGGGTAATGTTGATTCTCAACCCCCTTGGAACAATCCGATTTTTTAAATAATTCTCCAAGGTTCTAATTTCCCACCATGATTTCAAATAGTCTTTATATCCACTATACACTTCGTTGAACAAATTTTTAAGGGCTAAAGGGCCCGTACCTGTGTCCTGAGAGCCACTCACGCTAAAAGCCTGATTGGCATCTTCTAACCAGAGATCCGAGTTCACAGGTCCAGCCAGAAAACTGGCCATGCCAAACTTGATTAATCTCAAAAAACCAACAACTTAAATACTCCACAGGGTTAGCTGAAGAAAAATCATGTAAATACCCAAATAATCTTTATTATTAAAACCAAGGCACACAATGCCACCAACAGTGACCAAACTAAAACAACAAAACACAGTGTCCAACCCAATAAAAACTATAGGGATTCCACTAGAAATCCCTACCTAGGACCCTAGATACACCCTACCTGCCAGCGGAGGTTGGCACCGTAGGGGGGAGCGTATTGGCGCCCCCGCTCCACGATGGCTGACCCTGGGGGCCCTATTATACCCTACAGCCACTAGTGAGGCCTTCTACCCACAGGCTACAGGACCTCTATTGCTAGACAGGCAAGTACTGTCCTAAGGGGAAGACTAGAACCCAAAAAGCATAAAAAAAATATGAACACAAGCAGGGCAAGACCGGTGTAATATATAGCAGATGTGAGCAGATGCTGGTAACCACTCTGGTGGCTGATGTTAGATATCCATCTCCACCATATCCCAGATTTTTAAGAGAAGCTATACCTAGTGCCTGGTAAAGGGCTGTGGGGCCAGTAGCGTTGTGGTTGCTATGCAACTGTGCACGTGTCAGCGCGGTGAGCGCTGGTGTATACGCCAGACAGGAAGCAGTATCCCAGAAAACCGGAAGTGGTCAGTGATGTGTGCCGGCAAAGCGTGGAGAGATGGTGTTCCATCATGCACATGCGCATAAGAGGATGGCGCCTAGTATCACGGTCACACGTTGTAGGAATTGGAGGGGAGGAGCTGTGTATCGGCGTGGTGAGCACTGGTGTACATGCTGGGCAGGAAGGAGTATGCCGCTAAACCGGAAGTGGTCAGTGTTATGTGCCGGCAAAGTGTGGAGAGATGGTGCGTTCCACCATGCATATGCGCATAAGAGGACGGCGCTTAGAATGACGGTCACACGCTGCAGGAAGTTGAGGGGAGGAGCGTATACTTGGCACATTCGGTGGGGGGCATAAAAGGAGGTTGGTATCAGTTGGCATTTAGCTATATCGGTGACACAATATATCATCACATCAGGCCTCCTGATGAGCCTAAGCAGGCGAAACGCGTTGAGGCGCTAAGTTCTTAAGGGCAGATGGTGTAGGACGTTCTCTGACACGCAGATGAGTATCAATGGTTTCCATGTTCTTATGAGATATCATACCGGGTATATATGTATAGGGTGCATGTGATGTACTTGCTTAAAAGAAAAGCTAGCACTGATATAGAACACGTGCATTGAATTGATAATGTGCATTTATGGCTTGTATCCTGATGGTATCAGATGTTAAGCTAGTTAATATCTGGGATATGTGTATGTATACCATAAGGCCATATTGTGCCGTATGCTAAAACAGACCTCTGATCATTAAGGTCTAAGGAAACCTCTCTAGCTATACATAAATCTGGGATATGGTGGAGATGGATATCTAACATCAGCCACCAGAGTGGTTACCAGCATCTGCTCACATCTGCTATATATTACACCGGTCTTGCCCTGCTTGTGTTCATATTGTTTTTATGCTTTTTGGGTTCTAGTCTTCCCCTTAGGACAGTACTTGCCTGTCTAGCAATAGAGGTCCTGTAGCCTGTGGGTAGAAGGGCTCACTAGTGGCTGTAGGGTATAATAGGGCCCCCAGGGTCAGCCATCGTGGAGCGGGGGCGCCAATACGCTCCCCCCTAGGGTGCCAACCTCCGCTGGCAGGTAGGGTGTATCTAGGGTCCTAGGTAGGGATTTCTAGTGGAATCCCATAGTTTTTATTGGGTTGGACACTGTGTTTTGTTGTTTTAGTTTGGTCACTGTTGGTGGCATTGTGTGCCTTGGTTTTAATAATAAAGATTATTTGGGTATTTACATGATTTTTCAAATAGCCCTTATACAGCCTGGAAATGTGTTTGGGGTCATTGTCCTGTTGAAAAATAAATGATGGTCCAACTAAACGCAAACCGGATGTAATAGCATGCCGCTGCAAGATGCTGTGGTAGCCATGCTGGTTCAGTATGCCTTCAATTTTGAATAAATCCCCAACAGTGTCACCAGCAAAGTACCCCACACCATCACTCCTCCTCCTCCATGCTTGACGGTGGGAACCAGGCATGTAGAGTCCATCCGCTCACCATTTCTGTGTCGCACAAGGACACGGTGGTTAGAACCAAAGATCTCAAATTTGGACTCATCAGACCAAAGCACAGATTTCCACTGGTCTAATGTCCATTCCGTTTGTTCTTTAGCCCAAACAAGTCTCTTCTGCTTGTTGCCTGTCCTTAGCAGTGGTTTCCTAGCAGCTATTTTACCATGAAGGCCTGCTGCACAAAGTCTCCTTTTTAACAGTTGTTGTAGAGATGTGTCTGCTGCTAGAACTCTGTGTGGCATTGACCTGGTCTCTAATCTGAGCTGCTGTTAACCTTCGATTTCTGAGGCTGCTAACTCGGATAAACTTATCCTCAGAAGCAGAGGTGACTCTTGGTCTTCCTTTCCTGGGGCGGTCCTCATGTGAGCCAGTTTCTTTGTAGCGCTTGATGGTTTTTGCGACTGCACTTGAAGACACTTTTCAAAGTTTTCCCAATTTTTCGGACTGACTGACCTTCATTTCTTAAAGTAATGATGGCCACTCGTTTTTCTTTACTTAGCTGCTATTTTCTTGTCATCATACAAATTCTAACAGTCTATTCAGTAGGACTATCAGCTGTGTATCCACCAGACTTCTGCACAACACAACTGTTGGTCCCAACTCCATTTATAAGGCAAGAAATCCCACTTGACAGGGCACACCTGTGAAGTGAAAACCATTCCCGGTGACTACTTCTTGAAGCTCATCAAGAGAATGCCAAGAGTGTGCAAAGCAGTCATCAAAGCAAAAGGTGGCTACTTTGAAGAACCTAGAATATAAGACATAATTTCAGTTGTTCCACACTTTTTTGTTAAGTATATAATTCCACATGTGTTAATTCATAGTTTTGATGCCTTCAGCGTGAATGTACAATTTTCATAGTCATGAAAATACAGAAAAATCTTTAAATGAGAAGGTGTGTCCAAACTTTTGGTCTCTACTGTAAATAATTAAAAAAAATAAAATAAAAACTGTGATCATTTGTCCAGAGATGGTGTTCCCCCTTATAAAAAGGAGGCAACATTTAGCTGCTCATTTAACCCCACCGATACCGTTGTATCAAGCACAGCAATCCAACAGCACTCGTTTTGTGTGAGTATCTGTACTCCTTCCCCCCTTGAATCCCCGTGGGGGTGTGGCCCCACTGGACCACAGACCAAACTTCCCTGGAAGGGGCGTAACTAAGTAGCTTCCTAGGTGTTCGCTGGAGCCTCTGATGGTGAGGTCAGACTTGTACAATAGGAAGCTACCAGGTGCCACTCCAGGGTGATGTCTGGCTGTGGCTGCTGATCCCACTAAGGAACGGAGCGGGCACGGCTGGCACTCTGGCTGACAGGCGGGCACGGCTGGGACACAGGCAGGCAGACGGGTACAACAGAGACACTGGCGGGCAGGCGGACACGGCTGGCTCTCTGGTAGGCAGGCGGGTACGGCTGGAACATAGGAAGAACCGGTAGGGACCGGTCTGCAGGCAGGTATGTGAAACAGGTTGGAACCTGTTCAGACAGGAGGACTAAGTAACAAGTAGAGAAAGACCGCAAGAGCGGATGCAGAGCGAAAGCACAAGAGCTAGAACCAAGAACAGAAACGCAGGAGGCTGAGTACGAGTAGAAGGTGGAGCAAAGAGAAGAGAAGGAGAAGGCGGAGCCAAGGGCGGAGCCGCAAGAGGCGGAGCCAAGGGCGGAGATGCTGGAGGCGGAGCCAAGAGCAGAGATGCTGGAGGCGGAGCCAAGAGCGGAGACGCTGGAGGCGGAGCCAAGAGCGGAGACGCTGGAGGCGGAGACGCTGGAGTCGGAGCCAAGAGCGGAGACGCTGGAGTCGGAGCCAAGAGCGGAGACGCTGGAGGCGGAGCCAAGAGCGGAGACGCTGGAGGCGGAGCCAAGAGCGGAGACGCTGGAAGCGGAACCAAAAGCGGAGACGCTGGAGGTAACGCCAAGAGCGGAGTCGCTGGAGGCGGAGCCAAGAGCATAGACGGAGCCAAGTGCAGAAACACAGGAGGCAGAGCCAGATAGAACAGCAAAGAGCGGAGCCAGATAGAACCGCAAAGAGCGGAGCCACAGAGCAAAGCCAGAGAGTGCGAAGCAAGGACTGAGTGCAGAGCCGCAAGAGTGCGGAGAGTAAGCAGACTGAGAACACAAGGAAAGACAAAGCAGGGAAGGAAGCCACAGACAAGGAGACCGAGAAAAGACAAAGTACAGACAAGGCAATGGAACAAGACACAAGGACAAAGACACAGGGACCAGGATATTCTGCCTCCTGGAGGGCGGACTACAAGATAAAGGCAATAGCACAGAGAAAAGCCTCCAGAGAGGGAGTAACTCAGAGCAAGGCCAGGCAAACTCAGCAGCTAAACACTAACTGAGCTAACACATTGCACAGGCCCAGACCACAGGGTGGAGCTGCACTATATACAGGAGGCCTCTTGGTAATTGGTCAGAAACTGATTAGACAGATGCACCTGATTCCTATAAGAACCAGAGAGTTCAGGCGCCGGCCCCCTATACACATAGCCATGAGGCATGCAGAGAGCAGAGACACAGAACATAGAGCTGGCATTAAAGAGAAAGCACATCATGGCCTGGAGCAGTGGGTAAGATTCTGTGAGAGATGTGAGGCCATGCTGTGATGCCAGCAGAGTTGTTACAGCAATCAATGCCCCATATCTTTAAATCCCCAGAATTACATTTATGTTTCAGCCTGAAGTGTTGGGGAATTGTTTTAAGGGAGTCCACATCGTCCACATCACGGGTGGCATCAATCTCCCTTTTATGCTCCCGTGCTCTCACATGTAGTTCACGGGATGTTAATCCAATTAGATTACAGCGACATTTTGCATAGTAGACACAGTAAGGGTATGTTCCTACGATCAGTAAACGCTGCGTCAAACCCACAGTGGCCGATGCATGCATCGGCACCCATGGCTTCCCAGAGGAGACAGACATGCAGCGTGTCTTTCCAGACCGCAGCATGTCTATTTATGTTGCGGAGATGCTCAGTCTCCGCAAGATAAATATCACCCGTCCAATGTATTGGACGCAGTGATTCTGCACGGTTCTATCAACACATGCGGAATCACCTACATAGAAAACCTGGCAGTGCTTTCGACGCAGCGGACATGTGCTGCTTCCAAAGCGCTGCCGATAACTGACCGTGGGAACATACCCTTATGTAGTCTTTGATATTATATGATTTGAGGCTGTCTGACGTGGATTGTACATGATTTCTGCATGCCAAGCAATTCCCACATGGGGAAAACCCCTTTCTCCTCCCCCCTGGTGCCAAAGGGAGATAGAGGTTTGCTGACATAATGGCTATTCACCAGCAGATCTTTAAAATTTCTGCCCCTCTGTGCCGTCATTAACGGGGAAGTAGAAAGGTGTCTACACAGGAGGAGATCAATCATTAAGACTGACCAGTGCCATGCAAGAATAGTCCACATTGTGTCCCATTAATAGGTGGAGATGAAACATGTGCCTACATTGCTACTTTTCCTCTCATTTTTCTGTGGGGCAGTTTCTAGCTCTAGAGTAGACCTTTTTAATACTAGTCCTACTATATCTGCGATCCCTAGACCTCTGCCCAAGATCCATAGCCTGCCCCTCAAACAACTCATCAGATGTACAAATTCTCCAAGCACGGAGGAATTGTCCAATAGGAATAGTATTGATCGTTGAGCTAGAGTGTACAGAGGAAGCATGTAGAAGTGAATTTACAGATGTTTCTTTACAAAACATATCTGAATGTATTGATCCATCTGCATACACCCTAAGCTCAACATCAATAAAAGAAACCTTTTGATCATGCACATAGGTGAGTCTGATGTTGGACTCGTGATTCAAACCTTACAATTGTAGCTCCTCTCTCTGTCGGGTTAGTTGAACTCCTGATTTTAGTTTAGTTTAGTTTAATTAATGATGTAAAGCAAGGAGACCAATAGGAGTCAATAGGAACTATAAAGTGTCATATTTTATTATGTACAAAAAATGTCATAAAAACATGCATACAATATAATAAGGTGCAAAAGGCTGGGGCATGCGGATAACCATCATGAACCATGATGAAAGACTGACAAAAATAAAAGACATATGAGTAAGTATTAATATTATATATAATAATATATATTAACGTGTTATTCGTGCATGAACTTCATAGTTATAAAATTAAATAGAATTAATTTTTCAGCTGTTCTTAGCATACATGTGAATAGTTTTCAGCTATTCTGTACTGTACAGTGAAAAATAAATAAATAAAATAAATATAATAAAAAAAGAAATGGAATCAGCAAACAGTGTTTACAATCTTTCTATATATTACAACTGCTGACTATATAACCAGTGTTTGTGAAAGGTAGAACGTGAATAGCTTTCCAGAGTATTTTTGGCAGAAAGCCAGTACATTCCCTCTTGAGCATAAATAATTTTCTAGGCAGTAAACACCATATAATTGCTGATTATTACATTGCACTACTACCTTGGAATTTGGATCACACAGCAATTCTATACTGTTTTGTCATTAGAAACTGGTGTACCACTTTGCTCTTCTAAACTAATCATGTTGATCTCAATAAGCCATGTGTGGCAATCAAGCAACCTTATGCATTCTGAAAATATTACTTAAATGGAATCTGTCAGCGCAAGCTTTCACTCCCAAACTTCTTACATGCACATGTAGATCTTTCAAAGACAAGTCGAGCAATACCTTTACATGGAAAGTCCATTCCTCTGTTACTGAGAAATAAGCATTTCTATTGATTAGGGATGGACGAGCTTTAAAATGGTCAGATACTCCTTACACAAACCAAGCAATAATGCTTGGATGCTCGTTTCGGGTAACGAGTATAATGGGAATCAATGAGGTCAGGGGGGCAGAGAAAATGTTGGAAAGGATGGAAAAAGTGCTGAATGGAAGGAGAAG
The DNA here is from genome assembly GCF_032444005.1 of Ranitomeya imitator. NCBI lineage: Eukaryota > Metazoa > Chordata > Amphibia > Anura > Dendrobatidae > Ranitomeya > Ranitomeya imitator. The sequence continues at coordinate 450,735,592 of NC_091282.1, forward strand.
AACATGGGGAAGAATCTCTGACTCCACAGATCGCTGCTATGAACAATGGTGGCACACGTCTACTCCACTTTAAGGACTGACAATAAAACAATCAAAATCAAACAAATTGGATAGGAAAATTGGACAGGAAAAAGTTAAGAAACATTATTTCCGGTATAATAACTTGTATATAAGGAAAAATTTAAACAGTATTTTAACCTCTTTCCGATGTGGTTCATAATAATATGTCCTTGTGCCCTTGAAAATAATTGACGCGGAGTGGATTATTACATCCATGCGATCATGCGTGCACACAAGCTGTGCACGCGCAATGACCGCCAGGAGACAGCCGATTCAGACAGCTGAGAACTGGCACTAACTGTCAGTAGCGGTTCTGCACCACTCCCAGCACATTGACCCTCTAAATGCTGCAATCGAACTTGATCGCAGCATTCTGGGAGCAGTCAGAGGGATGACAGCCCCTTTGTCCTTGGATCGGAGACCTTGCGGCGTCATAAAGGGTCCCATTCGTTGACATAGTGACGTAATGATAACATCCGGGTCCCCAGAGCTAGTAAAGTTGCTAGATCATGCGCAGTGCATGATCAGGAACTTTATCTCTTTATCTCTTAGTGCAGTGCAGAGCTACCAGTTCGTATAGCTTAGGGATGCTGCTGCATCCCCATGGTATACAAGCGATCTGCCTGTAAAAAATGATAGTCTCAGTGGGAAAGTTAAAAAAATATACAATTTTTAAATAATTGTAAAAATATTTTTTTTAAATAAAAAAATTAAAAAGATATTGTTCCCATAAATAAATATTTGTATGAAAAAAAACAAAAAAAAAACAATAAAAGTACATATATTTGGTATCACCGTGTCCGGAACGACTCAACCTATAAAACTGTCCCACTAGTTAACCCCTTTAGTGAACACAAAAAACAATGCTTTATCATCATACTGCTGAACAAAAAGTGGAATAAAATGCGATAAAAAAGAATATATAAATAAACATGGTATCACAGAAAACGTCATCTTTGTTGCACAGCTTGGTTGCAGAAGAAACTTGTGAGAGTAGATTATATGGGGTAATTAAACTTTTATCTACACAGAATATGAGGTACATGCATCAGCTTCTTAATACAGCATAACAAAGTCTAAAAGACCTTTTACCAGAGAGAAAGTGCAAGTATATGCATTACATTCAACTAAGTATATAACAGTAACAACATCGCCATCTACTGTCAGAAAAGTGTAAACTTCTGCACACAAGCAAGTCTGTATCTGTTGCATATTGGGCAGTACTCTAAATTTAGGATTCCTTGATCATGATGATCTCTCAAGAAGTGAAACTTTACATCAATGTGTTTAGTTCTTGGATTAAGTCTTTCCAACTGAGCAATAACTAGACATCCTTGATTATCACACATCTTTGTTGGTCCCAATTGTTGTCCTAAGTCTGCTAGCATTTGTCTTAACCATAGAACGTCTTGACTGGCATGTGCTGCGGCGACATATTCTGCTTCTGTTGACAGTGTTACCATATAGATTGTTCTTTACTAGTCCAACTAATTGGTCTGCATGAGAGCAAGAAAAGATAGCCACTGGTAGATGTCCTATCAATTTGATCTCCAGCCCAGTCTGCATCAACCTATCCGGTTAAAATGCATTTCTCACTTGCAGGTAGTTTCAGTTTAATCACTGCTAGTCCCATTCAAATAAAGGATTACTCTCTTCACTGCATTCAAATCAATTTTGTTTGGCTTTGTCACCTTTCTGCTCAAAATTCCTACTGCTGCTGCAATGTCTGGCCTTGTATCTGTTGCAAGATATAATAATTTTTCCACTCCATTTCTGTATTGGTCAATATTCAGTAACAGATTCTATTCACTACTATTTCTTTCCTTCAGATAGTTGGTTTCCATTGGAGACTTTACTGGTTTTGCATCTTTCAATCCAAATGTTTCGATTATGTCTTCAATCATGTGATTTTGATTAAGAAGGAAACTCACGTCTTCTTCTTTCTATCTGTATTCTTAGGTACTGTTTCACATTTCCCAGATCTTTGATCTCAAAGTGTTGATCCAAAGTTTTCTCTGCTTCATCCCTTTCTTTTTCAACACAAACTAAAATATTGTCCACATAAATCAGCACATAGATCCATCTGTCTGTCAGTCTCTTTGTATATAGATAAGGATCCACTTTGCTTCTTTGAAGATATCCGTTTATGAATACTTCTGTGATTTTATCATTCCATGCTTTAGCGGCTTGTTTTAAACCATATATACTTTTCCGTAGCCTACAAAACATGTTTGGTTTCCTTTTACCCTTGAATCCTGGGGGTTGTTCCATGTAAAGGTCTTCTGTTAAGTCTCCATTCAGAAATGTTGCCTTTACATCCAGATGTTTCAACTGCATTTGTTTCGTTGCTGCAGCTGCAAACAAAGTTCTGATTGTGGTGTGTTTGACAACTGGAGAAATGTCTCATCATAGTCTTCTCCATATTTCTGAGAATAGCCCTTAGCTACGAGTCTTGCTCGGTATCGATCAGCTGTGCCATCTGCTTGGTATTTTACTTTAAAAGCCCATTTACATCCTATAGCCTTTTTTTCTTTTGGTAGTTCTGTCAGTGTCCATGTCTTTGAAACATGCATGGATTTTATTTCTGTTTCTGTTATTAGTTTGTTGGCCTCTTCTTCTGAAAGTTGAGATATGACCTCCCAACATGTAGGTTCATAAATGTTATTTCTACTTGCCTTGTATGAAAGACGTTGAGGTGGTCTTCCCTTGTTTTCTCTTGTTGAGCTTCTTGGTTCTGTGTCTGTATGGAGCTGTATCTCTTGACTTCCAGTTTTTTTATTTTTCATCAATTTCCACTTCTTTCTCATCAGATGTTCTTGCAGTTATATTACTGTCATATTCTTCTGAAATAAACACAAAACTTTGCAACCAAAAACTCTTAAATGATTCACACTTGGTTTCTTACATTGCCACAGTTCATATGTTTTTTTTTTCAGTTTTCTTGAATTAAGTCTGTTTTGCAGATAAGCAGCTGCCATTGCTGCTTCGCCCCAGTATTTTTCTGGTAGTTTGGAGTCTGTTAGCATACATCTTATCATTTCAGTCAGAGTTCTGTTTTTCCTTTTCCCTTTCTGCTACCCAGTTCTGTTCAGGTATGTATGGAACAGTCTTTTGATGCTCTATTCCATGCTGTCTTAAGTAGTTTTCTATTTGGTGTCCTGTAATTCACCTCCATTATCACTTCTGATGATGATTGGCTTCCTCTGAAACTTGTTATTTGACTTTGTCTCATAGTCTTCTAATGTTTCAAAAACTTCACTTTTGTTCTTTATCAAGTACGTGAGTTTGTATCTTGAGTAGTCATCTATGAAGGTCACCATATATCTATTACCTCCTGATGTGGTCAATTTCATGGGTCCACATAATCAGTGTGTACCAAGTCAAGTGGTCTTGTTGTTTTTGTCTCACTCTCTTTAGGTATAGACACTCTTGTAGCTTTGGATTTTATACAACATTCACATTTTACGGTAATTGAGCAATAAGATATCAATAGACTTTTTGTCAAATTCTTCTTTAGTAATGCCATTATACTCTCAGGGTGTATATATATATATATATATATATATATATACACAGTGGGGCAAAAAAGTATTTAGTCAGTCAGCAATAGTGCAAGTTCCACCACTTAAAAAGATGAGAGGAGTCTGTAATTTACATCATAGGTAGACCTCAACTATGGGAGACAAACTGAGAAAAAAAAATCCAGAAAATCACATTGTCTGTTTTTTTATCATTTTTTTTGCATATTATGGTGGAAAATAAGTATTTGGTCAGAAACAAACAATCAAGATTTCTGGCTCTCACAGACCTGTAACTTCTTCTTTAAGAGTCTCCTCTTTCCTCCACTCATTACCTGTAGTAATGGCACCTGTTTACACTTGTTATCAGTATAAAAAGACACCTGTGCACACCCTGAAACAGTCTGACTCCAAACTCCACTATGGTGAAGACCAAAGAGCTGTCAAAGGACACCAGAAACAAAATTGTAGCCCTGCACCAGGCTGGGAAGACTGAATCTGCAATAGCCAACCAGCTTGGAGTGAAGAAATCAACAGTGGGAGCAATAATTAGAAAATGGAAGACATACAAGACCACTGATAATCTCCCTCGATCTGGGGCTCCACGCAAAATCCCACCCCGTGGGGTCAGAATGATCACAAGAACAGTGAGCAAAAATCCCAGAACCACGCGGGGGGACCTAGTGAATGAACTGCAGAGAGCTGGGACCAATGTAACAAGGCCTACCATAAGTAACACACTACGCCACCATGGACTCAGATCCTGCAGTGCCAGACGTGTCCCACTGCTTAAGCCAGTACATGTCCGGGCCCGTCTGAAGTTTGCTAGAGAGCATTTGGATGATCCAGAGGAGTTTTGGGAGAATGTCCTATGGTCTGATGAAACCAAACTGGAACTGTTTGGTAGAAACACAACTTGTCGTGTTTGGAGGAAAAAGAATACTGAGTTGCATCCATCAAACACCATACCTACTGTAAAGCATGGTGGTGGAAACATCATGCTTTGGGGCTGTTTCTCTGCAAAGGGGCCAGGACGACTGATCCGGGTACATGAAAGAATGAATGGGGCCATGTATCGTGAGATTTTGAGTGCAAACCTCCTTCCATCAGCAAGGGCATTGAAGATGAAACGTGGCTGGGTCTTTCAACATGACAATGATCCAAAGCACACCGCCAGGGCAACGAAGGAGTGGCTTCGTAAGAAGCATTTCAAGGTCCTGGAGTGGCCTAGCCAGTCTCCAGATCTCAACCCTATAGAAAACCTTTGGAGGGAGTTGAAAGTCCGTGTTGCCAAGCGAAAAGCCAAAAACATCACTGCTCTAGAGGAGATCTGCATGGAGGAATGGGCCAACATACCAACAACAGTGTGTGGCAACCTTGTGAAGACTTACAGAAAACGTTTGACCTCTGTCATTGCCAACAAAGGATATATTACAAAGTATTGAGATGAAATTTTGTTTCTGACCAAATACTTATTTTCCACCGTAATATGCAAATAAAATGTTAAAAAAACAGACAATGTGATTTTCTGGATTTTTTTTTCTCAGTTTGTCTCCCATAGTTGAGGTCTACCTATGATGTAAATTACAGACGCCTCTCATCTTTTTAAGTGGTGGAACTTGCACTATTGCTGACTGACTAAATACTTTTTTGCCCCACTGTATATATATATATATATATATATATATATATATATATATATATATATATATATAAATTGTTCACCTGCTTTGACATTAATTATTACCTTATCTCCCACTAGGATTGTACAATTATCATCTTTGAATTTTACAGTAAGTACTCTGGTTCTCAGACGCTTTACGGATAACAATCCTCCTTCTAGTCCTGGAACATATAACACATCCTTTGCTAGTAATTTTGAATTATGCCCACATCTATCAGGACAGATTAGCAGTCCAATACCTTCTGCGGTTATATTACTCCCATCTGCAAGATAAATTGTTTCCTTCTTATTTTCATCAAGTTCAGTATAGAAGCTTTTCACTAGTCATGTGACTTGTTGCTCCTGAGTCAATAAACCAGCCTCAGGATGACTCTATCAGTTACTTTATTTTAATGTACCATTCCAGTTATCTGCATGTGGGTTAGAAATTGTGTCTTTACTTTCTGTTTATTCTCATTTTGGTATAATTTCTGTTGTTCTGCTTTCCATATAGTACAGTGTTTCTTTAAATGTCCCTTTTTCTTATATCTGAAACATTCTTTTGTCTCTGTATTATGGGGCTTCTTGTCTGTCACTTTAAGAGCATTTTCACTATCCCTTTCAGTGGAATCGTTTGTTTGCTCTTTCCTTCTATGATATTCATCTATAAGTCTGGTTTTTACAAACTTTAGTGTAATGTCTGCTTCAAGGTCTTGTCTCTAGAGCATTTATCAAAACAGTGTATGAATCTGGTAAACTGCACAGTAATATTGCTGCTATATGGCTTTACTTAATGTCTTCATGGACTGATCTCAGCTGTGTTACCCCCTCCATCATGGATTTTATATGCTCCTGCATGTATTTCTTTGCACTTAATCTCATCTTGTAAAGTTTTCTTAGCAGGAATAGTTTGTGATTTAAGCTGGATCTTTCATGTAGCTTTCTCAATGCTTCCCACATTCCCTTTTCTGTATTCTCATTTCTTATGTGGATTAACTGATCATCCTCCACTAATAAGCTGATAGTAGCTGTTGCTTGTCTGTTTTTCTTATCCCATGTCTTTTTATTATCATTGGGTTTGTCTGTAGTGATTACCTCCCATAAGTCATCTTTAGACAATAGCATCTCCACTTTGAACTTCCATAACTGATACATAGTTCTCATTGTTCAGATAAGCTACTGTGAGTCTCAGCTCTGAACTGCTGCTCATCTTTAACTTATTAACTTATTTGTCTTACTTGTTTGGACAGAATTGCGCTGAAGTATTCTTTTGCATTCACCAAGTCATTTTTGTCTTCTATCTTGGGCCCATAACCTGTTGCATAGTTTAGTCGCAGAAGAAACTTGTGAGAGTCGATTATATGAGCTAATTCAACTTTTAGCTACACAGAACATGAGGTACATGCATCAGCTTCTTAATACAGCATAACAGGAATAATTATTTTATTGAATACTTATTGAATACTTATTTGTTAAGAAGGTTTTGAAAGGATATAAGAAGGACCACTTTTGTCCATGATGCTATGTGCCCTATCTCTCCGGGTATACTTAAAGACACCGTTCATATTTCCCCATAGCTGTGCCATATAGTGCTCTGCACCGTTCATATTGCCCCATAGCACTGCCATATAGTGCTCTGCACCGTTCATTATTGCCCCATAGCTGTGCCATATAGTGCTCTGCACCGTTCATATTGCCCCATAGCTGTGCCCCATATAGTGCTCTGCACCGTTCATATTGCCCCATAGCTCTGCCATATAGTGCTCTGCACCGTTCATATTTCCCCATAGCTGTGCCCCATATAGTGCTCTGCACCGTTCATATTGCCCCATAGCTCTACCAAATAGTGCTCTGCACCGTTCATATTGCCCCATAGCTCTGCCAAATAGTGCTCTGCACCGTTCATATTGCCTCATAGCTCTGCCAAATAGTGCTCTGCACCGTTCATATTGCCCCATAGCTCTGCCAAATAGTGCTCTGCACCGTTCATATTGCCCCATAGCTCTGCCAAATAGTGTTCTGCACCGTTCATATTGCCCCATAGCTGTGGCATATAGTGCTCTGCACAGTTCATATTGCCCCATAGCTGTGCCATATAGTGCTCTGCGCCGTTCATTATTTCCCCATAGCTGTGCCCCATATAGTGCTCTGCACCGTTCATATTGCCCCATAGCTCTGCCAAATAGTGCTCTGCACCGTTCATATTTCCCCATAGCTGTGCCATATAGTGCTCTGCACCGTTCATATTTCCCCATAGATGCTCCACATAAATCTCTGCCATTGCTGCTGCTGCAATAAAAAAAACAAAAAACGCCATACTCACCTCTCTTGCTTGCAGCTCCCAGCATCCGGTCCCGGCGTCTCTCTGCTCTGACTGATCAGGCAGAGGGCGCCGCGCACACTATATGCGTCATCGCGCCCTCTGACCTGCACAGTCAGTGCAGATAGACGCTGGGAAGATGGAGCGGCGCCCGGCGGGTGGAACGTGGACAGGTAAATATGCGATACTTAAAATATATATATATTTGCGCTAGGGAACCCCAAAAGCTGAGAAACAATTAGTAACAAAACTATTAGTAACAAAACTATATACCCAAGATGGTATAACTCATAACATGTACCGAAAAGATTACCTATTTGGCATAATTTTTCCTTCATCCATACAATCTACACAATGTGACAGGCGTCCACGTGTATGCTGCACTTTCCCGAATAGCAGTGACTCTCCAAAAACAAGTGAGGAAAAGGGTGTGAAAAACTGTCCCGGCCGGTGACAGTCACCCCCTACCTCACAGGCGATCTTCCTGGATCTTCAGCGGTGGGACCGCACTTACTCGGGCGAATACCCGGCGATAATCCCAGATCTTCAGCTGCAAAAAGCCGCGCTTCTGTAAACAAGTTTGCCGGCGAGGTGCAGAGAAGCTGCAGGACCTCGCGTGACGTCACATGCACGTGATGATACACGTGATCGGCTGACGAGATGCACCTAGGACCAAAAGACTTATCCAACGCGTTTCGGAGTCGGCAGACTCCTTCTTCAGGGATACTTACCTGCTCCCGGCGTCCCGCTCCCTCTGCCTGTCACACGGTCTTCGGTGCCGCAGCTTCTTCCTCTATCAGCGGTCACCGGCACCGCTGATTAGAGAAATGAATATGTGGCTCCACCCCTATGGGAGGTGGAGCCGCTTATTCATTTCTCTAATGAGCGGTCCCACGTGACCGCTGAACAGGGGAAGAACTGCAGCACTGAAGACCGTGGGACAGGCGGGGAGCGCCAGGATCGCTGGAAGCAGGTAAGTATGCCTCAGCACCCTCACCCGCCGACCCTGCCACCCACCTTGACTCGAGTATAAGCCGAGAGGGGCACTTTCAGCCCAAAAATTTGGGCTGAAAATCTCGGCTTATACTTGAGTATATACGGTATATATAGATAGCTGTGCAGTAATGAGTCCATGCTGAAATTCCACATCTCCTCAATGTATAATAACTTTAATATTTTTCAGGAACTCCGTTTCATTTATTCAGATGTAAAACACGTGACATCAAACCGGATAAGGGGGTACATCTCCAACGGATCAATCGTAAGTATTGAAATCAACGTGTTGCAATATCGCAACTAACTGAGAAAGTAAATAAAAACATCCATTAAAATCAATAAAAACACAAAACCAAAAAATAAAAAGACAAACAGCGGCAAGTCGAATAAGGACACATGAGGCAACCAAAAGATACATAATGCAATATATAGTATCACTATAACAAAATTGGTCAGAGGAATGAGGCAAATCCATGTGATTCATTGAGACCGTGGGGGGACATTGTGCCCAAAACGGTAATCCACCTACATTGTTTCTGGGCAAGTACCCGTTTAATGTCCTCACCACGAATCCCAAGTTGAATATGCTGAATGCCTCTGACCATAAAGGATTTGGGGTCGCTCTGATGGAATGTTCGAAAGTGCTTAGGTATAGTTTTAAGCTGGGTCACATCTGTGGCCGAAGCAGAAGCTAGTATATCACGCACATGCTCACGTGTACGTGTTCTCAACTGTCAGGACGTCATACTTACGTATATCTTCTGACAACCACACGTGGCATAGTATATCACCTGTGTTGTCGCACAGGTGATATGGTGTCTGATGTCAAATTTCCGTTTCCCGTCAGATGAGGTGAAGGTGGCAGTTCTCAGCATGTTCTTACATGCCATACATCTCCCACAAGGGAAGCAGCCAAGGGGTGGTCCACGTGAGTTGAAAGGATTTTTGGCTTCCGGGACATAATGACTATTAACCAGCATGTCTCCCAAGTTCTGACTTCGTCTAGCTGTCATTAATGGGTCCACGGGTAAGTATCTGGACAGGATGGGATCTGTCTGAAGTACATTCCAGTGGCGCTTCAAGCTTTCCCTCATCTGCATCCACTGGCCATTATATGTAGATATAAATCTAATATGATCTTCATCTTTTTTATGGGTTTTCGACTGGCCATGTAACAGAGTAGAACGGCTACTTTTTTTTGCCCTTAGATAGCCTCGCTTTATACAGCGTTCGCTGTACCCGCGCATCCAAAACCTATCACGAAGGTCAGCCGACTGGGCTTCAAATTTCTCCTCTGATGAGCATACTCGTTTCATCCTGAGAAATTGACCTACTGGGATGGCCCTAATAGTGGCTGTGGGGTGGCTCGAACTCGCATGTAACAGTGCATTGACCGAGGTGGGCTTCCGATATACATCAGTATGTAACTGCAGATGTTCGTCAGTAGAAATTTTGATATCAAGGAAGTCCACCTCAGTCTTACTATACTTATAAGTCAATTTGATGTTAAATGCATTCGGGTTCAAGCCCTTCATAAAGTCCCGCAGCTGCTGTTCATCACCCTGCCACACAATGAATATGTCATCAATATAACGTAGCCAGCACTGCACATGGTCCACGGCCTGGGCGCCCTCTCCGCCAAAGACCTCCCTCTCCCAGAATCCAAGGAAGAGGTTAGCAAAAGAGGGCGCACAGGCCGCCCCCATGGCAGTGCCGCACCGCTGTAAATAAAAAATGTCATCAATTCTGGACAGAACATCCATCGTATCACGTGCATACGAAGGGAGTGACTCCACAAGAGGCTTGAGATAATAATCGATAAACTTGCACACCGGTTCACAAAGTCCATCCAGGCCTGACACAATAGGCCGGCCTGGCGGAGTCAATGAATTCTTGTGAATTTTAGGTGTGAAATAGATGGTCGGGACTTTAGGAGTTCTAATGAACAGGCCCTCCATGACTCTTTTCGAAATGATACCTTTCTCAAAAGCCTGCTGTAGAATCAACTCAAGTTCTGCCGAGAAGGCCACTGTGGGATTACGGTCGAGACGACAATATGTGTTCTTACAGTATCTCTCAGCTGCCTGTAAGCCTCCTTCTCATACATCCACTGCGGCCATATCACTATATTTCCCCCCTTGTCGTCTGGTTTTATCACTATATCCTTATAGCTTCTAAGATCCCTTAGAGCTAACCGCTGCTGTGCCGTAAGATTATCGGTTTTACGAGAAGTAGCCATATGTTGAAAATCATTCATTACTAGCCTTGTAAATATATCAACAGCGGGACAGACCGATAAGGGGGGAAAACGAGTGGAACGTGGATATATGAAGCGTGGAAACGTACCTGTAACCGTCGGTTCCTGCTCAGCTAGGAGTTCCTCCAAGGCTATAAGGGCTTCCATTTCTGTATGTTTGTCAGATAATTGCCCATTAGTTCCTTTGTTATGTAATTTTTTGAGTATCAATTTTCTTGAAAATAAAAATAAATCCTTTATGGCTGTAAAAGAATCAAAGTTATTAGTTGGTGAAAACGTTAAACCCTTAGAAAGAACTTCCAGCTGAGCCCGAGTGAGGGTATATTCAGATAGGTTAATTACCTCTAGTTGGTTAGATCTATGTTTTTTATCTTGTTTGTTTAAATATCCAACTTTGCGCTTAACCACTTGAGTATCCTTCTTGGGAATCATCTTATAGAATTCGGCTATTTTAGGCTGTACTCTTGATGACTCTTCACTGGATGCCTGAGAAGTCATAGAGGCGGATGTAGATCTCCTCCTGAATCCCCTTATGTGTCCACGTGATTTTTTGTTCCACCTATATACCGTGTTGGATTGTCTAACTCCGACATCCCGCTGGAATTTAGCAGTCTTGGTGGCACAGATATCTTTTTCCCACTTCTGAAATACTTTATCAATTTCACCATTTAGCGTTTGCAAATTCCACCTCAGACAGATCCCGTTTTAACACACCCTGTACAGTCTCAATTTCCCTATCCAAAGAGTCTATAGTATCCTTATTGGATTGAGCCAATAGTTCCATAAAGCCCCTTGAGCATGTTGTGGCCAATGCCTCCCAATTTTGCCTGAACACCAAATCCTACACCTCAAAAGACGGGAAAACCTGGACTCTCAGACCCCTCGGTGTAAGACCCGTTTCAATGTATTTAATCAGAAACGCACGATTCCACCAGATGCGAGTCCGTCTATGTAATAAATCCTTCAATTTCTTAGTTGCCTCATGTGTATCCCTACCGCCATCCGCCGTTGATGACTTGGAATTGTCACTGAACACCTCATTTATACGTGTAAGCCATGATTGCTCACGTGCTTTATAATCCATAGCTGCTTTGGAACTTGAAGCTGTGAAGAACACAGAAAGCATCAATATAAAAAATAGTCATATTAAACGAATAGTATTACCATGCATATAGTAGCATGTATATGCTAAGTAGCATATTAACAACAGGCAAAAAGCAACTCAAAACATATCTGGTATAACAGGAGAACAAAGAGTCAAGAGAATATGCCAATATTTTACAAATGTGAAAAAACTTTATTAAATATGAAGTAAGAAAAGAGAACAGAACTGTTATACAACATATCTACAGTTCTAATTGTGTTCTCAGTCTGCTTATACTCCGCACTCTTGCGGCTCTGCCTGCTCTGTATCTTAGTGGCTTTACTGCTGCTCCGCACTCCTGCGGTTCTGCTCCATTCTACTCTGCTCCGCTCCCGTTGCTGCAGAAACCTCTTGCTGCAGCTCCTCTCCCCATTCCTTGTGGCTCCGCTCTGCTTAGCTTCTGCAGCTGCCGTAAACTCTTGCTGCAGCTCCTCTCCACATTCCTTGCGGTTCTGCTCTGCTGCTGCAGTTATCCCTTGCTGCAGCTCCTCTCTGCATTCCTTGCGGTTCCGCTCTGCTTAGCTTATGTTGCTACACTATCTCTTGCTGCTCTACCATTCCTATCTGCAGCCTTGCGGTTCTCTTCCTGTGTGAACAGGTCCCTACCTGTTCCTTCATATTTCATATCCGTTCCTGCACCTCCAGTGTGAACAGGTCCCTACCTGTTCCTCCTAATTACATATCCGTACCTGCACCTCCAGTGTGAACAGGTTCCTACCTGTTCCTTCATACACCACATTAACCAGTCCTGTGTTTTCTGCTGTGCCCTCCAATCCAGTGTTCCTGCCAGTCCTGCCGTTTCTGCCATGCCTTCCAGTCCTGTGTTTCCTGCCGTCCTAGCCAGTCCTGTGTTTCCTGCCGTCCCTGCCAGCCCTGTGTTCTCTGCCGTGTGTCTCTGCCAGCCCTGTGTTCTCTGCCGTGTCTCTGCCAGCCCTGTGTCTCAACTGTGCCAGTCTACTCATCTGAGTTTCAGCCGTGCTCTTCTGCCAGTCCTGCCTGTTGCCCGCACCAATCCTGGTGTTCCTGTCTCCCAAGTGGGATCAGCAGCCACAGCCAGATACCACCCTGGAGTAGCACCTGGCAGCTGCCTGCTGCACAAGCCTGACCTCACCATCAGAGGCTCCAGTGAAAACCCAGGCAGCTGTCATAGTCACGCCCCTTCCAGGGTAGTCTGGTTTGTGACACAGTGGGGTCACAAACCCCCCGAGCTCACGCCCACCAGTCAGGGCATGAGCGTGACAATTTAGTTTTTAACCATATCACCGTGGGAAGTGGGTCCTTGACCTTGTATATAGCCAAGTCCGAAACAGACCAAGGAGGGAAGGGCATTAGTTTGAAGTTGATGTGCTTTACTGAGAAATCGATTTGTGCAGTTTGTCTGTGCAGACAATATATTGGTGTACATCAGGGCCGGACTAAAATTCAGTCCTGGCATGTGAAGGTGCACAGGCCCACTTGTCATGTGGAGAGTTTGTAATATGTTTGTGCACCTGTATGTTACAAGAAGTGAAGTGCATGTAACACAACTATATATCATATAGTCACAGATGCGTACAGTATTACAGCTCAGTTGTATTTATTGCGCTTCTTTTGAACCCAGTACGCCAGCGCTGCATCCTGCTGATACCCCAGTACTGAGCGGCTGCCGTGCCCATATTACTGCACCTGCTGTGCGGTACAATAACCATGCTCCTCTTACTGCCCCACATAATAATGCATCCTTTGTGCCTTCTAGATGATAAAATTGCCCCCTAGAAAATATTAATGCACTGTGCAAATGCACTAGAAAACAGACATTTCTCCCCTAGAAAGTAATAATGCCCCATGTGCATGTATGATGTCCATTGTACTCTCAGTGCCCCTATAACAAATATGCTTCTTAAATACCCACTTAACATCTACTAATGTCCCCTGAGTCCCCAATGTACAACTCCTCTATATACATGATTATGATGGGCAAACTGCTCCCCTATATACAGTATAACACACCCACAGTTCCTCTATACACGATATGAAGTTCCCACCACTGCCCACGACACAATATAATGGGCCCACAGCTCCATTATAAACAGTATGATGGTCCCCCATCTCCGCTATACACAGTATGGTGGTCTGACAGCTCCCCAATCACAGTACAATGGTACCACAGTATGTTAGTTCCACAGCTCCACTATACACAATATGGTGGTCCCAGAGCTCCACTATACACAGTATGATGATCCCACATCTCCAATATAAACAGTATGGTGGTCCGACAGCTCCCCATTCACAGTATTGTGGTCCCACAGCTTCCCAATACACAATATGGTGATCCCACAGCTTCCCAATACACAGTATGGTGGGCCCACAGCTTCCCTACACATTAGCATGATGTCCCAACTGCTCCTCCAAAATACTGAATAATGAATCCCACAGGAGCCCTCTGACTGTATAATGGCCCCCCGCATTAGTACCAAAACTATATAATGGTAACCCACATTAGCTCCTAAACTGTACAGAATAATGCTCCACTACATTAGTTCCCAAATTGTATAATGGTCCCGGCATTAGTCCCAAAACTGTACAATGCCCCCCACATTAGCTCCTAATCTGTATAATGGCCCCCGAATTTGTCCCCAAAGTATATAATGCCCTTTCACATTAGCTTGAAAACTGTATAATGGCCCCTGCATTAGTCCCCAAGTTATATAATGGCTGCTGAAATAGTCCCTAAAATGGATGAGGGCCCACACAGTTTTGGGGTCCCTCACACTATGTATAAGGTTCCCCCATTGTTTATGATGCCCCCACATCACACCACAAGTTTTAATTAAAAAAATCATATACTCCTTGTCACGATTCCCCTGACCGCTGTCACCAATGGGTCAGGATTCACACCGTGACCGTCACCCCTACGTCACGGATTGAGGTGACTTTAGGCCAACAGACGGCTATCACATGTGCAGGGGGGCTTATCTTAGTTATCCCTCCACTCCACGATGTGATGAAAAACCACACACAAGGCTATTGACCTCTTAGTTTACAGCAGGGGCTTATTCTAGGTATCCCACTGCTTTTCTATATACCACGAACTGCAGGGATTTATGTATATCCCGCTTACAGTTCCCCTTAACACTTGCAGCTCTCTGGCGCCCCCCTTACTCTCAGGTCAGATTAGGTACTGCACCCTGGGTAATTAGTCGCCAGAAAGGCTGCCTGCTATGTACTGGCTATTGGGCACGCTGCAGCGACGCGATAACTACTCCCACTCAGGCAGGAACAATAATTATCAAACCCGCAGTTGCTTCAGCATAATCCAACAGTCAGCGCACTTTCGCTGCCACCAGCTTCGATTAAACGGGTCCGAAGCTAACCCAACACAACAGTAACAGTAGCGTATTTCCCTTCAGAAGACAGGGTAAGTTTAGAGCATGGATGAACGAACTAATATATAATAGTATATTCCATTGAAATTAATTAGGCAGTGCTTTATCAAAAATATTTTATAAAGAAGTTACAAATGAGACAATTGCAAATATGTACAAGGGTAATTATAACATAAAGGGAATAAATGAGAAAAAGCAACACTTACATGTTCAAAGCATG
Source organism: Ranitomeya imitator (assembly GCF_032444005.1). NCBI lineage: Eukaryota > Metazoa > Chordata > Amphibia > Anura > Dendrobatidae > Ranitomeya > Ranitomeya imitator. Next base: position 450,751,135 of record NC_091282.1, read on the forward strand.
ACAGGCAACCAGGCTAGGGCAGTTTTTCCCATACGTCCCAGCTCATTTGGACGTGAGCAGGGCTCTTCCAGGACAAGACAAGAAATCAAGCAGCAAGTGACTCCTCAGAGCCTGCCAGACACTTAAAACATTAAGGCTGTGACATCACAGAAAGGCTGGCTTATCCAGACCCTCCTCTCTCTACATTCTGCCTAAACTTTAAACTATTCTCTCTAATTTCTATAACTTCACTACAAAACACGTCATAGTTCTAACAAACCCATCAATCATCTCGGGTTAACGTGAGCATTCTAATGAGATCAAATATGTCCTATCTGGGATACATATTTACAGAGAAAACCCTACTTCTTTACCAGACGGAGTTAGAAGCCCGAGTTTAAAGGGATGGGTACCTACACCAAGTGGGAATACGAATATATATTTTCGTGTTCTTACCGTAAACATGGTGCATAATATCGTACCAAAACCAAACAAAGGATCTTTCATGAATTTTGGAGCCACTTTACCAGTTCTGACTAGTGAAGGTGGGAGGGGTGAGGGACTTTCCTCTGAGCCTGGAATTTACAACCCCAGGGCAATAAAACCCCCTTCTAGCATACAGTCCGTAGCCCAGAGAGAAACAAGTAGAGTCAGCTAGTGAAGGGGGGGGTTTAGCCCACCTCATGAGCTGACGAGCAACTAAACTTATATGATATTTCATACCATATCGTGACACCTCCCCCTTTTGGTGTGCGCTAGGGAGGCAGTACCCCACGGTATGCCTCCATGGGCACCTCAGTAGGTTCACCCTGGCGGGAGAGTCCATCTGCATTCCCATGCTCTTTGCCCGTTTTATGTTCAATGGTGAAGTCAAACTGCGGAAGGGCAAGGCTCCAGCGTAGCAACCTGCCGTTGGTTCCACACATGGCATTTAGCCAGCGCAGAGGGTTGTGGTCGGTCACCACAGTGAAGGTGTGACCGTACAAGTAGGGCTGCAAGCGCTGCAGGGCCCAGACTATGGCCAGGCACTCCTTCTCGATGATGGAGTAGGCCACTTCCCTCGGCAAAAGTTTCCGGCTCAGGTATAACACGGGGTGCTCTTGGTCCTCCGAGTCAACCTGGCTGAGTACAGCACCAAGGCCAAACTCGCTGGCGTCGGTCTGCACCAAGAACGGTCGACTGCTGTCGACTGCTTTCAACACAGGGGCGTTGCACAGTGCAGTTTTCAACGCCTGGAAGGCCCCCTCACAGCCATCTGTCCAGTTGACAATGTGAGGTAGCTTCTTCCTGGTGAGGTCCGTCAAAGGTTTTGCCAGGCTACTATAGTGCTTTACGAAGCGCCTATAGTACCCTGCAGTGCCCAGGAAGGACATCACCTGTTTCTTGGTCACGGGAGTGGGCCAGTTCACGATCACTCCCACTTTGTCAGGCTCTGGCTTCAGGGTGTTCCCGCCTACCCGGTGCCCCAGGTAGTGAACCTCCCTCATGCCCATCTGACACTTTCCCGGCTTGATAGTCAGTCCTGCTTGGTGAATTCGCCTGAGCACCTCCTCGAGATGCTGCAGGTGTTCCTTCCAGGAAGAACTGAAGATGGCAATGTCATCCAAGTACGCCACGGCGTACTTCTCCAGTCCCTGAAGCAGGAGGTTGACCATCCGCTGGAAAGTGGCAGGGGCATTCTTCATGCCGAAGGGCATGACCGTGGATTGTCACGATTCCCCTGACCGCTGTCACCAATGGGTCAGGATTCACACCGTGACCGTTACCCCTACGTCACGGATTGAGGTGACTTTAGGCCAACAGACGGCTATCACATGTGCAGGGGGGCTTATCTTAGTTATCCCTCCACTCCACGATGTGATGAAAAACCACACACAAGGCTATTGACCTCTTAGTTTACAGCAGGGGCTTATTCTAGGTATCCCACTGCTTTTCTATATACCACGAACTGCAGGGATTTATGTATATCCCGCTTACAGTTCCCCTTAACACTTGCAGCTCTCTGGCGCCCCCCTTACTCTCAGGACAGATTAGGTACTGCACCCTGGGTAATTAGTCGCCAGAAAGGCTGCCTGCTATGTACTGGCTATTGGGCACGCTGCAGCGACGCGATAACTACTCCCACTCAGGCAGGAACAATAATTATCAAACCCGCAGTTGCTTCAGCATAATCCAACAGTCAGCGCACTTTCGCTGCCACCAGCTTCGATTAAACGGGTCCGAAGCTAACCCAACACAACAGTAACAGTAGCGTATTTCCCTTCAGAAGACAGGGTAAGTTTAGAGCATGGATGAACGAACTAATATATAATAGTATATTCCATTGAAATTAATTAGGCAGTGCTTTATCAAAAATATTTTATAAAGAAGTTACAAATGAGACAATTGCAAATATGTACAAGGGTAATTATAACATAAAGGGAATAAATGAGAAAAAGCAACACTTACATGTTCAAAGCATGACAGGCAACCAGGCTAGGGCAGTTTTTCCCATACATCCCAGCTCATTTGGACGTGAGCAGGGCTCTTCCAGGACAAGACAAGAAATCAAGCAGCAAGTGACTCCTCAGAGCCTGCCAGACACTTAAAACATTAAGGCTGTGACATCACAGAAAGGCTGGCTTATCCAGACCCTCCTCTCTCTACATTCTGCCTAAACTTTAAACTATTCTCTCTAATTTCTATAACTTCACTACAAAACACGTCATAGTTCTAACAAACCCATCAATCATCTCGGGTTAACGTGAGCATTCTAATGAGATCAAATATGTCCTATCTGGGATACATATTTACAGAGAAAACCCTACTTCTTTACCAGACGGAGTTAGAAGCCCGAGTTTAAAGGGATGGGTACCTACACCAAGTGGGAATACGAATATATATTTTCGTGTTCTTACCGTAAACATGGTGCATAATATCGTACCAAAACCAAACAAAGGATCTTTCATGAATTTTGGAGCCACTTTACCAGTTCTGACTAGTGAAGGTGGGAGGGGTGAGGGACTTTCCTCTGAGCCTGGAATTTACGACCCCAGGGCAATAAAACCCCCTTCTAGCATACAGTCCGTAGCCCAGAGAGAAACAAGTAGAGTCAGCTAGTCAAGGGGGGGTTTAGCCCACCTCATGAGCTGACGAGCAACTAAACTTATATGATATTTCATACCATATTGTGACACTCCTCTAACCCAGGATCCTGTCGAGTCCAGCAGCAAGGTAACGTGCTGCATAGTGCCAACTCCCACAACATACATCAGAGTCCCAGTTCAGTGCAAAGACGGCAAAATGCCAGGAATCTGACATCCTCAGCGTGCGTTGTTCTGTAGACCTGAGGCATAAAGCGATCTACAGAATAGAAAACGGTAGCACATGGAGATCTACCACAGGGCTTAACTGTATATGTGCATTATACATGCTGATTAATTAAGGGCAGTGTAGCTTTGGGTAAGCCCCTCTGAGCTTGGGGCCCAGGTTAACCGTCAACTCTGCACCCTGCTAGCTACGCTACTGTATACAATGGCTACAGACATCAGATATTACACCAGTCACATATTTCCCTGTATAAAACATCTGATATCTGTGCATACAGCATATTATATTACTAATTGTTACAACTACTGCGCGTTGCCGCTCCTCTGCCTCTGGGTGCGGGCCCGTCCGCTCCTTTTCTCCTGTTGTTGTGTCTTCTGCCGTCGCTTCGCTCTCCAGCCACTCTGCTTCTGAGTCTGGGCGCGCCGTTCTTTCCTTCCCTGCAGCGGTGCGTTCCCGGCGTTCTACTACGGGTCCGGGGGCGTCAATGCCTCCTCTTCACTTCCGGTGCCTTGCTCTCCTGGGAGAATGCGGTGTGTCTGCACAGGCGCTCTGGATTCTCTAGAGGGCACAGACGCATCTTTTCCATTTCTTCTTCCTGGGGTCACCAAGGTCAGTAATCCCTGAAGCCAATCCCACTCCTGCCTCTACTATAAGGAGTCTTTCCTGCATCCAGGTGCCCGATTGTCATAGCCTTGCTATTGCGTCTGGCCCTTCCTTTGCTAGTGCCTTGTTCTCCGTTCCATCTGGTTCTGTGCTTGGCGTCTCTTCGTCCATTATACTAATGTCACCTTTTGTTTTTTCCTCAGCCTCTCTCCGCTCCGCCTTCCCTGCCCTCTGGTCATCCACAGTCTACCTGAGTTCCCCGTTTGAACCAACTCTCTGAGCCTGCTGTCTCTCCTTCCTTCCTTCCTTCTTGGAACCGTCCCTCTTGGTACTTCCACCGTGGGTAAGTGACCTCTGGGCTTGCCCCTGATGGTCCCTGTATAGGGGTCGGTCCAACTCTAGGTCCGCTCGCCCAGGGGTAGTTCTTTCCACGGTCCAGAGGGTCCACTCTCGTTCCCTGCTCAGTCTGTTATACTAATATATCCTACACTATGTGCACAGACATCAGATGTTATATGCAGGATTATATGTCATGCTATATATTACACTATGTATATAGACATCAGATCTTATGTCATCACATATTATCCTGCAAATAAGATCAGACGTCTGTGCACATAATATAAGGATATATGAGTGACATATTCTCCTGTACTGTATATGCTATGTGTACTGTATATACACTGATCACTCCTGAACCGGCTACAGGACATATATGATATAATATATGGAGGCTCTATATATACTGTATATGCGGTGTATGATGTCCTGGAGCCAGGCTCAGGAGCAGTCAGCTATGATCCTGTATACAGATGTCTGCTGTTTGATGCAGCTTGAACTTACACATTGATCCTGTGAGCTGGAGCCGATGACCCCACTGACAGCGCTACCAGATCTGTGTCAAGTTTCAAGCTGGGCAATAAATCATCTCACCTGCATCAGTGTGACTGCAGACACCATGACAAGGCAAGATCCCGGACACTGCCAGAGACCTCCTGCCCCAGCCCCCTGCTCTGCTGACCTCATCGCAGATGCTCCTCTCAGCCCAGCCGGCTCGCAGGTGACGTCCACCCTTACTTCATGTGTGTCTGCAATGCTGGGAAGGCCGGGCCGGCACCTGTACAATTCTATGGTACTGTACAGTGTCGGGAAGGCTAAAACTTCAGCACGGAGACGAGCACAGCCCCCCCCCCCCAACTTGTGTACATGATTGCGCAGCGTGCTGCCCCCTGGTCCTGCTGGTTTCATCAGTGCAGCGTGATTGTGTTTGCAAGGCAAGCTAAGGCTGCCTGACGTGCTTGCTGAAGAGGGAGTGGAGGTGATTGAGCAGCCCATTAGAGGGACCGGCCATTCTGGCATTTATCAGATATGCCAGATGGCTAGTCCAGCCCTGGTGTATGCCCTACTGGTATGAATAAATTCCTCATTCATGGTCCTGCAAGCCTTTTATGCAGTTCCAGTCCAGGTGTATTTTTATAAAGTATTTATCGGAACTAAATTTGAGTGATAGATACTTTACCAAGCATTCTTTCTAAACTGGAGCAGTGACGGATATGGCCAGGATTGGTCTGAATGAGGCTCTTAAAAACTGGGGAGATGGGGCTCAAAATGTTACAAGTTATACATTCGTAAATAATTTAGTATTAACTTATGTTTCTAGGTTTCTTAGGTGTAACAGTATGGATCCTGGGCCATTCTTTCATTCACTGTGCAGAATAGAGAGCTCGTCAACGTTGCTATGGTTTGAACTTATCTACAGTTGTGGCCAAAAGTATTGACTCCCCTGCAATTCTGTCAGATAATTCTCAATTTCTTCCTGAAAATGATTGCAAACACAAATTATTTGTTATTATTATCTTCATGTAATTTGTCTTAAATGAAAAAAACACAAAAATAATGGTCCTAAAGCCAAATTGGATATAATTCCACACCAAACATGAAAAAGGGGGTGGACAAAAGTATTGGCACTGTTCGAAAAATCATGTGATGCTTCTCTAATTTGTGTAATTAATAGCACCTGTAACTTACCTGTGGCACCTAACAGGTGTTGGCAATAGCTAAATCACACCTGCAGCCAGATGACATGGATTAAAGTTGATACAACCTCTGTCCTGTGTCCTTGTATGTACCACATTAAGCATGAAGAAAAGAAAGAAGACCAAAGAACTGTCTGAGGACTTGAGAAACCAAATTGTGAGGAAGCATGCGCAATCTCAAGGCTACAAGTCCATCTCCAAAGACCTGAATGTTCCTGTGTCTACCGTGCGCAGTGTAATCAAGAAGTTTAAAGCCCATGGCACTGTGGCTAACCTCCCTAGATGTGGACGGAAAAGAAAAATTGACACGAGATTGACAAGAATGTGCGGATGTTGGATAAAGAACCTCGACTAACATCCAAACAAGTTCAAGCTGCCTTGCAGTCCGAGGGTACAACAGTGTCAACCCGTACTATCCATCGTCGTCTGAATGAAAAGGGACTGTATGGTAGGAGACCCAGGAAGGCCCCGCTTCTTACCCCGAGACATAAAAAAGCCAGGCTGGAGTTTGCCAAAACTTACCTGAAAAAGCCTAAAACGTTTTGGAAGAATGTTCTCTGGTCAGATGAGACAAAAGTAGAGCTTTTTGGACAAAGGCATCGACATAGCGTTTACAGGAGAAAAAAAGAGGCATTCAAACAAAAGAACACGGTCCCTACAGTCAAACATGGCGGAGGTTCCCTGATGTTTTGGGGGTTGCTTTGCTGGCTCTGGCACTGGACTGCTTGATAGTGTGCAACAAATTTTGCAGCATAATGTAGGGCCCAGTGTGAGAAAGCTGGGTCTCCCTCAGAGGTCATGAGTCTTCCAGCAGGACAATGACCCAAAACACACTTCAAAAAGCACTAGAAAATGATTTGAGATAAAGCACTGTAGACTTCTAAGGTGGCCAGCAATGAGTCCAGACCTGAATCCCATACAACACCTGTGGAGAGATCTAAAAATGGCAGTTTGGAGAAGGCACCCTTCAAATATCAGTGACCTGGAGCAGTTTGCCAATGAAGAATAGTCTAAAATTCAAGCAGAGCATTGTAAGAAACTCATTGATGGTTACCGGAAGCGGTTGGTCGCAGTTATTTTGGCTGAAGGTTGTGCAACCAAGTATTAGACTGAAGGTTCCAATACTTTTGTCTGGCCCATTTTTGGAGTTTTGTGTGAAATGATCAATGTTTTGCTTTTTGCTTCATTCTCTTTTGTGTTTTTTCATTTAAGACAAATTAAATGAAGATAATAATACCAAAGAATTTGTGATTGCAAACATTTTCAGGAAGAAACTGAGTATTATCTGGCAGAATTGCAGGGGTGTCAATACTTTTGGCCACAACTGTATGTCTTCTGATTTAGTAAGGGTTTTTTGGTTCAGTATTAGAAGACAAAAAAGGATCTGCCTAATGGACCAAGTGACTCTTATGTGCGACAGGGCTTCTTTGCCAGACATTATCATAATCCATCTAGGAGGAAACAATGTTGGGAAGCTTGGCACAATAGAGTTATTATTCCAGATGAAGAAAGGTTTGGTAGAATTAAAAAATATGTTTCCAAGTGTTACCTTAATATTTTCTGAAATAATGCCGAGGCTAATTTGGGTGGAATCTTTGGATCTAAAATTTTGTGAAACATGTAAGAAGCTGAACAGATCATGTTTAAGTTCATGCCGTCTATGTTAGGCGCCAGGATTCTCCTGCTGCACAGGGTAGAACCCAAGCCTTGTCTGCATCTGCGGTCTCCCATTCAGCTTCAACTGCTGCGGGTGCTGCTAAGTATAGACGTCGGTCCCAGCATCTTGCTCAGGCTCATGCTGTTCGTCTGGTTACTGCTGGCTCTTCAGTCAAGTGTATGGTAACCAGCCGTAGGCAGCGACAAACTGGAGGCTAAGTCCAGAAATCACCCTACTGAGCATGCTCGTGATGTGGCAGCTTGTCATTGGTGGTTGGTCGTCATCTGGTCTGGTGATGTGGCAGCTCCGGATTGGCCAGCGTGCAAGGTCCTGTCTGACTGGACATGAGCTGAACATATAAAAGAGTCTCAGAGGCGCACATGGGTGCGCTAGTATCATTCTCATTACATGTGTGTATGGGACATTGCACCAGGGTGGTCTTCACCAGCATGCGCTGAGGGTCGGCGGTAAGCCATTAGAATTCCAGTTCTCCGGAGAGGAGATTGTGTGAATTCAGGGCTGGTGTCTAGCCATTAGAAATCCGGCACCTCCGGAGAATAGTTTGTTGAGTGCATTTGCTGTTTGTGTGACTACTGTTTGCTCTTTACCCCATCAGCGGGCTATGTTCCCCTGTGAGGTTAACAGGGGGTCGAATCAAGCGCCATAAGTATTTTAATTCTGTGTGCCAGTGACGCAGCTCAGTTACAGAGCATCTGTTTTGTCTCTGCATGCGAGTTCAGTCCATGTGCTGTTCACACTGAGTGGAGTTTAACTGTTATGATGTGGTGGTTTAGGAACAACATGAGACAAGCTCTGAAGGAGGTGGTATCTGTACTGACTGCAAACCCTGAACCTAGCAGCGCAACTAAAAATAGCCGTGGGGGGTACCTGACGCTCCCTAGACCCCTCGGCACAGCCTAAGATCTAACTTCCCCTAAAGATGGAAACAGGAAACCTATCTTGCCTCAGAGAAAATCCCCAAAGGAAAGATAGCCCCCCACAAATATTGACGGTGAGAGGAGGGGAAAATAACATACGCAGAAATGAAATCAGATTTTAGCATAGGAGGCCAGTCTAGCTTGATAGATAGGACAGGAAAGGATACTGTGCGGTCAGTATAAAAACTACAAAACAATCCACACAGAGTTTACAAAAATCTCCACACCTGACTAAAGGTGTGGAGGGTAAATCTGCTTCCCAGAGCTTCCAGCTAACAGAAATAATCCATACTGACAAGCTGGGCAAATATAGAATGCACAGAACAATAAGTCCACAACATGTGGACTGAAAAGAGCAAAGCCAGAACTTATCTTTGCAGAACTGGTCAGGAAACCAGGAGAATCCAAGCAGAGATGTGAATCCAGCCAGGAAACATTGACAAGTGGCACAGGCTGAAGAAAGAGCCAGACTTAAATAGCAGAGCAGAAGAGACGATAAGTGGAGGCAGCTGATGACAGCTAACTCCAAGGAGCAGCCATACCACTAGAAACCACAAGAGGGAGCCCAAGAGCAGAACTCACAAAAGTGCCACTTACAACCACCGGAGGGAGCCCAAGAGCGGAATGCACAACAGTACCCCCCCTTGAGGAGGGGTCACCGAACCCTCACCAGAGCCCCCAGGCCGATCAGGACGAGCCAAGTGAAAAGCACGAACCAAATCGGTGGCATGGACATCGGAGGCAACAACCCAAGAATTATCCTCCTGGCCATAACCCTTCCAATTGACAAGATACTGAAGCCTCCGCCTCGAAAAACAAGAATCCAAAATCTTCTCAACCTCATATTCCAACTCTCCCTCAACCAACACCGGAGCAGGAGGGTCAACCGAGGGAACAACGGGCATCACATATCTCCGCAACAAAGATCTATGGAAAACATCATGAATGGCAAAAGAGGCAGGAAGAGCCAAACGAAAAGACACTGGATTAATAATTTCAGAAATTTTATAAGGACCAATAAACCGAGGCTTAAACTTAGGAGAAGAAACCTTCATAGGAACATGACAAGAAGGCAACCAAACCAAATCCCCCACACGAAGCCGGGGACCAACACGCCGACGGCGGTTAGCAAAATGTTGAGCCCTTTCCTGAGACAACGTCAAATTGTCCACCACATGAGTCCAAATCTGCTGCAGCCTGTCCACCACAGAATTAACACCAGGACAATCAGAAGGCTCAACCTGTCCAGAAGAAAAATGAGGATGAAAACCAAAATTACAAAAGAAAGGTGAAACCAAAGTAGCCGAACTAGCCCGATTATTAAGGGCAAACTCAGCCAACGGCAAGAAAGACACCCAATCATCCTGATCAGCAGACACAAAGCATCTCAAATAGGTCTCCAAGGTCTGATTAGTTCGCTCAGTTTGGCCATTAGTCTGAGGATGAAACGCCGAAGAAAAAGACAAATCAATGCCCATCCTAGCACAAAAGGCCCGCCAAAATCTAGAGACAAACTGAGAACCTCTGTCAGACACAATATTCTCCGGAATGCCATGCAAATGAACCACATGCTGAAAAAATAATGGAGCCAGATCTGAGGAGGAAGGCAACTTATGCAAAGGTACCAGATGGACCATTTTAGAGAACCGGTCACAAACAACCCAGATAACAGACATCTTCTGGGAAACAGGAAGATCCGAAATAAAATCCATGGAAATATGCGTCCAGGGCCTCTCAGGGACCGGCAAAGGCAAAAGCAACCCACTAGCGTGGGATCAGCAAGGCTTGGCCCGGGCGCAAGTCCCACAGGACTGCACAAAAGCACGCACATCGCGAGACAAGGAAGGCCACCAAAAGGACCTAGCAACCAAATCTCTGGTACCAAAAATCCCAGGATGACCAGCCAACACTGAACAATGAACCTCAGAAATTACCTTACTTGTCCATCTATCAGGAACAAACAGCTTCCCCACTGGACAGCGGTCAAGCCTATCAGCCTGAAATTCCTGAAGCACCCGCCGCAAATCAGGGGAAATAGCAGAAAGAATCACCCCCTCCTTAAGAATGCCAACCGGCTCCAGGACTCCAGGAGAATCAGGCGAAAAACTCCTAGAGAGGGCATCAGCCTTAACATTCTTAGATCCCGTAAGATACGAGACCACAAAATCAAAACGGGAGAAAAACAGAGACCATCGAGCCTGTCTAGGATTCAGCCGCTTGGCCGACTCGAGGTAAATCAGATTCTTATGATCGGTCAGGACCACAACACGGTGTTTGGCTCCCTCAAGCCAATGTCGCCACTCCTCAAACGCCCACTTCATAGCCAACAACTCCCGATTGCCGACATCATAATTGCGTTCTGCAGGCAAAAACTTTCTGGAAAAAAAAGCACACGGTTTCATCAAAGAACCATCAGACTCCCTCTGAGACAAAGCGGCCCCTGCCCCAATCTCAGAAGCGTCGACCTCAACCTGAAAAGGAAGAGAAACATCCGGTTGACGCAACACAGGGGCAGAAGTAAATCGACGTTTAAGCTCCTGAAAGGCCTCAACAGCCTCAGAGGACCAATTCGTCACATCAGCGCCTTTCTTCGTCAAATCAGTAAGGGGCTTAACCACACTGGAGAAGTTGGCAATGAAACGGCGATAGAAATTAGCAAAGCCCAAACATTTTTGAAGACCCTTCACAGATGTGGGTTGGATCCAGTCATGAATAGCTTGGACCTTAACAGGATCCATTTCTATAGACGAGGGAGAAAAAATAAAACCCAAAAAAGAGACCTTCTGAACTCCGAGTAGGCACTTAGACCCCTTCACAAATAAAGCATTATCATGAAGGATCTGGAACACCATCCTGACCTGCTTCACATGAGACTCCCAATCATTGGAAAAAATCAAAATGTCATCAAAATATACGACCATGAATTTATCAAGATAATTGCGGAAAATATCATGCATGAAAGACTGGAACACAGATGGAGCATTAGAGAGCCAAAATGGCATCACAAGGTATTCAAAATGGCCTTTGGGCGTATTAAATGCAGTTTTCCATTCGTCACCCTGTTTAATACGAACAAGATTATATGCCCCTCGGAGGTCAATCTTAGTAAACCAACTAGCCCCCTTAATCTGAGCAAACAAATCAGTAAGCAAAGGCAAGGGGTATTGGAATTTGACCGTGATCTTATTAAGAAGACGATAATCAATACAGGGTCTCAAGGAGCCATCCTTCTTAGCAACAAAAAAGAAACCCGCTCCCAATGGTGACGAAGAGGGCTGAATATGCCTTTTCTCCAAAGATTCCTTAACATAGCTCCGCATGGCGGCATGCTCTGGCACAGACAGATTGAAAAGTCGGCCCTTAGGGAACTTACAACCAGGAATCAAGTTAATAGCACAATCACAGTCCCTATGTGGAGGAAGGGAACTGGACTTGGGCTCATCAAATACATCCTGGAAATCCGACAAAAACTCATGGACCTCAGAAGAGGGGAAAGAGGAAATTGACATCAAAGGAACGTCACTATGTACTTCTCGACAACCCCAACTAGTCACAGACATAGTTTTACAATCCAGCACCGGATTATGTTCCTGTAACCATGGAAATCCCAGTACAACAACATCATGCAGGTTATGCAACACCAGAAAACGGCAATCTTCCTGATGTGCAGGAGCCATGTACATAGTCATCTGTGTCCAGTACTGAGGTTTATCCTTGGCCAAGGGTGTAGCATCAATGCCCCTCAAAGGAATAGGGCTCTGCAAAGGCTGCAAGGAAAAACCACAGCGCCTGGCGAATTCTAAGTCCATTAAGTTCAGGGCAGCGCCTGAATCCACAAATGCCATGACAGAAAAGGACGACAATGAGCAAATCAGGGTCACAGATAAGAGAAATTTAGGCTGTATAGTACTAATGGTAACAGACCTAGCGACTCTCTTAGTACGCTTAGGGCAATCAGAGATAACATGAGCCGAATCACCACAGTAAAAACACAGCCTATTCTGACGTCTGAATTCCTGCCGTTCTATTCTAGTCAAAATCCTATCACATTGCATAGGTTCAGGACTTTGCTCAGAGGATACTGCCATATGGTGCACAGCTTTGCGCTCACGCAGACGCCGATCAATCTGAATGGCTAGAGACATAGATTCGCTCAAACCGTCAGGCGTAGGAAAGCCCACCATAACATCTTTAAGGGCTTCAGAAAGACCTTTTCTGAAAATAGCAGCCAGAGCCTCTTCATTCCATTTAGTGAGCACAGACCATTTTCTAAATTTCTGGCAGTATGATTCTGCCGCTTCCTGACCTTGACACAAGGCCAACAGGGTTTTTTCTGCATGATCCACAGAATTAGGTTCGTCATACAATAATCCGAGCGCCTGAAAAAATGCATCTACATTCAATAATGCCGGATCCCCTGTTTTAAGAGAAAAAGCCCAGGCTTGAGGGTCACCACGCAGCAAGGATATGATGATTTTTACTTGCTGAATGGGATCACCAGAAGAGCGGGGTTTCAAAGCAAAAAAACAATTTGCAGTTATTTTTAAAGTTCAAAAACTTGGATCTGTCCCCAAAAAACAAATCAGGAGTAGGAATTCTGGGCTCTAAAGCCGGAGTCTGGACAACATAGTCCTGGATATTCTGTACTCTTGCAGCAAGTTGATCCACACGAGAAAACAAACCCTGAACATCCATGCCAAAACATATATCCTGAACCACCCAGATATCAAGAGGAAAAAAAAAAAAGACAAACCAAAGCACAGAAAAAAAAAATGGTTCAGAACTTTCTTTTCCTTCTTTTGAGATGCATTTAATTCATTTTTGGCCACTTGTACTGTTATGATCTGGTGGTTTAGGAACAACATGAGACAAGCTCTGAAGGAGGTGGTATCTGTACTGACCGCAAACCCTGAACCTAGCAGCGCAACTAAAAATAGCCGTGGGGAGTACCTGACGCTTCCTAGACCCCTCGGCACAGCCTAAGATCTAACTTCCCCTAAAGATGGAAACAGGAAACCTATCTTGCCTCAGAGAAAATCCCCAAAGGAAAGATAGCCCCCCACAAATATTGACGGTGAGAGGAGGGGAAAATAACATACGCAGAAATGAAATCAGATTTTAGCATAGGAGGCCAGTCTAGCTTGATAGATAGGACAGGAAAGGATACTGTGCGGTCAGTATAAAAACTACAAAACAATCCACACAGAGTTTACAAAAATCTCCACACCTGACTAAAGGTGTGGAGGGTAAATCTGCTTCCCAGAGCTTCCAGCTAACAGAAATAATCCATACTGACAAGCTGGACAAATATAGAATGCACAGAACAATAAGTCCACAACATGTGGACTGAAAAGAGCAAAGCCAGAACTTATCTTTGCAGAACTGGTCAGGAAACCAGGAGAATCCAAGCAGAGATGTGAATCCAGCCAGGAAACATTGACAAGTGGCACAGGCTGAAGAAAGAGCCAGACTTAAATAGCAGAGCAGAAGAGACGATAAGTGGAGGCAGCTGATGACAGCTAACTCCAAGGAGCAGCCATACCACTAGAAACCACAAGAGGGAGCCCAAGAGCAGAACTCACAAAAGTGCCACTTACAACCACCGGAGGGAGCCCAAGAGCGGAATTCACAACATTTAACTCAGTGTGTGCAAGCAATCGCTCGCCTAGTGTTCCGTCATTGCTCACTAGCTGCAGTTTTCCATCTCTGCACGGTGGACCCCGGGTTGCGATTGCGCTTTATAATTTACTAGCTGAAGAGCCCGGCGTTGCCCGGGCATAGTAAGGCTGGGTTCACATTATGTTATAGGCGTCCGTTAGACGGACTACATTACACCACGGCATAACGCGGTGTAACGCAGTCCGTTAAAGCTGCCATCATGTCCTATGTCAGACGCATCACTAACGCACGCCCACAATGGGCGTGCCCTAGCGATGTGCCGTCATTGAGTGACGGACCCTGGGACGCGGGCTGCAGCGTTTCCTGGTCCGTCACTGCTAGCGCAGATAGAGCATCTGCTAGCTCACGGTTAAAAGACATTTTTGGTCTCCGTATTTTCCTACTGAGAGAGACGTACAGATCCTCATATGTAATTAATTTTTAGGACAGGACTTTTGTAAACAGCAATCGGTAGTACATTTACAGGATTTGGGATTTGAATGTGGTTCTACCAGAGCCTCTGTTAACTAGGTTGATGGTTTTAAGACCAGTAATCCATTTTTCTACACTGTACAATCCAGGGTAGACTGCATGAACAGATTTCAGAACGCAGTTGAGAGGGAACTTAAAACACTCTATTTATCCACCCAGACCAACACACACAGGGGTTTTCTATCTGTTTCACAGCATATGGCATTAATGGCATTGAAGAATATGGACAATATTGTAGTAAAAATGTCAAATAAAGGAGGGGTGGTAGTAATTATGGATAGTGATATGTATAAAACACAGATCCTGAAAGTTTTATAGAATTCAGTGACGTATAATCAAATTTCACATAATCCTACTTCCATATTTAAATCAGAGCTTAACAACCTCATACAGAATGGGTTTTCCCTCTGTGCCCTGAATAAAAAACATAGGGACTCTTTACTGGTTGATCATCCCAGTCTTCCTTTAATGCATGCTTTACCTAAAATACATAAAGTCATTAAGTCTCCCCCAATGAGACTCATCATCTCTGGGATAGGATCCATGACAGAAGACCTACAGTAAGTGAGTGTCTTGATGCAGCCCTCCAATAATTAGCCCAGAAAACCCCAGGGTTTTGTCACGCTGTTTACGGCGATAAAGGGGCAGGACGGCGTACTGGAACCCGCACCTGTCCCTGCACTATAAGGGGGCCCTGGCTTTCCCTTATCTCAGGGGTACCTATGAAGGTTAGGAGGCCTGAGCCACCAGCGTATCCCTGTCTCCTGTGCAGGCCCTATCAGTGACCCTATCTCCCCCCAAGAGAGGTGGACTGCACCAGTGTATAAATATCACCATAACAGAGTATACAGACAAGGAAAAGGAAAACCACACTTAGCTTAATGCTGCAAGGCACAGCACAGCAGGAAGAAACACCAGATACAACGGACACAGCTGGCTCCTACTCCCGGCTTGGTCGCTGAAGAATGAACTAACACCGACAGTCAGCTGATGAACCAGGTGACCTCTTAAAGGATGGAGGGAGTGGTCATCACAAACATCAGCCGACCCAGCAGCAATGCAATAACATCAGCGGCCACCAGGGGGAAAAAAACTGCATTAACCCCCGATGGCCAGAAAGGAAAAAAGGTTTAAATCTGAGGCAACCAGATCTGCCACAAATCCAAAATTGGATCATGACAGTAACCCCCTTTCAATGAGGGGCCTCTGGACCCTCAACACTGGACCTCACCAGTAAACAAGCTACAGTGAGAACGACTCGATTCACCAGAGTTCACCTCCCCAGTCTCCTGACCCTCAGGTTTATGGTGGACATAGCACGTTGGAGAAGACAACGTAGGCGGCACAAATCTCCAGAGCGCCGACCTGTGGAATGAGTTGTGTATGGGCATTACTGAGGGTAACTCCAACTGGTACGTCTTCGGACTGACAATGGCTGACACCTGATATGGCCCAATTACCCTCGAACTCCAGATTCCAGTTCCACCCTTCCACCTGATATTTTTGGTGGACACCCATACGTAGTCATTCACACACAGGTCCGGACCTGAACGTTTATTTTCAGGCATGCATCTGCCACAAGATGGTGACCTCTTTTCAGAACTGACAACAGAGGCGTCCCCCTGTGTCAAAAAACTCACACCCCCACTATGCACCGAGGGATCCACCACCCTCCTCTGACCCATCCTCCTTCGAGGTTTCTGACATACCGGGTTAGAATGTAGAGACGGAAGAGTCTTGCCCCTTCTTCCTTTAAGCACCTCTACTGTCCAAAATGGAGAAGAAGGGTTGTAGAAGGACGGCAGAGGTTTTTTTGCGGATTTCCCACAACAAAATGCATTGGGAAGTGTCAAGAAAAAAACGCGGAAAAAATGCATAAAAACCGCTGCGGATTTCTTGCAGAAAATGTCCGGTTTTTTTCAGGAATTTTCTGCGAGAAATCCTGAACGTGTGCACATAGCCTTAAAGTTATGAAGGTACTGGAGGATGGTGTTTCCCAGACAAACCACTGAAAATAGAGAAATGAAACTAAGTGAGCTGCCCCTTTCAGATCAGTTGCCCCTGACGGAAGGTTAAAGATCCTCATATCACAGCATATTACTGATATTATCCGCACTGGCAATGCGAATCGTAACATCTCACAGGTATCTAAGCATTTTATTTTACAACATAACAGAAGTATTTAATCTTTTAGAGTCTATGATATCGAAAAAGTGACTAGGCATAATGCAGGGGGGGGGGGGGGGGGCGATCACATGAGAAGATTGCGCACTAGGGAAGCTTTTTGGATTTATTATTTAGACACCTGTGTTCCCCTAGGTCTGAATATATGCAAGAAAATTATGCTCCATTATTAACAAGGTGTGTTACTTTTCTCATGCTCTGCCTATCTATTTTTACATTCCGTGCACATTGGTTTTATAATTCATTTAGTGTGCATTCACGTATATATATACTAGATGGTGGCCCGATTCTAACGCATCGGGTATTCTAGAATATGCATGTCCACGTAGTATATTGCCCAGCCACGTAGTATATTGCCCGGCCACGTAGTATATTGCCCAGTCACATAGTATATTGCCCAGCCACGTAGTATATTGCCCAGCCACGAAGTATATTGCTCAGCCACATAGTATATTGCCCAGTCACGTAGTATATTGCCCAGCCCACGTAGTATATTGCCCAGTCATGTAGTATATTGCCCAGCCCACGTAGTATATTGCACAGTCACGTAGTATATTGCCCAGCCCACCTAGTATATTGCCCAGTCATGTACTATATTGCCCAGTCACGTAGTATATAGCCCAGCCACGTAGTATATTGCCCAGTCACGTAGTATATTGTCCAGCCACGTAGTATATTGCCCAGCCACGTAGTATATTGCCCAGCCCACGTAGTATATTGCCCAGTCACGTAGTATATTGCCCAGCCACGTAGTATATAGCAGAGCCACATAGTATATTGCCCAACCCACATAGTATATTGCCCAGTCATGTAGTATATTGCCCAGTCACGTAGTATATTGCCCAGCCACGTAGTATATTGCCCAGTCACGTAGTATATTGCCCAGTCACGTAGTATATTGCCCAGCCACGTAGTATATTGCCCAGTCACGTAGTATATTGCCCAGTCACGTAGTATATTGCCCAGTCACGTAGTATATTGCCCAGTCACGTAGTATATTGCCCAGTCACGTAGTATATTGCCCAGCCACGTAGTATATTGCCCAGTCACGTAGTATATTGCCCAGCCACATAGTATATTGCCCAGCCACATAGTATATTACACAGCGACGGAGTATACAGCACAGAGCCATGTACAGAGACTTAAAAAAAAAATAAACATACAGTTAAATCCATATATATTTGGACAGAGACAACATTTTTCTAATTTTGGTTACAGACATTACCACAATGAATTTTAAACAAAACAATTCAGATGAAGTTGAAGTTCAGACTCTCAGCTTTCATTTGAGGGTATCCACATTAATATTGCATGAAGGGTTTAGGAGTTTCAGCTCCTTAACATGTGTCACCCTGTTTTTAAAAGGACTAAAAGTAATTGGACAGATTAAATAAATTTAAATAAAATGTTCATTTCTAGTACTTGGTTGAAAACCCTTTGTTGGTAATGACTGCCTGAAGTCTTGAACTCATGGACATCACCAGACGCTGTGTTTCCTCCTTTTTGATGCTCTGCCAGGCCTTCACTGCGGTGGTTTTCAGTTGCTGTTTGTTTGTGAGCCTTTCTGTCTGAAGTTTAGTCTTTAACAAGTGAAATGCATGCTCAATTGGGTTGAGATCAGGTGACTGACTTGGCCATTCAAGAATATTCCACTTCTTTGCTTTAATAAACTCCTGGGTTGCTTTGGCTTTATGTTTTGGGTCATTGTCCATCTGTAGTATGAAATGACGACCAATCAGTTTTGCTGCATTTGGATCTGAGCACACAGTATGGCTCTGAAAATCTCAGAATTTATTCGGCTGCTTCTGTCCTGTGTCACATCATCAATAAACACTAGTGACCCAGTGCCACTGGCAGCCATGCATGCCCAAGCCATCACACTGCCTCTGCCGTGTTTTACAGATGATGTGGTATGCTTTGGATCATGAGCTGTACCACGCCTTCACCATGCTTTTCTCTTTCCATCATTCTGGTAGAGGTTGATTTTGGTTTCATCTGTCCAAAGAATGTTCTTCCAGAACTGTGCTGGCTTTTTTAGATTTTTTTTTAGCAAAGTCCAGTCTAGTCTTTTTATTCTTGATTATTATGAGTGGCTTGCACCGAGCAGTGAAACCTCTGTATTTACTTTCATGCAGTCTTCTCTTTATGGTAGATTTGGATATTGATACGCCGACCTCCTGGAGAGTGTTGTTCACTTGGTTGTCTGTTGTGAAGGGGTTTCTCTTCACCATGGAGATTATTCTGCGATCATCCACCACTGTTGTCTTCCGTGGGCGCCCAGGTCTTTTTGCATTGATGAGTTCACGAGTGCTTTCTTTCTTTCTCAGGATGTACCAAACTGTAGATTTTGCCACTCCTAATATTGTAGCAATTTCTCAGATGGGTTTTTTTCTGTTTTCGCAGCTTAAGGATGGCTTGTTTCACCTGCATGGAGAGCTCCTTTGACTGCATGTTTACTTCACAGCAAAACCTTCCAAATGCAAGCAGCACACCTCAAATCAACTCCAGGCCTTTTATCTGCTTAATTGAGAATTACATTACGAAGGGATTGCCCACACCTGTCCATGAAATAGCCTTGCAGTCAATTGTCCAATTACTTTTGGTCCCTTTAAAAACAGGGTGGCACATGTTAAGGAGCTGAAACTCCTAAACCCTTCATCCAATTTTAATGTGGATACCCTCAAATGATAGCTGAAAATCTGAACTTCAACTGCATCTGAATTGTTTTGTTTAAAATTCATTGTTGTAATGTCTATAACCAAAATTAGAAAAATGTTGTCTCTGTCCAAATATATATGGACTTAACTGTATACTCACCATCCGAAGGCCCGTTGAAGTCCTGCTATACTCACCATACGCCGCCTTTCGCGCTCCTCACCACGCTCCCGGGACCGCTCCATTGGAAGCGGCAGCTTCCGGTCCCAGGGCTGGTGTGAGCAGGACCTATGATGATGTCACGGTCACATGACCGTGACGTCACGGCAGGTCCTTGTCGCACACCAGCCCTGGGACCGTAAGCTGCCGCTTGCAACGGAGCGGTCCTGGGAGCGTGGCGAGGAACACGAAAGGCGGCAGATGGTGAGTATAGCAGGTTTTTTTTTTTTTTAATTATTTTTAACATGACATATTTTTACTATTGATGCTGCATAGGCAGCATCAATAGTAAATAGTTGGGGACACACAGGGTTAATAGCAGTGGTAACGGAGTGCGCTACACCGCGGGCCGTTACCGCTGCCATTAACCCTGTGTGAGCAGTGAATGGAGGGGATTAGGGAGCGGGCGCCGGGCAGTGATTGCAGGGGAGTAGGGGAGGGACTAATCGGACTGTGCCCGTCGCTGATTGGTCGCGGCAGCCATGACAGGCAGCTGCCGAGACCAATCAGTGAATGAATAACCGTGACAGAAGGACAGACGGAAGTGACCCTTAGACAATTATGTATATATATATATACTAGCTATTGAACCCATTCTACGCCCGGGTGGCAAGCATTTATATTGGTATATGGTCTCCATCCTGGTATGTGCTGCTCCATCCTGCGTCCCCATCCTGCCATGTGCTGCTCCATCCTGCGCCCCCATCCTGTCATGTGCTGCACCCATCCTGCGCCTCCATTCTGTCATGTGCTGCTCCCATCCTGCGCCCCCATTCTGCCATGCGCTGATCCCATCCTGCGCCCCCATTCTGACATGTGCTGCACCCATCCTGCGCCCCCATTCTGACATGTGCTGCACCCATCCTGCACCTCCATTCTGACATTTACTGCTCCCATCCTGTGCCCCCATCCTGTGATGTGCTGCTCCCATCCTGCGCCCCCGTTCTGTCATGTGCTGCTTCCATCCTGCACCCCCGTTCTGTCATGTGCTGCTGCCTTCCTGCACCCCCTGTTATGATACGGTGGTTTAGGAGCAACATGGAGCGAGCTCTGAAGGAAGTGGTAACTGTACTGACCGCAGTCCCTAAGCTCAACACAACACTAGAAGTAGCCGTGGGATGCTCCTAACTCTCCCTAGGCACTTCGTCACCGCCTAATAGCTAACTACCCCTAAAGATAGAAGCAGGAAAACTATCTTGCCTCAGAGAAAATCCCCAAAGGATAGATAAGCCCCCCACAAATAATGACTGTGAGTGGAGAGGGAAAATACATACACAGAATGAAACCAGGATGAGCACAGGAGGCCAGTCTAGCTTGATAGATAGGACAGGATGGAATACTGTGCGGTCAGTATAAAACACTGCAAAAATCCACGCAGAGTTTACTAAAAATCTCCACACCTGACTAAAGGTGTGGAGGGTAAATCTGCTTCCCAGAGCTTCCAGCAAGACAGAATTAATTCATACTGATAACGCTGGACAAACATAGAAAACACAGAACGGATAAGTCCACAATCAGTGAACAGAAAAAAGCAAGCAAGACTTAGCTTTGCTGAACTGGTCAGGACAACAGGGAAATCCAAAGAGATGTGAATCCAACCAGGAACCATTTACAAGTGGCACTGGCTGAAGAAAGAGCCAGGCATAAATAGCCGAGCAGAAAAGACGATCAGTGAAAGCAGCTGCTGACAGCTAACTCCAAGGAGCAGCCATACCACTTGAAACCACAGGAGGGAGCCCAAGAGCAGAACTCACAAAAGTACCACTTACAACCACCAGATGGAGCCCAAGAACGGAATTCACAACAGTACCCCCCCTTGAGGAGGGGTCACCGAACCCTCACCAGAGCCCCCAGGCCGATCAGGACGAGCCAAGTGAGAAGCACGAACCAAATCGGTGGCATGGACATCGGAGGCAACAACCCAAGAATTATCCTCCTGGCCATAACCCTTCCACTTGACAAGATACTGAAGCCTCCGCCTCAAAAAACGAGAATCCAAAATCTTCTCAACCTCATATTCCAACTCTCCCTCAACCATCACTGGGGCAGGAGGGTCAACCGAGGGCACAACTGGCACCACATATCTCCGCAACAAAGATCTATGGAAAACATTATGAATGGCAAAAGAAGCTGGAAGAGCCAAACGAAAAGACACCGGATTAATAATTTCAGAAATTTTATAAGGACCAATAAACCGAGGCTTAAACTTAGGGGACGAAACCTTCATAGGAACATGACGAGAAGACAACCAAACCAAATCCCCCACACGAAGCCGGGGACCAACACACCGACGGCGGTTAGCAAAACGTTGAGCCCTTTCCTGAGACAACGTCAAATTGTCCACTACATGAGTCCAAATCTGCTGCAGCCTGTCCACCACAGAATCAACACGAGGACAATCAGAAGGCTCAACCTGTCCAGAAGAAAAACGAGGATGAAAACCAAAATTACAAAAGAAAGGTGAAACCAAAGTAGCCAAACTAGCCCGATTATTAAGGGCAAACTCGGCCAACGGCAAGAAAGACACCCAATCATCCTGATCAGCAGACACAAAGCATCTCAAATAGGTCTCCAAGGTCTGATTAGTTCGCTCAGTTTGGCCATTAGTCTGAGGATGAAACGCCGAAGAAAAAGACAAATCAATGCCCATCCTAGCACAAAAGGCCCGCCAAAATCTAGAGACAAACTGAGAACCTCTGTCAGACACAATATTCTCCGGAATGCCATGCAAACGAACCACATGCTGAAAAAACAATGGAACCAGATCTGAGGAGGAAGGCAACTTAGGCAAAGGTACCAGATGGACCATTTTAGAGAACCGGTCACAAACAACCCAGATAATAGACATCTTCTGGGAAACAGGAAGATCCAAAATAAAATCCATGGAAATATGAGTCCAGGGCCTCTCAGGGACCGGTAAAGGCAAAAGCAACCCACTAGCGCGGGAACAGCAAGGCTTGGCCCGGGCGCAAGTCCCACAGGACTGCACAAAAGCACGCACATCGCGCGACAAGGAAGGCCACCAAAAGGACCTAGCAACCAAATCTCTGGTACCAAAAATCCCAGGATGACCAGCCAACACTGAACAATGAACCTCAGAAATCACCTTACTTGTCCATCTATCAGGAACAAACAGCTTCCCGACAGGACAGCGATCAGGCCTATCAGCCTGAAATTCCTGAAGTACCCGCCACAAATCAGGGGAGATGGCAGAAAGAATCACCCCCTCCTTAAGAATGCCAACCGGCTCAAGGACTCCAGGAGAATCAGGCGAAAAAAGAACCATCAGACTCCCTCTGAGACAAAATGGCCCCTGCACCAATCTCAGAAGCGTCGACCTCAACCTGAAAAGGAAGAGAAACATCCGGCTGACGCAACACAGGGGCAGAAGTAAATCGGCGTTTAAGCTCCTGAAAGGCCTCAACAGCCGCAGAGGACCAATTCGTCACATCAGCGCCTCTCTTCGTCAAATCAGTAAGGGGCTTAACCACACTGGAAAAGTTGGCAATGAAACGACGATAGAAATTAGCAAAGCCCAAAGATTTTTGAAGGCCCTTCACAGATGTGGGTTGAATCCAGTCATGAATAGCTTGGACCTTAACAGGATCCATTTCTATAGACGAGGGAGAAAAAATAAAACCCAAAAAAGAAACCTTCTGAACTCCGAATAGGCACTTAGACCCCTTCACAAACAAAGCATTATCACGAAGGATCTGGAACACCATCCTGACCTGCTTCACATGAGACTCCCAATCATTGGAAAAAATCAAAATATCATCCAAATATACGACCATGAATTTATCAAGATAATTGCGGAAAATATGATGCATGAAAGACTGGAACACAGATGGAGCATTAGAGAGCCCAAATGGCATCACATGGTATTCAAAATGGCCTTCGGGCGTATTAAATGCAGTTTTCCATTCGTCACCCTGTTTAATACGAACAAGATTATATGCCCCTCGGAGGTCAATCTTAGTAAACCAACTAGCCCCCTTAATCTGAGCAAACAAATCAGTAAGCAAAGGCAAGGGGTATTGGAATTTGACCGTGATCTTATTAAGAAGACGATAATCAATACAGGGTCTCAAGGAGCCATCCTTCTTGGCAACAAAAAAGAAACCCGCTCCCAATGGTGACGATGACGGCCGAATATGCCCCTTCTCCAAAGATTCCTTAACATAACTCCGCATGGCGGCATGCTCTGGCACAGACAGATTGAAAAGTCGGCCCTTAGGGAACTTGCAACCAGGAATCAAGTTAATAGCACAATCACAGTCCCTGTGCGGTGGAAGGGAACTGGGCTTGGGCTCATCAAATACATCCTGGAAATCCGACAAAAACTCAGGGACCTCAGAAGAGGGGGAAGAGGAAATTGACATCAAAGGAACGTCACTATGTACCCCTTGACAACCCCAACTAGTCACAGACATAGTTTTCAAATCCAGCACCGGATTATGTTCCTGTAACCATGGAAAACCCAGTACA
The DNA here is from genome assembly GCF_032444005.1 of Ranitomeya imitator. Lineage (NCBI taxonomy): Eukaryota > Metazoa > Chordata > Amphibia > Anura > Dendrobatidae > Ranitomeya > Ranitomeya imitator. The sequence continues at coordinate 450,775,353 of NC_091282.1, forward strand.
ACAACATCATGCAGGTCATGCAACACCAGAAAACCGCATTTTTCCTGATGTGCAGGAGCCATGTACATGGTCATCTGCGTCCAGTACTGAGGTTTATCCTTGGCCAATGGAGTAGCATCAATGCCCCTCAAAGGAATAGGGCTCTGCAAAGGCTGCAAGGAAAAACCACAGCGCCTGGCGAATTCCAAGTCCATTAAGTTCAGGGCAGCACCTGAATCCACAAATGCCATGACAGAAAAGGACGACAATGAGCAAATCAGGGTCACAGATAAGAGAAATTTAGGCTGTATAGTACTAATAGTAACAGACCTAGCGACTCTCTTAGTACGCTTAGGGCAATCAGAGATAACATGAGCAGGATCACCACAGTAAAAACACAGCCTATTCTGACGTCTAAAATCCTGCCGTTCTGTTTTAGTCAAAATCCTATCACATTGCATAGGTTCAGGACTCTGCTCAGAGGACACTGCCATATGGTGCACAGCTCTGCGCTCGCGCAGACGTCGATCAATCTGAATGGCTAGAGACATAGATTCGCTCAAACCGGCAGGCGTAGGAAAGCCCACCATAACATCTTTAAGGGCTTCAGAAAGACCTTTTCTGAAAATAGCAGCCAGAGCCTCCTCATTCCATTTAGTGAGCACAGACCATTTTCAAAATTTCTGGCAGTATAGTTCTTCTGCCTCCTGCCTTGACACAAGGCCATCAAGGTTTTTTCTGCATGATCCACAGAATTAGGTTCGTCATACAATAATCTGAGCGCTTGGAAAAATGCATCTACATTCAATGATGCCGGATCCCCTGTTTCAAGAGAAAAAGCCCAGTCTTGAGGGTCGCCACGCAGCAAGGATATGATGATTTTTACTTGCTGAATGGGATCACCAGAAGAACGGGGTTTCAAAGCAAAAATCAATTTGCAGTTATTTTTAAAGTTCAAAAACTTGGATCTGTCCCCAAAAAACAAATCAGGAGTAGGAATTCTAGGCTCTAAAGCCGGAGTCAGGACAACATAATCTTGGATACTCTGTACTCTTGCAGCAAGTTGATCCACACGAGAAAACAAACCCTGAACATCCATGCCAGAGCATATATCCTGAACCACCCAGATATCAAGAGGAAAAAAGAGACAAACCAGAGCACAGAAAAAAAAATGGTTCAGAACTTTCTTTTCCTTCTTTTGAGATGCATTTAATTCATTTTTGGCCACTTGTACTGTTTTGATACGGTGGTTTAGGAGCAACATGGAGCGAGCTCTGAAGGAAGTAGTAACTGAACTGACCGCAGTCCCTAAGCTCAACACAACACTAGAAGTAGCCGTGGGATGCTCCTAACTCTCCCTAGGCACCTCGTCACCGCCTAAGAGCTAACTACCCCTAAAGATAGAAGCAGGAAAACTATCTTGCCTCAGAGAAAATCCCCAAAGGATAGATAAGCCCACCACAAATAATGACTGTGAGTGGAGAGGGAAAAGACATACACAGAATGAAACCAGGATGAGCACAGGAGGCAAGTCTAGCTTGATAGATAGGACAGGATGGAATACTGTGCAGTCAGTATAAAACACTGCAAAAATCCACGCAGAGTTTACTAAAAATCTCCACACCTGACTAAAGGTGTGGAGGGTAAATCTGCTTCCCAGAGCTTCCAGCAAGACAGAATTAATTCATACTGATAACGCTGGACAAACATAGAAAACACAGAACGGATAAGTCCACAATCAGTGAACAGAAAAAAGCAAGCAAGACTTAGCTTTGCTGAACTGGTCAGGACAACAGGGAAATCCAAAGAGATGTGAATCCAACCAGGAACCATTCACAAGTGGCACTGGCTGAAGAAAGAGCCAGGCATAAATAGCCGAGCAGAAAAGACGATCAGTGAAAGCAGTTGCTGACAGCTAACTCCAAGGAGCAGCCATACCACTTGAAACCACAGGAGGGAGCCCATGAGCAGAACTCACAAAAGTACCACTTACAACCACCGGATGGAGCCCAAGAACGGAATTCACAACAACCCCCGTTCTGTCATGTGCTGCCCTATTCTGTCATGTGCTGCTCCCATCCTGCGCCCCGTTCTGTCATGTGCTGCTCCCATCCTGCGCCACCGTTCTGTAATTTGCTGCTCCCATCCATATGCCCCATACGCTGCTCCATAAAGGTTGATGGCCCCATAAGATGCTCCATAGTATATGCCTCATATGCTGCTCCATTATGGTTGATTGCCCCCATAAGATGCTACATAGTATATGCCCCGTATGCTGCTCCATTATGGTTGATGCCCCCCATAAGATGCTCCATAGTATATGCCCTGTATGCTGCTGTATTATGGTTGATGGCCCCCATAAGATGCTACATAGTATATGCCCCGTATGCTGCTCCATAAAGGTTTATGGCCCCCATAAGATGCTCCATAGTATATGCCCCGTAATCTGCTCCATAAAGGTTTATGGCCCCCATAAGATGCTCCATAGTATATGCCCCATATGCTGCTGCGATATATAAAAAAAAAATAACATACTCACCTATCATCGCTGGGCGCCGAGTGCTGGGGGGCCTGAGCAGGCGGGGACACTATGATGCCGATACAGTTGAATGCGGCTCGCACTGGGGGGCAGCTGGCTCTGGGCCCCCCTGACTTACTGGCCCCATAGCGGCCACGTGGGCTGGGGGTACCTAGGGGGAGTGGGGGCCCTGGTCTGTCGGCCCTGATAACGGACAGTGTTAGTATGTTACTGTTACTGTGTATAGTGCAGCTCTGTCAGCATCATACTGTGTATAGGGGAGCTGTGGGATCATCATACGGTATATAGGGGGATCTGTGGGCCCATCATACTGTGTATAGGGGAGCTGTGTGATCATCATATTGTGTATATGGGATATGGGGGCCAAGCATACTGTATATAGGGGAGTTGTACATGGTGAACTCAGTAGACAACATTAAATGTTAGGTGGGCACTTAAACATTATTGTTATAGGGGCACTCATTATTGTGACCATCAAAGTTGCAAATGGAGTATTATTACTTTCTAGGGTCAAAATGTGGAGGGCGCATGCACAGGAAATTCATATTTACTAGAGGGCAATTTCACCATCTAGAGAGAACAAAGGAGGCATTATTACAATGTAAGGGGCAGTATGGTGGTATTACTATGTGAGGCGGTAAGAGGAGCTCTGTTTTTGTGCCACACAGTAGGTGCAGTAATAGGGACACATACAGCAGCAGCTCAGTATGGGGATATCAGCAGGATGAGGAATTTGTGCAGGTTGGGAATACATTTACACATGGAAACACGATAAGCAATGGAATAAAACTGAAAGGGAGAAGATACAGATTAGATATTAGAAAAAACTTTTTGACAGTAAGGATGATCGATGAGTGGAACAGACTGCCGCGAGAGATGGTGGCAAGTTCTCCTTCAATGTAAGTCTTCAAACAGAGGCTGGACAGACATCTGTCTGGGATGGTTTAGTGAATCCTGCATTGAGCAGGGGGTTGAACACGATGACCCTGGAGATCCTTTCTAACTCTAACATTCTAGGATTTTTTCATTCTACATGTGAACTGTGATTGTATTGATTGTATTGTAATCTCTGCAGATGAGTGTTTGGAACACCCGCCAGGGCTGTGGGGTACTCGGTACTGGGTCCGGTACTTAAAGGGATGTGTCACGTTGGCGGTGACCCAGTCCATTACCCTGGGCGCCCATGTGAAAGGGTCAGTCTTTAAAGGGGTTAGTTGAAAAATAAAAGTTCGTGACGCCACCTGTGGTATTTGGTCAGGCGTGACTGACGCTGCTTAAAAGGGTCCACTGGGGTGATGTTATGGCAGCAGGGATGGTATGGCTTCCCACAGGTGAAGCTGGGTCCCCAGGGCTCTCAGTGTAATAGATGAAGATGGTGATAGGTGGTGTAGTAAGAAATGGAGGACACAGGGTTGCAGTCTCTTAACCTCTTTACTTGGTTTAAGGCAGCCACAGTCCAGGGTACCGGATCACAGATGCTGATGTGGTCCGGCCGGCTTGGAAGCGAATTGGGAATCCCTCTAACCAGGTGGGGTTGGAAGCCTTCCTTCTAGCACTGTTGTATTGTAGTCCCTTGCTGCCTTAGGCCTCACACAAGGTCCTCACGTTTTCTCTCTGTCACCCTTTAGGTAGGATACTACTCGTACGACAGGTAGGTCGAGCCTTCTTACAGAATATATATGACGACCAGGGCTCTATTGGCTACTGTGTCCTCGGGTGTTAATGGTGGACAGGTAACTTGCAATCAGCTGTCAGCCAGTTTCTGCCATGGGGCTTGAAGTTACCCCAACAACTTTGGTCTTAAATAAATAAATAAATAAATAATCTTTATTTTTATATAGCGCTAACATATTCCGCAGCGCTTTACAGCTTGCACACATTAACATCGCTGTCCCCGTTGGGGCTCACAATTTAAATTCCCTATCAGTATGTCTTTGGAGTGTGGGAGAAAACCGGAGAACCCGGAGGAAACTCACGCAAACACGGGGAGAACATACAAACTCCTTGCAGATGTTGTCCAAGGTGGGATTAGAACCCAGGACTCCAGTGCTGCAATGCTATCCACTGAGCCACCGTGCTGCCCTGGTCTTCTGGCTACTGGCATCTGCGCTCAGCATGGAGGAAGCCCAGACGTAGCTTTTCTCTCCAGCTCTTCCTCCTCCTGTGCTTCTTTTCCCTCTCATTCGTCTACAGACAGCTCTGCTTTCATTTTCCTTCCCGAGAGCTGCAGAATCATTCGTCTCCATGGGCCCCAACCTTCCTTCCTCTCTCTTCGCTCTCCTCTCACCAACTGTCCAACTCCAACTGCGTAACTTCCTCCTCCAGCCAGAATATATATAGGGAAGCCACCCAAACTGGATCAGAGCTCCACCTTCTGGCCTGGAGGAGGGTCTGTGTTGTACATGCTGAATATCTTGTCAAAGGGATCCTTTCTCACTTCCAAGCATGACATCACTCTTCCCATGAGGAAAGCAATGCCACTGTAACAACCAGGAACCTGGGGTGTTACATCTTGACTGGAGAAGTAGACATGTCGGTCAGGGCCAGATGGAAAAGACGGGAAAGTGAATGGCTCCACCAGAAAGAATATCCTCTGTAAGTCACTATCTGTAACAGTACTGTAGTCTCTATATGTCCTGCAGGACTGGTATCTACCACTATATGTCACCATATGGCTGTAATATCAGTGCTGGTCTTTGTATAGAGATTTATTTTCAATAACAGTGCGGTCATCTCCTGAGGTTGCCCTATACCACCATAGTTATTATTAGGATTGCCTGGTTAGGGGCCACAGGCAGACACAGACAGAAAGTGCCCCTGTGCAAGAACAATATATGCGCCTTTTGCAGCCAAAGAGCTCCGAAAAATACAAAATTGCACCTTTTTTGAGGTACAAATGGGCCCCCTTACCTCTTGCGCCCATGTGTAGCTGCGCAGGTTGCACCAATGATATGTCCTCCTGTTAGGGGCCCACTCAGATGTTTCACTCTCCCCTGAGGTGAACCCCTAGCCTCTGCTGCAGCAGTAATGCAATGGACAGGCAGTGATAAATTTACATTCAGCGACTGATAGTTATTTTGTTATTTTCAAACAGATCAACTTTTAGGACATGAAGTTTAACCTCAGGACATGCCTAGAGGGCTCATACCCATCACCGTAATAAAAACAGTCTGATATCGGTGCGGAAAAGTGGGATGTGTCATGCTAGTGTCATGCAATGTTCTCGCGAGTACAATCCAATTTTTTATCACCTAGCATCTACAAGTAAATGACATCTAAGAGGTCACAAAAGACCCCACAATAACATCCAAAGAATTGCAGGAATCACAAGATCATGACTTAACCATAAGTAAAAGGCTGGGCAAAAATGGTCTGCATGGCAGAGTTCCAAGATGAAAAGCACTGCTGAGTAATAAGAACATAAAGGCTCATCTCAGTTTTGCCAGAAAACATCTTGATGATCCCCAAGAATTTGGGGACAATACTCTGTGGATTAATGAGACAAATGTTAAACTTTTTGGAGGATGCATGTCCCATTACGTCTGGCATAGATGTAACACAGCAATTCAGAAAAGGAACATCATACTAACAGTAAAATATAGTGGTGGTAGTATGATGGTCTGGGGCTGTTTTGCTGCTTAAGGACCTAGAAGACTTTCTATGCTAAATAGAACCATGAAATCTGCTGTCTACAAAAAAAACCTTAAGGAGAATATCTAGCCATCTGTTTGTGACCTCAAGCTAAAGCGACATTGAGTTATGCAGCAGGACAATGATCCAAAACACACCATCCACTCCACCTCTCTTCTGAATAGTTTTAAAAAAACAAAATTAAGACTTTGGAGTGGCCTAGTCTAAGTCTTGACCTTAATATGACTGAGATGTTGTGGAATGATCTTAAAAAGCAGGTTTATGCTTGGAAACCCTCCAGTGTGGCTGAATTACAATTCTGCAAAGATGAGAGGGCCACAATTCCTCCAGAGCTTGGAAAAGTCTCCTTGCCAGTTATCGCAAATACTTGATTGTAGTTATTGCTGCTAAGGTTGGCCCAAACAGTTATTAGATTTAAGGGGAAATCACTTTTTCACACAGGGATCTGTTTTTCCCTTAATAATAAAGACCTTCATTTAAAAACTGCATTTTGTGTTTACGTGTGTTATCTTTGTCTAATATTTATATTTGGTGAAAGATTTAAGTGTGTCTAACATGCAAAAGAATAGGAAATTTGAAGGGGGCAACCACTTTTTCACACAACTGTATATATATGTACTCTGTCTTTCCTATTGGGTTAGACTGTGATTTTATTATATGCGTCAGATGAAATTTGAGGTTTTCAAGGACATCATGAAAAAATCGTCACTCGCATGGTCCTAATTCTGTGCGATTTTTTTAATTACACCCACTGACTTGCATTGGTGAGTTTTGTCCGAGATTTGAGGACATTCACAGCATGCTCCCATTTTTTTCTCAGCCCGATCTGAGCTGAGAAGAAAAAAATGGCAGATAATCAGGGATTCATAGATTAACATTGATCAGAGTGCAATCCGAATTTTTTTTTATCGGATTGCACTCATCCGTTTTTGTCGCAAAGGAGTATGAGCCCTAAGAAGTAAATTAGTTTATTTAACCAGTCTGAGCAAAAGTGGACATACACTTTGTGTAAATTTGTTATAGAAAACCCTTACTTACATAGGAATGAAATGGATAAGATACTGTATAGACATATATTATTTTTTGGTAAATACTTTGTTAATATTTAATACATTAATAAGAAAGAACAAGCCATTTTACATGCTGTAACGTGTTATCTACTTTCACTGTACACCTTGCACTTCTCCTCCCTTTCCCATAGGGTCCAAAGGTAAATCAACCAGGCTTTGCATAACTCAAGTTAAGGTTAAAGGTATTAAAGTTTATTTATTAGCCAATAAATTATCTTGCAGTTTAATAACATTTTTATCAAAATAAAACTATTTTACAATATAATAAGCAATGATTGTTTGGTTGTTCACAAGCTTTGCATTTTAAAAAGCTAAAATATAACTAAAAAGAATGCAGCATTGCATACGATTTAGTAAATTATGCAGGTCCATGTTAAAGGGGTTGTCTTGCCTTAGAGTAGCTGCAGACTTGTAGCCTATGTGAGTACAGACTGGTAAATCTTTATATCACGCACACTGCGCTCTGTGGGGATTCTCAGGTTCCGGCAGTAGAAGCGTGCAGTCATATGACCGGGATTATGCTATTGTGCTCTTCTGGCCACTTTCTGACCAGACTTTTCTGGGCTTGTTCAATACAATTGCATTGAGCGAGGTTGCGCCCATCTAGTCAGCACGTGACCACATGTATGCAAATCACATACTTGCGGTTACACGCCCACGACTCTAAGCGCCGGAGAGTGCTCATAGCGCTCAAGGCACACGATGTGGAGATTCACAAGTCTGCAGACACAAAAGAGTGTGCCTGCAGACTTATAGCCTTAACCTCCAAACCCGGGGAACCACTTTAAGCACTAGCGGTCCAGTGCTTAGTGTGGCACCAGACATGTGATGAGGAATTGTGCTTATTAGTGATGAGCGAATAGTGAAATATTCGGATTCGGTAAAACCAGCACAAATACTTTCTAATATCTGTGTATTCGTACCGAATAACAAATCCAATGCAAGTCAACAGGAAAGCCAAATATTTTTCTGCTGGACCCAAAAAACGGGTCTGGGGGCCTGAGAAAAAAGCTGAAATGGATTGAAAAGAGCTAAAACTAAATGGGAACAACATGGAGAAGATGCCTGCATGCCTTTCTGACTCACATATGGTATATGGGAATAATGTTGTCAGCCTATTGTTTTACGGATTTATAAATAGACCTACAAATCAAACCTACATTTATTTTAAAGGAAAAAATGCTAAGAAACATTGTTTTCCCTTCACAATTACATGTACAGTTGCATCTCACAAAATTAGAATATCATCAAAAAGATAATTTATTTCAGTTCTTCAATCCAAAAAGTGAAACACTAGCACATCTTTTTTTCATTAAAAACGGCACTGAAATTATATGCAAAAAGCACTTTATAAAGTGAGATTGTACCTGCTTATTTAGTTCAGTCCAGTCACAGTTGTCGCCACCCTCACAATTTAAATGATGTTCCCAAGGTTGCACCAATGTCACTCAAATCTGCTTTGAAAGTACGAGGAGAAGCTCATCATGGCACATGCGTGGCTCCACAATACACACTGCACAAGTGTGGGATTTTTCAAAATGAATTCGAGATTCGAGCGATGTCAGGACAACCCCAAAAAGAATGACCCAACTCAACCCAAAAGTTATGTGTCAACTTTGTAAAAAAAAAAAAAGACTCAGTAAAGGCAAAAATTCCAATAATTTGACTACCATATGCATAAACCGGCACTTGCGTGATCAACATGTGTTAGTCTAGGAATCTCACTGCTCTAAAATGCGGCCTAGCCAATCAACGGCCACCCCATCAACTGCATCTGCTGCTTCTTTCTCCTCTGTCACCGTAGCAAGTATTCTTACACAGGTTTCTGGCCGCAGAACCTCCACTAGTTTACCTGCTAGAGTCTGGGTGAGTGAGGGCCTGTCAGTGTCAGCTGGTATGAAAGTAGACATGCCTGCTGTTTTTAGTCGAGCCAATCTCAGACACCGAAAACATCACATCTGCTGCCTTTCTGACTGGTAGATACAGACGGTTTTGGAAAGCTGATGGCCGTCGCTGTCCCCCAGTACCAGTTGCCAAGTCACCATTACTTCTCTAAGAAAGCTGTGTCTGTGCTACACCAGCATGTCGCAGACATCATCACCCATTCCTTGAAAAAAAAATCTATGTCTGCCATGATGCATTTCACCACTGACACCTGGATGAGCAAGCACGGCCAGGGGCGTAATATCTCAGTGACTTGGCACTGGTTGACTCTGGTGGCTGTGGGAGCAGGCAGGAAAGTGTCTGCTCCACAAGTCATAAAAACCCCAAGGTTTGCAGGGTGCTTGGAGATGGAGAAATAAACCACTACACACCAGAGGATGAAGAACTAAACTACTAGACAATAGGGGTTGCAAAACTAAACTTCTAAACACCTATGGTTGAATAACTAAGCCACTGCACATCAAGGGATGGTGAACTAAACCACTAAACATAAAGGGATAGAGAACTAAACCACTACACACCATAAGATGGAGAACTAAACTACTAGACAACAGGGGTTGGAGAACTAAACTACTAAATACCTAGGGTTGGAGAACTAAATAACTATACACCAAGGGATGGTAAAGTAAACCACTAGATACCAAAGTGTCACTAGATACCAAGTCTTGGAATTCCCAAAGCTTGCAGGACAAACCTCTTTATGCAACAATTCCTCCACTGCTTTTGCCTCCTCCACCTCCTCTAGGGCTTCTACCTGCTCTGGGGCTCATGGTACCAGACAAACTGCTAGTAAATATGCAGGAGCCGAGGAACAAATGGAGGAGGATGAGGAGGAAGAGGTGATGTGCACACAACAGTCAAAAGATGAAGAGGATAATGATCCCCTCTCTGTTGTCCGTTGGTGGCAGGAGGGGATGAAGGAAGCAAGTATGAGTGTTACCCGCCACCAACACATCATGGATTTTGGATCTCATGGAAGTGCTCGACACATGAGCGCCTTTTTGCTCCACTGTCTTCCACATGGTGCCGGTATTGTTAGGATTAGAAATAGTGCTGACTACTGGGTTGCTGAAGTTACTAACAATTTTTTGAAATGTGGAGACTTCAAGTTTTGTCTCCATCTGGTGGGTTGTCTGTAGTGAAAGTGATGTCAGAGCCCCATTATACTATTTCTACTCTGGGGAAATTGATGCCACTTTAGTGGTGTCTGCACCTAATTTTTAGAAATGTTTGGACTCCAAGTTGGGTCTCCTTTTTGTCGGTTGCCTGTAACAGTAGGGCTCCCAGACCTGCAGGTCTACACTTATTTTCAGTAAACTACTTGTGTTACTATCCTTCATTTTTTAAACAACAGTAGTCTACGAAACTGATATTTGTGCCATCTATGACTGAGCAGAAAAGCAGTTTGAGTTGTTATGTGAGTTATCAGGGCTCCCAGTACAGCTCCACAATCTGTAGCCAGGTATATTCTACTGTGAAATACTGCAGTGTTTCAAAATAAGCTTAATTTGGGAAGGCTGATCCGGACCCTGGCTGGCTTTAGCTGCCATGATTCTTTTGACTGAGAGGCATCTTCCTATGTACACTCATAGGGAGAAATATGATGTTAAACTGGATTGAGGTAAATTGCTATGAAAAGTAGAGAATATTCTTTTTAAAACAATGTTTACGCCCAGCTCTGCTAAAATGGGTGGAGCTGGGGTAAGACGGAGGCAGAATGGGGGCGAGACTCCACAGCTCATCTTATTCATTTGAGGTTTTGAGTGTGTAATAATTCCCTTTCTTCTCCTACTTTGGTTTAACTCCATCCTCCACTCCCCAGTGCATTCCTTTGTTACATGTGTGAGTACATTTGTATGTTTGGTATTTTTTGTTACCCCCGTTCATATTACCTTCTTAGTCTGGTTGGTGTATTATGGTACACTACTAATCCACTCTTTCCTGGGTGGAGGAAGGCTCCATACTGAGGGTGGATTCAGGAGCTAAGGCAGGGTACGTGGCCTGGGCATCTGCACCATCAGAAGTAATCCAGGGAACAGAGTGAGCTAGGGCACCCCTAGCATTAGAGACAAGGAAGGAGCCCTTGGTCCTGGGACACCCGGCAAAAGAGTCATAACAGCATATCAAATTTTATTAAAGGGTTGTGCCACCATAAACAATACATCTAACTAAGCATAAAAGGTGGAAATAAATGGTTTTATAATTTACAGTTATAAAAAATTATGCTCCATTTGTTATGAGTAATTCTGTCTGCAAGCTTTAGTGGCCGATCAGCTGGCCAAGCATGGACAGTTACTCTCATCATAAAAGTTCTCCCCAAAACTCCCCACCCCCAATGTGCTAGCTACCTGCTTATGCTTCCTGCCATCACCTCACATAGGACAGACAGCAAGTATATTCATGTAGAAGCAAGGAAGCAAGGCAGTGATTCTCCCCTCAGCGCTTCCCGGTCTGACCTATGGGTGATATTATTCTGTTTTTCAAACCTGTGATAACGTAATTGCAGACAGACGCTTCCCACAGGTCTGTGAAGCAGTCTGTTTTTAGAGATACCATTTTTAGTTACATTAGACTTTTTGATCACTTTTACGCCACTTTTTGTTGGACGATATAATGAAGGGAATGGTGTTCACTGAAGGGATTAATTAGCATGATAGTTTTATAGGTTAGGTAATTCTGGACATGATGATACCAAATATGTGTACTTTTTTGCTTATTTTATTTACATAAATATACATATTTATTGATATAATATTTTATATTTTTTTTAGGTTTTTATATTGTGATTTGAATTTTTAATATTTGTAAAAAAAAGGACATTTTTTAAAACTTTTATTTTACTTCTCTATGAGACTTTAACTTTTATTATTCCGATAGCTGATATAATGCATTGCAATGCACCAGCATTGTACTGCATTATACTTGTCCATATGCCTGTTAGATCATGCTCCTGGCATGGTCTAACAGGCCAACATAGCTGACAGATCAGGGGGTCGTTCATTGACCTCCTTCTGTCATGACAACCATTGGGCCAGCACCATGATGCCTATCGGAAGGGAGAGGGAGCCTCCTCTGCCCACACGATCGACAGGACATACCAGTACATTCAATGTCACTAAACGGTTTATGTTACACATAATCTATATAATTCAATTTAAAAACAAACTATAATCTTATGTGGTGGAAAAATAAAAAGAAATAACTAAAATAATGTTGCTTAAATAAAAAAAATACTTTGTTGAAGTAGGCTATGAATTAGTAACAGCATTTAGTCTTCTTAGGTAGTAATTTATCTAGAATTGGCAATCCTTGCCAACCCAATGCTCCAAACTTGTTAGATTGCGAGGGCATCGCCACTGTACAGCCCTCTTCAAGTCCACCTACACATTTTCAATTTGATTCAGGTCTGGGCTCTGGTTGGGCCAATCCAAAACTTTGAGCATCTCCTGGTGAAGTCATTCTTTTGTTGATTTGGAGGTATGCTTACAGTCATTGTCATGCTAAAAGGATACATTCCTTATCAGCTTTATCTTTTTAGCAGAGGTCTGAAGGTTTTGATACAAAATTGACTAATATCTGGAACAGTTAATAATTATTTTCACCTTGACAAAAGTCTCAATTTCAGCTGCTGAAAAACAGTCAAAAAACAGTGTATAATGTTCTGTTGGTGATTCGCAGTGTTGACTTTGCTTCAAACATACCTTTTGGAAAAATATTCAGCAAAATAGGCTGAACTGGATGGACAAATGTCTTGTTTCGGCCTTACAAACTCGTATGTTACTACATTCCCCTTGCACTCTATACAGCCTGAATCTGACCCCAGATCTACATCCTTCTACAGAACCTAATAATTGTATGTTACAATATTGTTCTGCTCCAGGAAGACATCCAGGCCTCTCTTGAACCCCTCGACTGAGTTCGCCATCACCACCTCCTCAGGCAAGCAATTCCAGATTCTGGACAAAAGGCAGGGAGCCAGCACACCGAGGAAATGTAGGAAGCACGGATCTCCGTCCTGACGTGACGTGAAGAATATCCAAGAAAACGAAAAGATGATCCAGCTTCCAAATAAAATATAAAAGTTTAATCCAACATATTAATAGAGCTTTACTTACTAGAGAAGCATTCTGGATCTTTAATCTAGGTACAAGGTTTCCAGGTGGTTTGAACAAACGAAATGAACTAATGTTTCATTACTAGCAATGTCCCTCCCTCTGTATTTCTTCATTTTCTTTATGTCTTTATTTTTTATTAATTGTGCATTGTTTATTGTTCATTATCTATTGTATATATCCTTCTGCACATTATTGTTTTGAATTTACTGGTTACATTTTGGAATTTTTTTTTTTTTTTTTTAAGACCTATGTATCACATGACATTTTTCTAGCATTTGATTGGTGCTATATTGTATATATACCGGATATGTCATTTAGCAGATCAGCTGTGATAAAGACCGCTTGGTCGAAACGCGTCGCTCGCCTTACTATGTGTATGATGCCGTCCCAGTAGTTGTCTCCTTATTTTAATATGTTGGATTAAACTTTTAAATTCCAGATTCTCACTGCCCTAACAGTAAAGAATCCTCTTCTATGTTGCTGGAAAAACCTTCTCTCCTCCAGACGCAAAGAATGCCCCCTTGTGCCCGTCACCTTCCTGGGTATAAACAGATCTTCAGCAAGATATTTGTATTGTCCCCTTATATACTTATACATGGTTATTAGATCGCCCCTCAGTCATCTTTTTTCTAGACTAAATAATCCTAATTTCGCTAATCTATCTGGGTATTGTAGTTCTCCAATCCCCTTTATTAATTTTGTTGCCCTCCTTTGTACTCTCTCTAGTTCCATTATATCCTTCCTGAGCACCGGTGCCCAAAACTGGACACAGTACTCCATGTGCAGTCTAACTAGGGATTTGTACAGTGGCAGTATAATGTTCTCATCATGTGTATCCAGACCTCTCAATGCACCCCATGATCCTGTTTGCCTTGGCAGCTGCTGCCTGGCACTGGCTGCTCCAGGTAAGTTTATCATTAACTAGGATCCCCAAGTCCTTCTCCCTGTCAGATTTACCCAGTGGTTTCCTGTTCAGTGTGCAATGGTGATATTGATTCCTTCTTCCCATGTGTATAACCTTACATTTATCATTGTTAAACCTCATCTGCCACCTTTCAGCCCAAGTTTCCAACTTATCCAGATCCATCTGTAGCAGAATACTATCTTCTCTTGTATTAAGTGCTTTACATAGTTTTGTATCATCTGCAAATATCGATATTTTACTGTGTAAACCTTCTACCAGATCATTAATGAATATGTTGAAGAGAACAGGTCCCAATACCGACCCCTGCGGTAGCCCACTGGTCACAGCGACCCAGTTAGAGACTATATCATTTATAACCACCCTCTGCTTTCTATCACTAAGCCAGTTACTAACCCATTTACACACATTTTCCCCCAGACCAAGCATTCTCATTTTGTGTACCAACCTCTTGTGCGGCACGGTATCAAACGCTTTGGAAAAATCGAGATATACCACGTCCAATGACTCACCGTGGTCCAGCCTATAGCTTACCTCTTCATAAAAACTGATTAGATTGGTTTGACAGGAGCGATTTCTCATAAACCCATGCTGATATGGAGTTAAACAGTTATTCTCATTGAGATAATCCAGAATAACATCCCTCAGAAACCCTTCAAATATTTTACCAACAATAGAGGTTAGACTTACTGGCCTATAATTTCCAGGTTCACTTTCAGAGCCCTTTTTGAATATTGGCACCACATTTGCTATGCGCCAGTCCTGCGGAACAGACCCCGTCGCTATAGAGTCCCTAAAAATAAGAAATAATGGTTTATCTATTACATTACTTAGTTCTCTTAGTACTCGTGGGTGTATGCCATCCGGACCCGGAGATATATCTATTTTAATCTTATTTAGCCAGTTTTGCACCTCTTCTTGGGTTAGATTGGTGACCCTTAATATAGGGTTTTCATTGTTTCTTGGGATTTCACCTAGCATTTCATTTTCTACCGTGAATACCGTGGAGAAGAAGGTGTTTAATATGTTAGCTTTTTCCTCGTCATCTACAACCATTCTTTCCTCACTATTTTTTAAGGGGCCTACATTTTCAGTTTTTATTCTTTTACTATTGATATATTTGAAGAACAGTTTGGGATTAGTTTTACTCTCCCTAGCAATGTGCTTCTCTGTTTCCTTTTTGGCAGCCTTAATTAGTTTTTTAGATAAAGTATTTTTCTCCCTATAGTTTTTTAGAGCTTCAATGGTGCCATCCTGCTTTAGTAGTGCAAATGCTTTCTTTTTACTGTTAATTGCCTGTCTTACTTCTTTGTTTAGCCACATTGGGTTTTTCCTATTTCTAGTCCTTTTATTCCCACAAGGTATAAACCGCTTACAGTGCCTATTTAGGATGTTCTTAAACATTTTCCATTTATTATCTGTATTCTTATTTCTGAGGATATTGTCCCAGTCTACCAGATTAAGGGCATCTCTAAGCTGGTCAAACTTTGCCTTCCTAAAGTTCAGTGTTTTTGTGACTCCCTGACAAGTCCCCCTAGTGAAAGACAGGTGAAACTGTACAATATTGTGGTCGCTATTTCCTAGATGCCCGATCACCTGCAGATTTGTTATTCTGTCAGGTCTATTAGATAGTATTAGGTCTAAAAGTGCTGCTCCTCTGGTTGGATTCTGCACCAATTGTGAAAGATAATTTTTCTTGGTTATTAGCAGAAACCTGTTGCCTTTATGGGTTTCACAGGTTGCTGTTTCCCAGTTAATATCCGGGTAATTAAAGTCCCCCATAACCAGGGCCTCATTATGGGTTGCAGCTTCATCTATCTGCTTTAGAAGTAGACTTTCCATGGTTTCTGTTATATTTGGGGGTTTGTAACAGACCCCAATGAGAATTTTGTTACCATTTTTCCCTTCATGAATTTCGACCCATATGGACTCGACATCCTCATTCCCTTCGCTAATATCCTCCCTTAAAGTGGACTTTAGACAAGACTTTACATAGAGACAAACCCCTCCTCCTCTCCGATTTTTACGATCCTTTCTAAACAGACTGTAACCCTGTAAGTTAACTGCCCAGTCATAGCTTTCATCTAACCATGTCTCGGTTATTCCCACTATGTCAAAGTTACCTGTAGATATTTCTGCTTCTAGTTCTTCCATCTTGTTTGTCAGGCTTCTGGCGTTTGCGAGCATGCAGTTTAGAGGATTTTGTTTTGTTCCAATATCCTCGCTGTGGATTGTTTTAGAAATGTTCTTACCTCCCTTCTGAGTATGTTTTCCTGGGTCTTCTTTGTTCAAGTCTAATGTTTTTCTTCCCGTCCCCTCATCTTCTAGTTTAACGCCCTCCTGATGAGTGTAGCGAGTCTTCTGGCGAATGTGTGTTTCCCAGGTTTGTTGAGGTGTAGTCCGTCTCTGGCGAGGAGTCCATCGTACAAGTAGTTCACACCGTGGTCCAGGAATCCAAATCCTTGTTGTCTGCACCATCGTCTTAGCCAGTTGTTCGCATCAAGGATCCTGTTCCATCTCCTGGTGTCATGCCCGTCTACTGGAAGGATAGAAGAAAAAACTACCTGTGCATCCAGTTCCTTTACTTTCTTCCCCAACTCTTCAAAGTCCTTGCAGATTGTCGGTAGGTCCTTCCTTGCCGAGTCATTGGTGCCAACATGTATCAGAAGAAATGGGTGGACGTCCTTGGAGCTGAAGAGCTTTGGTATCCTATCGGTCACATCCTTGATCATCGCACCTGGAAGGCAGCATACTTCTCTTGCGGTTATGTCCGGTCTGCAGATGGCTGCTTCTGTGCCTCTCAGTAGTGAGTCTCCCACCACCACCACTCTTCGTTGCTTCTTGGCTGTACTTTTTGCTGTCACTTGTTGCTGTGTGCCCTTTTCTTTTTTGCTTGCTGGTATTGCTTCATCCTTAGGTGTGCCATCTTCATCCTCTACAAAGATTTGATATCGGTTCTTCAGTTGTGTGGTTGGTGATTTCTCCATGGTCTTGCTTCTTTTGGTCACATGCTTCCACTCATCTGCTTTTGGAGGTTCTCTGACACTTTTTTCACCTTCTGTGACCAGTAGAGATGCTTCTGTTCTGTCTAGGAAGTCTTCATTCTCTTTGATGAGTTTCAAAGTTGCTATTCTTTCTTCCAGACCCCTCACCTTTTCTTCTAAAAAGGCCACTAGTCTACACTTCTGACAGGTGAAATTGGATTCTTCTTCTGGTCCATCTGTGAACATGTAGCACATGCTGCAGCTCACCATATAGGTTGTCACATCTGCCATGTTGCTCCTAGATCCTGCTGACTTGCTGTGTGTTTTCCCTCTTGTGTAATCTACTCAGCCAAGCTTTCTTGCAATAATCTCCTACAGGCAAAAATTTGCGCGCCTTATGGTGCGCGGTTTGGTGATCCTTTCCAAGCAGCTCGTCCCGGCTGTACCCAACGATCTTCTTGCTGAGGGAGACTCTTCGTTTTTCCCAGAAGGCACCTGGAATATGCAAATTATCCTCCTCAAGCATGAATCCCTGGTTTGGTGATGCTTTCCAAGCAGTGGTCTGGGTCAATGTACCAGCAGACTCATCTAGCAGTGGCTGGGCAATGGGCAGGATGAGGAGGAAACACAGCTATAGGCCCAAATAAAAAAGTAGGATAAATGCAGTTCATAATTGGTAACAGGACTAAACAGACGGCAAAGCTTTGTTCTGTGGAGGACAATAGTAATGAGTGGTGCAGACACAGTTAGTAGGCCCAAATACAAAAGTAGGCTAAAAGCAGTTCAAAATTGGTAACAGGACTAAACAGGCGGCATAGCTACAGTAGGTACTGGGGTGGGCTCTACTGCTGAGTATCAGATAGTGGTAGTAGGCGCAAAGTATTAACTGTCTAAATGGAGGCCAGGGCCCCTGTATATTTTAACTATCATTTCAACAAATTTGTATTGGCAGTGCCATTGAAGGATTTAACAGCACAGACTACACAGTTGTGGAGCAGGGAGAGGTAAGTATTGCAAGTGGTAGAGCACTGTCCGAGCTGGGGGGGACACTCTCTCGTGGGCGGCGGTACTGGCACAGGGCCCCTCATATTACGACGGTGTGTCTGACGTTGGTTGTGCACCACCACCGTCAGAGACACTTCATTGTACTATGAGGGACCCTGTGCCAGTGCCGTCGCCCAAGAGTGGATGCACCCACCTGTCCAGGCAAACGGCACTCGCACGGGTGCTTACACCAGGTGGTGACCACGGCCCTGTGGGGGGAGTCAGCCCAATTAGGGAGGTATAAAAATGACTATGATGGACATTCAGCAGCTGCAAATGGAGGAATTGGAGAAGTCAGTAAGAGGAGGCCAAAAGCAAGACATTTTTCAGGCAAGCTACGTGTCAGTAGGAGAAGGTGGGGCAAAATAATTTGAAATCCATGATTGGTTCATTTTAATGAGGGTTAGATCATCAACATTCTGGGTGGCCAGACGTGTCCTTTTTTCGGTCAGTATTGAGCCAGCAGCACTGAAGACTCTTTCTGATAGCACACTAGAAGCAGGGCAAGCGAGCTCCTGTAATGCATATTCTGCCAATTCAGGCCAGGTCTCTATTTTAGATGCCCAGTAATCAAAGGGGAATGACCTGTGAGAGAGAACATCGATAAGGGAGGAAAAGTAGTTCATAACCATACTGGACAAATGCTGTCTCCTGTCACTTTGAATCGATGCAGCACTACCTGTCGTGTCAGCGATCATTGCGAAATCGCTCCACAACCTGGTCATAAAACCCCTCTGTCCAACGCCACTTCGGATTTGTGCACCTCTAACACCTCTGCCATTTTGCCCCTTACGGCTCATGTGAGAACCATCACCGCCGCTGTGTGCTGGGAATGCTTCAACCAAACGGTCTACGGGAGTTGCTTGTTTGGTAGCCAATATTTGCTCAAGGTTCTCATGTGGCATGTTATTTTGTAATTTTCCTTTATATCGTGGATCCAGGAGGCAGGCCAACCAGTAATCTTCATCGGTCATCATTTTAATAATGCGGGGGTCCCTTTTTAGGATACGCAAGGCATACTCAGCCATGTGGGCCAATGTTCCAGGTGTCAATTCACTGCTTGTGCTGGGTTGAGGAGCACTTTTTTGCAAATCAGCATCACTTGTGTCCTGCAAAAACCCTGTACCGGACCTTGCAACGCCACCAGTTTCTATTGCCCCAGAGAAGCATCCTCCTCCCATATTCATCCCCATCATCCTCCTCCTCCTCCTCTTCATCTGCCACCTCGTCCAGGAGAGTTCCCTGAGCAGACAATGGCTGACTGTCATCAAGGCTTCCCTCCTCCTCGGCTGCAGACACCAACTCCTTAATGTGCGTCAAACCTTGCATCAGCAGACGCATTAGTGGGATGCTCATGCTTATGATGGCATCGTCTGCACTTACCAGCCGTGTGCATTCCTCAAAACACTGAAGGACTTGACAGAGGTCTTGGAGCTTCGACCACTGCACACCAGACAACTCCATGTCTGCCATCCAACTGCTTGCCCGTGTTTGTGTATCCTCCCACAAATTAATTACAGCACGCCTCTGTTCGCACAGCCTCTGAACCATGTGCAATGTAGAGTTCCACCTTGTTGCAATGTCGATTATTAGGCGGTGCTGGGGAAAATTCAGCCATCGCTGATGGTTCAGCATACGGCTGGAGTGTACGGGCGACCGGCGGATGTGCGAGCAACTCAGCCATGTGGGCCAATGTTCCAGGTGTCAATTCACTGCTTGTGCTGGGTTGAGGAGCACTTTTTTGCAAATCAACATCACTTGTGTCCCGCAAAAACCCTGTACCTGACCTTGCAACGCCACCAGTTTCTATTGCCTCTGAGAAGCATCCTCCTTCCATATTCATCCCCATCATCCTCCTCCTCCTCCTCTTCGTCTGCCACCTCGTCCAGGAGAGTTCCCTGAGCAGACAATGGCTGACTGTCATCAAGGCTTCCCTCCTCCTCGGCTGCAGACACCAACTCCTTAATGTGCGTCAAACCTTGCATCAGCAGACGCATTAGTGGGATGCTCATGCTTATGATGGCGTCGTCTGCACTTACCAGCCGTGTACATTCCTCAAAACACTGAAGGACTTGACAGAGGTCTTGGAGCTTCGACCACTGCACACCAGACAACTCCATGTCTGCCATCCAACTGCTTGCCCATGTTTGTGTATCCTCCCACAAATTAATTACAGCACACCTCTGTTCGCACAGCCTCTGAACCATGTGCAATGTAGAGTTCCACCTTGTTGCAATGTCGATTATTAGGCGGTGCTGGGGAAGATTTAGCCATCGCTGATGGTTCAGCATACGGCTGGAGTGTACGGGCGACCGGCGGATGTGCGAGCAACGTCTTCGCACCTTCAGGAGCAGGGCTGGTAACTCCGGATAATTTTTGAGGAAGCACTGCACCACCAGGTTCAAGGTGTGAGCCAGGCAAGGTATGTGATTCAGTTCTGAAAGGGCTATGGCAGCCATAAAATTCCTTACGTTATCACTGACTGCCTTGCCTGCCTCAAGATGTACACTGCCCAGCCATGACTGAGTTTGTTGCTGCACGTACTCGGCCAGTACTTCCACGGTGTGTCTGTTGTCGCCCAAACACTTAATTTCTAAAACAGCCTGCTGTTGCTTACCACTAGCTGTTCGATAATGGGACACCCTGTGTGCAACACTGGCAGCTGCGGATGGAGTGGTCATGCGACTGCGCTCTGTGGACGAGCTTTCGCTTCTGGAGGAGGGGTGGCGAATGCCTACAGCCAACTGTTTCCTAGACCGTGGGCTAGGCAGAACTGTCTCACTATGGCTGTCCCCTGTGGACCCTGCATCCACCACATTAACCCAGCGTGCCGTGATGGACACGTAATGTCCCTGGCCATGCCTACTGGTCCATGCATCTGTTGTGAGGTGCACCTTTCTACTGACTGATTGCCTGAGTGCATGGATAATGCGGTCTTTGACATGATGGTGGAGGGCTGGGATGGCTTTTCTCGCAAAGAAGTGTCGACTGGGTAGGTCATAGCGTGGTACTGCGTAGGCCATCAGGGCTTTGAAAGCTTTGCTTTCAACCAACCGATAGGGCATCATCTCTAACAAGATTAGTCTAGCAATGTGGGCGTTCAAACCCTGTGTACGCGGATGAGAGGATGAGTACTTTCTTTTCCTAACGAGAGTCTCTTGTAGGGTGAGCTGGACTGGAGAGGTGCATATGGTGGAACTAGCGGTGGTGGTGGTGGACATGGCAGATTGAGAGAGGGTTGGTGATGGTATTCTCGATTTTGGCCTACATACAGTGTTTCCTACCAAGAACCTTGTGATTCCCTGACTGCTTTGGCCTTGCGACGATACCTCCACATTTGCTGCTGGTGGTGTCCTAAACGGTGGGTTTACAGTGAGGGAAGCAATGTAGCGTTGCTGACTACCTTCATTCTGAGCAGGTGCACCAACGGTACGGGACGTTTGGTAGTTAGTGCAGGCTTGCAAATGCATGCTGGTTAAATGTCTAAGCATGCACATTGTATTTAAATTTTGAAGATTCTTCCCTCTGCTAAAGGTCTTTGAGCATTTCTTACAGATAACTTTTGACTGATCATTCGGATCTTGGTTAAAAAATTGCCACACTGCACTCTTCCTACTATGGAATACCTTTTCAGGCATTGCACACTGTGCTACTGGATCGCCCCCAGACACAGGGCCACAAGTCACTCGGTACCAGTCCTTTCTGCTCGGTTATGCGGTTGTCACGGTGGCTGGACCCGGTCGTGACCCTGCTAAGGGGCATCCAATAAAGGTGATACTACAGTCTGTCAGGGGTTCGTGACGCCACCTGTGGTGTTCGGTCAGGGTGACCGACGCTGCGGTGGGGTCCGCTGGGGTGATGGAATGGCAGCTGGATGGTATACCTTCCCACAGGTGAAGTATGTCCCCAGGGCTTCTCAGTAAGGTAGATGGTGATGGTGTGAGGTGTAGACAATAACGAGGACACAAGGTTGCAGTCTCTTTACCTCTTTACTGAAGGCTTCAATATCCTCAGTCCAGAGCACGTTCAACCGGGCTATCAGAGACCGGCCGGTACGATGGGCACATCCAGAGTTTCCCTCGCAGATGGAAATCGTTGCCTACCAATAGCGCCTGTGTGTTGTAGTCCTACCCTGCTGAGCATTCGGAATAGTCCTCGCAACTGCTGCTCTCGTTCGTTTGTTCTCTACAGCTTTCTTTCTCTCTCTCGTTCTTTGGTTCCAGATGTTACTAGTTTCTAATGTCCCCCAGATATGTTATGGCTAGGACGCCACCCGTTTGACGGGAAGGCTTGGAGGTCTTCCGGGACCCTAGAGACGTCCCTCTCCCAATGTTGCCCCCTATGTCTTCGTAGGTGTAGAAGGTAGACAGCCAACCTATGATTAACTGTCCAGTGGAATTTAAAGTAAGGCCTGAAGTCAGTTACTCCTACGGTGATCCGGCCACCGACTACGCGCCTCAGTAAGATGTTGCCTCTCTCTCTCGGCACGACTCTTACTGGCTCTCCTTTGTGCTGATCTCGTTTACACTGTTCCACAATATCCTTCCCTTCGTGTCTCTCTCCTGGATACCTGTTATGAACTGGTGATTCAGAACCACAATGGACCTGGTGGTTAAGAGCACACAAAGTGACCTGATAGTTACTAATTACATAGGACGAGCTCTGAGACGTGGGAACTCTGCTGACCGCAATCCCTAATCCTATCACACCACACTAGAGGTAGCCGCGGAGCGCTCCTGACCAGACCTAGGCGCCTCGGGCACAGCCTGAGAAACTAGCTAGCCCTGAAGATAGAAAAATAAGCCTACCTTGCCTCAGAGAAATTCCCCAAAGGAAAAGGCAGCCCTCCACATATAATGACTGTGAGTAAAGATGAAAATACAAACACAGAGATGAAATAGATTTTAGCAAAGTGAGGCCCGACTTACTGAATAGACTGAGGATATCAAAGATAGCTTTGCGGTCAACACAAAAACCTACAAACAACCATGCAGAGGGCGAAAAAAGACCCTCCGCACCGACTAACGGTACAGAGGTGCTCCCTCTGCGTCCCAGAGCTTCCAGCAAGCAAGACAAACCAATATAGCAAGCTGGACAGAAAAAATAGCAAACAAAAGTAACACAAGCAGAACTTAGCTTATGCAGGGCAGACAGGTCACAAGAACGATCCAGGAGAGAGAGCAAGACCAATACTGGAACATTGACTGGAGGCAAGGAACAAAGAACTAGGTGGAGTTAAATAGAGCAGCACCTAACGACCCAACCTCGTCACCTGAGGAAGGAAACTCAGAAGCCGCAGCCCCACTCACATCCACCAGAGGAAGCTCATAGACAGAACCAACCGAAGTACCACTCATGACCACAGGAGGGAGCTTGACCACAGAATTCACAACAGTACCCCCCCTTGAGGAGGGGTCACCAAACCCTCACCAGAGCCCCCAGGCCGACCAGGATGAGCCAAATGAAAGGCACGAACCAGATCGGCAGCATGAACATCAGAGGCAAAGACCCAGGAATTATCTTCCTGACCATAACCCTTCCATTTAACCAGGTACTGGAGTTTCCGTCTCGAAATACGAGAATCCAAAATCTTCTCCACTATATACTCCAACTCCCCCTCAACCAAAACCGGGGCAGGAGGATCAACGGATGGAACCACAGGTGCCACGTATCTCCGCAACAATGACCTATGGAATACATTATGGATGGAAAAAGAAGCTGGAAGGGTCAAACGAAAAGACACAGGAACCTCAGAAATCCTATACGGACCAATGAAATGAGGCTTAAACTTAGGAGAGGAAACTTTCATAGGAATATAACGAGACGACAACCAAACCAAATCCCCAACACGAAGTCGGGGACCCACACAACGCCTGCGGTTAGCGAAACGTTGAGCCTTCTCCTGGGACAATGTCAAATTGTCCACTACATGAGTCCAAATCTGCTGCAACCTATCCACCACAGTATCCACACCAGGACAGTCCGAAGACTCAACCTGCCCTGAAGAGAAACGAGGATGGAAACCAGAATTGCAGAAAAACGGCGAAACCAAAGTAGCCGAGCTGGCCCGATTATTAACGGCGAACTCAGCCAAAGGCAAAAAGGACACCCAATCATCCTGATCAGCAGAAACAAAACATCTCAGATATGTTTCCAAGGTCTGATTGGTTCGTTCAGTTTGGCCATTTGTCTGAGGATGGAAAACCTAGGAAAAAGACAAATCAATGCCCATCCTAGCACAAAAGGCTCGCCAAAACCTCGAAACAAACTGGGAACCTCTGTCAGAAACGATGTTCTCCGGAATGCCATGTAAACGAACCACATGCTGGAAAAACAATGGCACCAAATCAGAGCAGGAAGGCAATTTAGACAAGGGTATCAAATGGACCATCTTAGAGAAGCGATCACAAACCACCCAAATGACCGACATCTTTTGAGAGACGGGGAGATCCGAAATAAAATCCATAGAGATATGTGTCCAGGGCCTCTTCGGGACCGGCAAGGGCAAAAGCAACCCACTGGCACGAGAACAGCAGGGCTTAGCCCGAGCACAAATCCCACAGGACTGCACAAACGAACGCACATCCCGCGACAAAGACGGCCACCAAAAGGATCTAGCCACCAAATCTCTGGTACCAAAGATTCCAGGATGACCAGCCAACACCGAACAATGAACCTCAGAGATAACTCTACTCGTCCATTTATCAGGGACAAACAGTTTCTCCGCTGGGCAACGCTCAGGTCTATTAGCCTGAAATTTTTGCAGCACCCGCCGCAAATCAGGGGAGATGGCAGACAAAATTACCCCCTCTTTGAGAATACCCGCCGGCTCAGGCAAACCCGGAGAGTCGGGCACAAAACTCCTAGAAAGGGCATCCGCCTTCACATTCTTAGAGCCCGGAAGGTACGAAACCACAAAGTCAAAACGGGAGAAAAACAGCGACCAACGAGCCTGTCTAGGATTCAACCGCTTAGCAGACTCGAGATAAGTCAAGTTCTTGTGATCAGTCAAGACCACCACGCGATGCTTAGCTCCTTCAAGCCAATGACGCCACTCCTCGAATGCCCACTTCATGGCCAGCAACTCTCGATTGCCCACATCATAATTACGCTCAGCAGGCGAAAACTTCCTGGAAAAGAAGGCGCATGGTTTCATCACCGAGCCATCAGAACTTCTTTGCGACAAAACAGCCCCTGCTCCAATCTCAGAAGCATCAACCTCGACCTGGAACGGGAGCGAAACATCTGGCTGGAACAACACAGGGGCAGAAGAAAAATGACTCTTCAACTCCTGAAAAGCTTCCACAGCAGCAGAAGACCAATTGACTACATCAGCACCCTTCTTGGTTAAATCAGTCAATGGTTTAGCAATACTAGAAAAATTATTGATGAAGCGACGATAAAAATTAGCAAAGCCCAGGAACTTTTGCAGACTCTTCAGAGATGTTGGCTGAGTCCACTCATAAATGGCCTGAACTTTAACAGGGTCCATCTCGATAGTAGAAGGGGAAAAAATGAAACCCAAAAATGAAACCTTCTGAACACCAAAGAGACACTTTGACCCCTTCACAAACAAAGAATTAGCACGCAGGACCTGGAACACCATTCTAACCTGCTTCACGTGAGACTCCCAATCATCCGAGAAGACCAAAATATCATCCAAGTATACAATCAGGAATTTATCCAGGTACTCTCGGAAGATGTCATGCATAAAGGACTGAAATACTGATGGAGCATTGGAAAGCCCGAATGGCATAACCAGGTACTCAAAATGGCCCTCGGGCGTATTAAATGCTGTTTTCCATTCATCGCCCTGTTTAATACACACAAGATTATACGCACCACGAAGATCTATCTTGATGAACCAACTAGCCCCCGTAATCCGAGCAAACAAATCAGACAGCAGCGGCAAGGGGTACTGAAATTTGACTGTGATTTTATTTAGAAGGCGGTAATCAATACAAGGTCTCAACGAACCATCCTTCTTGGCCACAAAAAAGAACCCTGCTCCCAATGGCGACGACGACGGGCGAATATGACCCTTCTCCAAGGATTCCTTTACGTAACTCCGCATAGCGGCGTGCTCAGGCACAGACAAATTAAACAGTCGACCTTTAGGAAACTTACTACCAGGAATCAAGTCGATAGCACAATCGCAGTCCCTATGCGGAGGTAGGGCACTGGACTTGGGCTCATCAAATACATCCCGGTAATCCGACAAGAACTCTGGGACCTCAGAAGGGGTGGATGATGAAATAGACAGAAATGGAACATCACCATGTACCCCCTGACAACCCCAGCTGGACACAGACATAGATTTCCAATCTAATACTGGGTTATGGACTTGTAGCCATGGCAACCCCAACACGACCACATCATGCAGATTATGCAACACCAAAAAGCGAATATCCTCCTGATGCGCAGGAGCCATGCACATGGTCAATTGGGTCCAGTACTGAGGCTTAATCTTGGCCAAAGGCGTAGCATCAATTCCTCTCAATGGAATAGGATACTGCAAGGGCTCCAAGAAAAACCCACAGCGCCTAGCAAACTCCAAGTCCATCAAATTCAGGGCAGCGCCTGAATCCACAAATGCCATGACAGAATAGGATGACAAAGAGCAGATCAAAGTAACGGACAAATGAAATTTCGACTGTACCGTACCAATGGTGGCAGACCTAGCGAAACGCCTGGTGCGCTTAGGACAATCGGAGATAGCATGAGTGGAATCACCACAGTAAAAACACAGCCCATTCCGACGTCTGTGTTCTTGCCGTTCAGCTCTGGTCAAAGTCCTATCACATTGCATAGGCTCAGGTTTATGCTCAGATAATACCGCCAAATGGTGCACAGTTTTACGCTCACGTAAGCGTCGATCGATCTGAATGGCCAAAGACATAGACTCATTCAGACCAGCAGGCGTAGGAAATCCCACCATGACATCCTTAAGGGCTTCAGAGAGACCCTTTCTGAAAATTGCTGCCAGCGCACATTCATTCCATTGAGTGAGCACAGACCACTTCCTAAACTTCTGACAATATATCTCTACCTCATCCTGACCCTGACACAGAGCCAGCAAATTTTTCTCTGCCTGATCCACTGAATTAGGTTCATCATAGAGCAACCCGAGCGCCAGAAAAAACGCATCAATATCACATAATGCAGGATCTCCTGGCGCAAGGGAAAACGCCCAGTCTTGAGGGTCGCCACGTAGTAAAGAAATAATGATCTTAACTTGTTGAACTGGGTCACCAGAGGAGCGGGGTTTCAAAGCCAGAAATAGTTTACAATTATTTTTAAAATTCAAAAACTTAGCTCTATCTCCAGAAAATAACTCCAGAATAGGAATTTTAGGTTCTAACATAGGATTCTGAACCACTAAATCTTGAATGTTCTGTACACTTATAGTGAGATTATCCATCAAAGAGGACAGACCTTGAATGTCCATGTCTACACCTGTGTTCTGAACCACCCAGATGTAAAGGGGAAAAGAAAGACAAAACACAGTGCAAAGAAAAAAAAATGGTCTCAGAACTTCTCTTTTCCCTCTATTGAGAAGCATTAGTACTTTGGGCCTCCAGTACTGTTATGAACTGGTGATTCAGAACCACAATGGACCTGGTGGTTAAGAGCACACAAAGTGACCTGATAGTTACTAATTACATAGGACGAGCTCTGAGACGTGGGAACTCTGCTGACCGCAATCCCTAATCCTATCACACCACACTAGAGGTAGCCGTGGAGCGCTCCTGACCAGACCTAGGCGCCTCGGGCACAGCCTGAGAAACTAGCTAGCCCTGAAGATAGAAAAATAAGCCTACCTTGCCTCTGAGAAATTCCCCAAAGGAAAAGGCAGCCCCCCACATATAATGACTGTGAGTAAAGATGAAAATACAAACACAGAGATGAAATAGGTTTTAGCAAAGTGAGGCCTGACTTACTGAATAGACCGAGGATAGGAAAGATAGCTTTGCGGTCAACACAAAAACCTACAAACAACCACGCAGAGGGCGCAAAAAGACCCTCCACACCGACTAACGGTACGGAGGTGCTCCCTCTGCGTTCCAGAGCTTCCAGCAAGCAAGAAAACCCAATATAGCAAGCTGGACAGAAAAAATAGCAAACAAAAGTAACACAAGCAGAACTTAGCTTATGCAGGGCAGACAGGTCACAAGAACAATCCAGGAGAGAGAGCAAGACCAATACTGGAACATTGACTGGAGGCAAGGAACAAAGAACTAGGTGGAGTTAAATAGAGCAGCACCTAACGACCCAACCTCGTCACCTGAGGAAGGAAACTCAGAAGCCGCAGCCCCACTCACATCCACCAGAGGAAGCTCATAGACAGAACCAACCGAAGTACCACTCATGACCACAGGAGGGAGCTTGACCACAGAATTCACAACAGATACCGCCGCAGGGTGTGCAGGCGCGGTTCCGTTACGTTCTGTTCTGTTTGCTAGGCTGTTCCCACGCCTGACAGGGACCCCCTGTGCCTTCTCCTTGCAACACCCCCTGCCACGGGATGTTGCCTGGTTCCAACCCAGTCAGCTTCTCTCTAACTTCCTCCCCAGCCCCTAGTTTTACCAGTGTGAGGAGTGGCCCAATAAATAAAGCCTTTTTCTCCCCCTAGTGGCAGGAGTGTGAAGTGTAATGTGTTCTGGTGATACCTGGTCAGGAGAACTCTTTAGTGCCATCAGACGTACCGCCACTCTCCTTAGCGGCAGAGTGCCATACTGCAACGACCAGGTCTCTGGGGCGCTGCACTACTTTCACCGGATGGCCACACTGTCCTAAAACTGTTTTTGTTTTTGACAAATGTTTTTGGCCTGATATGGGCCTGCCAGATGACAGCTGTTGCGATGTAGATGGCAGCTGCGGATAATCCTCCTCCGCTTCAGAGCTACTGGTAGCGGCACCCTCTTCCCCCAATGGCTGCCAATCTGGGTCAACAACTGGGTCATCTATCACCTCCTCTTCAATGTCATGTGCACCTTCCTCTGTGTCACCGTGTAAGATGCTATAGCGTTCGGGACAGGGCACCATAGTCTCATCAGGACCAGATTCTGGCTCAGTACACTGCGAGGGCAATGTAGTGATCTGAGTCAATGGAACAGCATTATAATCTAGCTGTGGCTGTGCATCAGTGCACTCCATGTCCGATTCATCTTGCAATGGGCAGTTAACAATTTCCCGTTCTAACCCAGGCACGGTATATGTAAAGAGCTCCATGGAGTAACCTGTAGTGTCGCCTGACGCATCCTTCACTTTTGGTTTGGGTGAAGGACACAAGGAAACGTCTTGTTCCTGACCGGGAGCATCCACTGATGACTCGCTGCTTTTATATTTGGAATAGTGTTGAGCATTCCGATACCGCAAGTATCGGGTATCGGTTCCAATATTTATTGTGATATCGGGAATCGGTATCGGGATTAAGATTAATGTGTAAAATAAAGAATAAAAAATATTGATATACTCACCCTCGGACGCGCCCTGGTCGTCACCGCTGCAACCGCCTTGCTTTCGTTCTGAAGAATGAGCGTGTAAAGGGCCTTCGATGACGTCGCGGCTTGTGATTGGTCGCTGAGCGGTCACATGACCGCTCAGCGACCAATCACAAGCCGCGACGTCATCGAAGGTCATTAACGCACTCATTCTTCGGAACGAAAACAAGGCGGTTGCAGCGGTGACGACCAGGGCGCGTCAAAGGGTAAGTAAATCAATATTTTTTATTTTTATTCTTTATTTTACACATGAATATGGATCCCAGGGCCTGAAGGAGAGTTTCCTCTCCTTCAGACCCTGGGATCCATTACAGGATACCTTCTGATAGTTGTGTCCCATTGACTTGTATTGGTATCGGATATCGGTATTGGCGATATCCGATATATTTCGGATATCGGCCAATACCATCCGATACCGATACTTTCAAATATCGGACGGTATCGCTCAACACTAATTTGGAACTTTCTGAAGAGGAGGCGAAAGAGCTAGAGGCTGAGTCAGCAAGGAAAGCCAAAACTTTTTCCTGCTGCTCCGGCTTTATAAGCCGTTTTCCTACTCCCAGATAAGGGAGCCTTCGAGGCCTTGTGTAGCCAGATGATGACGCTGGCTCAACACCTCCAGCCTTAGGTGCTATTGTGCTTTTGCCAGTACCACCAGATGCACTAACACCACCATCAGTACCAGCTGGCAACCACCGCCCACGGCCTCTTCCACCTGACTTCCTCATTTTTTGGAAAATCTAACCAAAATAACAACCGTTATATGGTACTGTAAAACAAGGTAGGTGGTGTATATAAACGTGTTGAGATTTTAAATCTCCCTTTTTTTTGGGGAGACTGAACAAAAAAATCAGGCCCTGTGCAAAAAACAACACAATGTAAGTGGATGAAAGTGGCTGGCTGATATACGACAAACTAACAGGACAGAAGTATATCCACTTTGTGACCAGTTGAATCTCCCCTTTTTTTGGGGGGAGACTGAACCACAACTTAGGCCCAGTGTATATAACAACGCAATCTAAGTGTCAGAAAGTGGCTGGCTGATATGCGATAAACTAACAGGACAGAAGTATATCCACTTTGTGAGAATTTGAAACTCCCTTTTTTGGGGGGAGACTGAACCAAAACTCAGGCCCAGTGTATAATACAACGCAATCTACCGGTAAGTGGCAGAAAGTGGCTGGAAAATATATTAAAAAATACAAGGACTGTAGTCAAAGTCCAGACCTCAATCCAATCAAGAATCTGTGGAAAGAGCTGAAAACTGCTGTTCACAAACAATCTCCATCAAACCTCACTGAGCTCGAGCTGTTTGCCAAGGAAGAATGGGCAAGAATTTCAGTCTCTCAATGTACAAAACTGATAGAGACATACCGCAAGCAACTTGCAGCTGTAATCACAGCAAAAGTTGGCGCAACAAAGTATTAAGTTAAAGGGGCCGAATAATATTGCACGCCCCACTTTTCAGCTTTTGAATTCCCACAAAAATTTAAAAAAACAATACATTTTGATCAATTTCACAGCTGTGTTCCACTTGTTGATTCTTCACCAAAAATTTACATTTGGTATCTTTATGTTTGAAGCATGATATGTGGGAAAAAGTTGAAAAGTTCCAGGGAACCGGTCTTGGGGGACACTTTGCACGGGAATAATGCATACAGGCACAATTTCTCACACAAATTAAGTTGGTTCCGGTTTATTAAAGAGTCATAAACCGCACCGTAAGCCAGGTTACACACAGTCTGTTACTTTAACACGTGTGGCTTTACAAAACATTCGGTAGTCACGTCTTTACTCTTCATTACATTACATGCATCAACGGAACATATTAAACCCCGATAGTCTGTTCCAATGGAAGATACGTCTCTGCCGTATATTACAGGTTTTATCCCATACCAGGGATTACCTCAGGAGCTTCGGCTCTACACACTGACTCCTGCCAGGGCCCTCGGATAGTCCAGATCCACAGTAGGAACTGTAGCTTCCCTAACACAGAAACCGTCTCAGGCTCCGTAGATGCAGCCTTTCCATGCGCTTCCAGGAAGTCCAATCACAGGCACTTCCAACACACAGGCCATCAGTCCATGATCTTACCAAGTGCTTACAGGACTCCAGTCCATCGGCGGACAATCCAACACTCTGACCATTCCAGGACTCACACTCTTACCAGGTGCTTGCAGGACTCCAGCCCATCCCAGGACAATCCAACACCCTCAAGCATTCAGTCCATAGCCCCAGCAGTGCTTCCAGGACTCCAGCCCACTTCAGGACAATCCAACACATAGGCCAATGCAGGACTCACGGTCTCAGTGCTTCCGGGACTCCAGCCCTTACCGTGACAATCCAACACTGACCGTTCATCAGGTCCACGGTCTCAGGTGTTTGCAGGACTTCTCCAATGCCAGGAGACTCCAACACCGACCGTCCAGGACCTTGCACATGGAACAAACAGATCCATACACAGGAACCATGTGACCCACACCCTGGTCACATTATATACCTTTTAACCACTCCCCTGGGTGGGAGTGTGGGTGTGTGTGGCCGGTTTGACCCTCCCATCTCTCATAATTAGCGCTGCCAATCTCCCATTAGCATTACACAATTACTTGTGGGACTACAGGTCCCAGCACACCAACCAAACTTCAGACTGACATCGCAGAGTGTCTTCCTCTGCAACAC
The DNA here is from genome assembly GCF_032444005.1 of Ranitomeya imitator. Classification (NCBI taxonomy): domain Eukaryota; kingdom Metazoa; phylum Chordata; class Amphibia; order Anura; family Dendrobatidae; genus Ranitomeya; species Ranitomeya imitator. The sequence goes on from NC_091282.1 coordinate 450,807,784, forward strand.
ACACACCGGCCATTTACACTCCAGCCGGACTTTTTCTCCTCACATTTATGCCTCCAAGCGCATCTTGAAGCGCACACACAGCGCCCCCTGGCTGTAACGTGGGTCACTACACCACAGTGTGTATAAGTGCGTGCCATGAATGTGTGTATAAGTGCGTGCCGTGTGTTTATAAGTACATGGCATGTACATGTATGCATGTGAGTATAAGTGTTTGTGTGTATAAGTGTGTGCCATGTACATGTGTGTATAAGTGTGTGCCAGGTATGTATGTGTGTGTATGATTGCATGCCATGTACATGTGTATAAGTGTGTGTTTAATCGTGTGCCATGTACGTGTGTGTGCGCCATGTACATGTGTATGTATAAGTGCCTGCCATGTACATGTATGTATGTATGTGAGTATAAGTGTGTGTGTGTGTGTGTATGTGTGTCCCATGTACATGTGTGTGTATAAGTGCGTGCCATGTATATGTGTATAAGCGAGTGCCATGTGCATGCATGTATCTATATACATAATTGTCTAAGGGGTACTTCCGTCTGTCTGTCTGTGCTTCTGTCACGGTTATTCATTCGCTGATTGGTCTCGGCAGCTGCCTGTCATGGCTGCCGCGACCAATCAGCGACGGCCACAGTCCGATTAGTCCCTCCCCTACTCCCCTGCACTCACTGCCCGGCGCCTGCTCCGTAATCCCCTCTGCTCACCGCTCACACAGGGTTAATGGCAGCGGTAGCGGCCCGCGGTGTAACGCACTCCGTTACCGCTGCTATTAACCCTGTGTGTCCCAACTATTTACTATTGATGCTACCTATGCAGCATCAATAGTAAAAATATGTCATGTTAAAAATAATAAAAAAAACAAAAAACCTGCTATACTCACCCTCCGCCGCCTTTCTCGCTCCTCACCACGCTCCCGGGACCGCTCCATTGCAAGCGGCAGCTTCCGGTCCCGTCCCAGGGCTGGTGTGCGACAAGGATCTGCCGTGACGTCATGGTCATGTGACCGCGACGTCATCATAGGTCCTGCTCACACCAGCCCTGGGACGGGACCAGAAGCTGCCGCTTGTAATGGAGCGGTGACCGGTCCCGGGAGCGTGGCGAGGAGCGAGAAAGGCGGCAGAGGGTAAGTATAGCAGGACTTCAACGGGCTATAAGTGAGTATATGTTTTTGTTTTTTTTGAGTCTCTATACTACGTGGCTCTGTGCTGGGCAATATACTATGTGGCTCTGCTATATACTATGTGGCTGGGCAATATCCTATGTGGCTGGGCAATATACTATGTGACTGGGCAATATACTATGTGACTGGGCAATATACTACGTGGCTGGGCAATATACTACGTGACTGGGCAATATACTACGTGACTGGGCAATATACTACGTGGCTGAGCAATATACTACGTGGCTGGGCAATATACTACGTGGCTGGGCAATATACTGCGTGGCTCTGCTATATACTATGTGACTGGGCAATATACTACGTGGCTGGGCAATATACTACGTGGCTGGGCAATATACTACGTGACTGGGCAATATACTACGTGGCTCTGCTATATACTATGTGGCTGGACTACGTGACTGAGCAATATACCGTACTACGTGGGCTGTGCTATATACTATGTGGCTGGGCAATACGTGACTGGTGTAATATACTACATGGCTGGGCAATATACTACGTGGCTGGGCAATATACTACATGGCTGGGCAATATACTACGTGACTGGGCAATATACTACGTGGCTGGGCAATATACTACATGGCTGGGCAATATAGTACGTCGCTGGGCAATATACTACGTCGCTGGGCAATATACTACGTCACTGGGCAATATACTATGTGGACATGCATATTCTAGAATACCCGATACGTTAGAATCGGGCCATCATCTAGTGTGTGTATAAGTGTGTGTGTATAAGGCTGCCGTCACACTAGCCGTACTTGGTCAGTATTTTACATCAGTATTTGTAAGCCAAAACCAGGAGTGGGTTATAAATGCAGAAGTGGTGCATATGTTTCTATTCTACTTTTCCTCTAATTGTTCCACTCCTGGTTTTGGCTTACAAATACTGATGTAAAATACTGACCAAATACTGCTAGTGTGACGGCAGCCTAAGTGTGTGCCATGTACATGTGTGTGTGTATGAGTGTGTGCCATGTATGTATGTGTATAAGTGCATGCCATGTATATGTGTATAAGTGCAAGCTATGTACATGTATGTATGTGTGTGTGCATAAGTATGTGCCATGTATGTGTGTGCTGTGTATGTACGCGTGTATAAGTGTTTGTCATGTACGTGTATATATGTGTGTATATGTGTGTGAATAAGTGTGTGCCATGTACATGTGTGTATAAGAGTGTACCATGTATGTATGTGTGTGTATAATTGCGTGCCATGTATGTACGTTTGTGTATAAGTGCATGCCATGTGCATGTATGTATGTGTGTATAAGTGTGTGTGCTGTATAAGCGTGAGCCATGTATATGTGTATGTATAAGTGCATGCCATGTACATGTGTGCGTGTATAAGTGCGTGCCATGTACATACATGTGTGCCATGTACGTACATGTGTGCCATGTACATGTGTGAGTATAAGTGTGTGTGTATAACTTGTGCCATATACGTGTTTGTGTTTAAGTGTGTGCTATATATGTATATGCAAGTTTTTATATATATATATACAGTTAGGGCCAGAAATATTTGGACAGTGACACAATTTTCGCAAGTTGGGCTCTGCATGCCACCACATTGGATTTGAAATGAAACTTCTACAACAGATTTCAAGTGCAGATTGTAACGTTTAATTTGAAGGGTTGAACAAAAATATCTGATAGAAAATGTAGGAATTGTACACATTTCTTTACAAACACTCCACATTTTAGGAGGTCAAAAGTAATTGGACAAATAAACATAACCCAAACAAAATATTTTTATTTTCAATATTTTGTTGCAAATCCTTTGGAGGCAATCACTGCCTTAAGTCTCGAACCCATGGACATCACCATACGCTGGGTTTCCTCCTTCTTAATGCTTTGCCAGGCCTTTACAGCCGCAGCCTTCAGGTCTTGCTTGTTTGTGGGTCTTTCCGTCTTAAGTCTGGATTTGAGCAAGTGAAATGCATGCTCAATTGGGTTTAGATCTGGAGATTGACTTGGCCATTGCAGAATGTTCCACTTTTTGGCACTCATGAACTCCTGGGTAGCTTTGGATGTATGCTTGGGGTCATTGTCCATCTGTACTATGAAGCGCCGTCCAATCAACTTTGCAGCATTTGGCTGAATCTGGGCTGAAAGTATATCCCGGTACACTTCAGAATTCATCCGGCTACTCTTGTCTGCTCTTATGTCATCAATAAACACAAGTAACCCAGTGCCATTGAAAGCCATGCATGCCCATGCCATCACGTTGCCTCCACCATGTTTTACAGAGGATGTGGTGTGCCTTGGATCATGTGCCGTTCCCTTTCTTCTCCAAACTTTTTTCTTCCCATCATTCTGGTACAGGTTGATCTTTGTCTCATCTGTCCATAGAATACTTTTCCAGAACTGAGCTGGCTTCTTGAGGTGTTTTTCTGCAAATTTAACTCTGGCCTGTCTATTTTTGGTATTGATGAATGGTTTGCATCTAGATGTGAACCCTTTGTATTTACTGTCATGGAGTCTTCTCTTTACTGTTGACTTAGAGACAGATACATCTACTTCACTGAGAGTGTTCTGGACTTCAGTTGATGTTGTGAACGGGTTCTTCTTCACCAAATTAAGTATGCGGCGATCATCCACCACTGTTGTCATCCGTGGACGCCCAGGCCTTTTTGAGTTCCCAAGCTCACCAGTCAATTCCTTTTTTCTCAGAATGTACCCAACTGTTGATTTTGCTACTCCAAGCATGTCTGCTATCTCTCTGATGGATTTTTTATTTTTTTTCAGCCTCAGGATGTTCTGCTTCACCTCAATTGAGAGTTCCTTTGACCGCATGTTGTCTGCTCACAGCAACAGCTTCCAAATGCAAAACCACACAACTGGAATCCACCCCTGACCTTTTAACTACTTCATTGATTACAGGTTAACAAGGGAGACGCCTTCAGAGTTAATTGCAGCCCTTAGAGTCCATTGTCCAATTACTTTTGGTCCCTTGAAAAAGAGGACGCTATGCATTACAGAGCTATGATTCCTAAACCCTTTCTCCGATTTGGATGTGGAAACTATCATATTGCAGCTGGGAGTGTGCACTTTCAGCCCATATCTAATATATAATTGTATTTCTGAACATGTTTTTGTAAACAGCTAAAATAACAAAACTTGTGTCACTGTCCAAATATTTCTGGCCCTAACTGTATATATATATATATACTAGCTGAAGAGCCCGGCGTTGCCTGGGCATAGTAAATATCTGTGGTTAGTTATAGCACCTCACTTCTCTTATTTTCCCATCACGCCTCTCATTTTCCCAATCACATCTTTCATTTTCCCCCTCACATCTCTCATTTTCTCCCTCACTCCTCTCATTCCCACTTGTCATTTCAACCTCACATCTGTCATTTTCTGATCACTCCACTATTTTTTCTCACTCCTCTCATTTTGCACTCACACCTTTTCATTTTCACCTCACACCTCTCATTTTCACCTCATCACCTCAGTATATACATGTTTGTCATCTCCCTTATATATAGTATACAGTCATGGCCAAAATTTTTGAGAATGACACCAAAATTATATTTTCACATGATCTGCTGCCCTCTGGTTTTTATTAGTGTTTGTCTGATGTTTATATCACATACAGAAATATAATTGCAATCATATTATGAGTACCAATAGGTTATATTGACAGTTAGAATGAGTTAATGCAGCAAGTCAATATTTGCAGTGTTGACCCTTCTTCTTCAAGACCTCTGCAATTCTCCCTGGCATGCTCTCAATCAACTTCTGGACCAAATCCTGACTGATAGCAGTCCATTCTTGCATAATCAATGCTTGCATTTTGCCAGAATTTGTTGGTTTTTGTTTGTCCACCCGTCTCTTGATGATTGACCACAAGTTCTCAATGGGATTAAGATCTGGGGAGTTTCCAGGCCATGGACCCAAAATCTCTATGTTTTGTTCCACGAGCCATTTAGTTTTCACCTTTGCTTTATGGCAAGGTGCTCCATCATGCTGGAAAAGGCATTGTTGGGCGCCAAACTGCTCTTGGACGGTTGGGAGAAGTTGCTTTTGGAGGACATTCTGGTACCATTCTTTATTCATGGCTGTGTTTTTAGGCAAGACTGTGAGTGAGCCGATTCCCTTGGCTGAGAAGCAACCCCACACATGGATGGTTTCAGGATGCTTTACAGTTGGCATGAGACAAGACTGGTGGTAGCGCTCACCTCTTCTTCTCTGAATAAGCTGTTTTCCAGATGTCCCAAACAATCGAAAAGGGGATTCATCAGAGAAAATGACTTTGCCCCAGTCCTCAGCAGTCCACTCCCTGTACCTTTTGCAGAATATCAGTCCGTCCCTGATGTTTGTTCTGGAGAGAAGTGGCTTCTTTGCTGCCCTCCTTGAAACCAGGCCTTGCTCAAAGAGTCTCCGCCTCACAGTGCGTGCAGAAGCACTCCCACCAGCCTGCTGCCATTCCTGAGCAAGCTTGGCACTGCTGGTAGTTCGATCCCGCAGCTGAAACAGTTTTAAGATACGGTCCTGGCGCTTGCTGGTCTTTCTTGGGCGCCCTGCAGCCTTTTTGACAACAATGGAAGCTTTCTCCTTGAAGTTCTTGATGATGCGATAGATTGTTGACTGAGGTGCAATCTTTGTAGCTGCGATATTCTTCCCTGTTAGGCCATTTTTGTGCAGTGCAATGATGGCTGCACGTGTTTCTTTAGAGATAACCATGGTTAACTGAAGAGAAACAATGATACCAATCACCAGCCTCCTTTTAAAGTGTCCAGTGATGTCATTCTTACTTAATCATGACTGATTGATCGCCAGCCCTGTCCTCATCAACACCCACACCTGTGTTAATGGATCAATCACTAAAACGATGTTAGCTGCTCCTTTTAAGGCAGGACTGCAATGATGTTGAAATGTGTTTTTGGGGTTAAAGTTCATTTTCTGGGCAAATATTGACTTTGCAAGTACAGTAATTGCTGTTAAGCTGATCACTGACATTCAGGAGTATATGCAAATTGCCATTAGAAAAAATGAAGCAGTAGACTTTGGAAAAATTAATATTTGTCTCATTCTCAAAATTTTTGTCCATGACTGTACATCTGTATGTCATCTCCTGTATATAGTATATACCTGTATGTCATCTCCCCTGTATATAGTATACTAGATTGTGGCCCGATTCTAACGCATCGGGTATTCTAGAATATACATGTGCCCGTCACTGATTGGTTGAGGCAACCTTTATGACATCATTGTCGCCATGGCAACCATTATGACATCTACGTCGATACTGTGCCCGTAGCTGAATCAGAAACGCGGGATTTCTACGTCCTTTATGACATCATCGTCGCTGTGCCCGTCGCTGATTGGTCGAGGCCTGGCAGCCTCGACCAATCAGACGCGGGATGTCTACGTCCTTTATGACATCATCATCGCTGTGCCCGTCGCTGATTGGTCGAGGCCTGGCGGCCTCAACCAATCAGAGACGTGGGATTTCTACGTCGATGCTGTGCTCATCGCTGATTGGTCGAGGCCTGGAGGCCTCGACCAATCAGAGACGTGGGATTTCCAGGACAGACAGACAGACAGAAAGACAGACAGACAGAAAGACAGACAGATGGAAAAACCCTTAGACAATTATATATATAGATACCTGCTGTGTCATCTCCCCTATATATAGTATATACCTGAATGTCATCTCCTTCTATCTATATATATAATTGTCTAAGGGTTTTTTTCGTCTGTCTGTCTTTCTGTCTGTCTGTCTGTCTTTCTGTCTGTTTGTCTGTCTGTCCTGGAAATCCTGCGTCTCTGATTGGTCGAGGCCGCCAGGCCTCGACCAATCAGAGACGGCACAGCATCGACATAGAAATCCCGCGTCTCTGATTGGTCGAGGCCGCCAGGCCTCGACCAATCAGCAATGGGCACAGCGACGATGATGTCATAAAGGACGTAGACATCTCACGTTTCTGATTCAGTGACGGGCACAGTATCGACGTAGATGTCATAATGGTTGCCATGACGACGATGATGTCATAAAGGTTGCCTCGACCAATCAGCGACGGGCACAGTCTGCCGCGAATTCTGGAATCATCATTGTCCATATACTACGGGGACATGCATATTCTAGAATACCCGATGCGTTAGAATCGGGCCACAATCTAGTATATGGTATATACCTGTGTGTCATCTCCCCTGTATATAGTATATATATGTGTGTCATCTCCTCCTGTATATAGTATATACCTGCATGTCATCTTCCATATATAGCATATACCTGTATGTCATCTCCTCCTGTATCTATATATATAATTGTCTAAGGGTTTTTCCGTCTGTCTGTCTTTCTGTCTGTCTGTCTTTCTGTCTGTCTGTCTGTCTGTCCTGGAAATCCCGGCTCTCTGATTGGTCGAGGCCTGGCCGCTAGGCCTCGACCAATCAGCAACGAGCACAGCGACGATGATGTCATAAAGGACGTAGATATCCCGCGTCTCTGATTGGTCGAGGCCGCCAGGCCTCGACCAGTCAGCAACGGGCACAGCGACGATGATGTCATAATGGTTGCTATGGCGACGATGATGTCATAAAGGTTGCCTCGACCAATCAGCGACGGGCACAGTCTGCCGCGAATTCTGGAATCATCATTGTTCATATACTACGGGGACATGCATATTCTAGAATACCCGATGCGTTAGAATCGGGCCACAATCTAGTATAGTATATACCTGTAGGTCATCTGCTCCTGTATATAGTATATACCTGTGTGTCATCTCCTCCTATATATAGTATATACCTGTATGTCATCTCCTCCTGTATATATATGTACCTGTATGTCATCTCCTCCTCTATATAGTATATACCTGTGTGTCATCTCTCCTGTATATAGTATATATCTGTGTGTCATCTCCCCTGTATATAGTATATACCTGTGTGTCATCTCCTCCTGTATTAGACCTTGTTCACACGTTATTTGCTCAGTATTTTTACCTCAGTATTTGTAAGCTAAATTGGCAGCCTGATAAATCCCTAGCCAACAGGAAGCCCTCCCCCTGGCAGTATATATTAGCTCACACATACACATAATAGACAGGTCATGTGACTGACAGCTGCCGTATTTCCTATATGGTACATTTGTTGTAGTTTGTCTGCTTATTAATCAGATTTTTATTTTTGAAGGATAATACCAGACTTGTGTGTGTTTTAGGGCGAGTTTCGTTTGTCAAGTTGTGTGTGTTGAGTTGCATGTGGCGACATGCATGTAGCGACTTTTGTGAGATGAGTTTTGTGTGGCAACATGCGTGTAGCAACTTTTTGTGTGTCGAGTTGCATGTGACAGGTTAGTGTAGCAAGTTGTGTGCAGTAAGTTTTGCGCATGGCGAGTTTTGCGCGTGGCGAGTTTTATGTGTGGTGCCTTTTGAGTATGTGCAAGTTTTGTGTGAGGCAACTTTTGCATGTGTTGCAACTGTTGTGCATGTGGCAATTTTTCCGCGTGTGGCGAGTTCTGCGTGTGGCGAGTTTTGAGTGGCGACTTTTGTGTTTCGACTTTTATGTGGCGAGGTTGGTGTATTTGTGGTGAAATGTTTGCTGAGGGTAATATGTGTTCAAGCACGTGGTAGTGTGTGGTGCATTTTGTGTGTGTGTTCATATCCCCGTGTGTGGTGAGTATCCCATGTCGGGGCCCCACCTTAGCAACTGTACGGTATATACTCTTTGGCGCCATCGCTCTCATTCTTTAAGTCCCACTTGTTCACATCTAGTAACCCCCGGATAAGGCACGGAGGGTCCGAAAGGAGGGGGCCATGACCAGGCAGGTTGCAAGTGACGGAGATAAGTAGGGGTTAAGAAAAAAGGCAGTGGGACGGCAGGGGGGGGGGAGAAGTAGTAGGGGATTAAGCAAAGGGGAAGTGACATAGGGGAAGTGACCAGGATGAGGAAAAAGGGGGGGGGCACACGGGGGGTTAAAAGAGGACGCAAGGAGGAGCCGGACCCTCTTTCCCTCAGGACGTCCGGACAGCAAGCAAGCTCCTCTCCCGCCCGCAGGCACACTGAGCTCTCCCATCCCGTGGACATATCTTACCGGCATGGACGTCATCTCCAGGCTCCAGGCGGCTGCCAGCGCTCACCCCCCAGGATGGTTGGAAAGCATTGCGGAAGGTATCCTGGGGGTGAGCGGTGGTAGTAGGGAGTCCTCGGTGCCAGCTGGTGGGGCAGGTCCGGGGCGCAGTAGTGAAGGTAGCGCAGGATCCCGCAGGAGGAGAGCAGGGGGTAGCAGCGGCAGGAGGAGTACACCGGCTAGCAGGCGCTGGGCGGCGGATGCTGCACGCTCTGCCGGGCAGGAAAGGCAGGGAGAATGCGGTCCAGAGCCGACGGGGGGGCGGAGGAGGGAGGCCACAAGACCCATCGCAGCGCAGCAGCAGGGACAGGGATCTCCAGGGAGGCCTCCGGTGGTAGTTCAGGCAGCAGAAGCAGCCGGGGGGGTGAGCGTTCCCCCTGCAGCCAGGCAGGAGAGGCAGGACACATGGGCGGCACCATCTTGTTTACGGGGTCCTTCTCAAAGGCCCCAGGGAAGTGGGCTGCCCAGCGAGGTGCCTGCTGAAAGAAGCCAGAATTCGGGGCCGTCCAGCCAGATGCCCGTGGGGGAAGAGGGGGGGAGGAGAACAACTCGCAGGACTAGGCCCCCTGAAAGGCTGGCCATGGAGATGCCAGTAAGGGGGCAGCAGCGCAGGACAAGGAGCCCTTCGAGGGAGCGGGGGGCAAGCAGAAATAGACCGCGACGGCCCAGGATGGTGAGCACCCCCAGGCAACAAGGGCCGTGCATCGGGTTGCAGAGCCACCAGCAGAACACCCAGGGCAGAGCCAGGCAGGGGAACAGAACTAACGACAGGGTGGCCACCACACAATATGGACACGGGGGCCAAGAAAGAACGGGAGACGAGCGCACGGAGGACAGACGCTGGTCGCAAGGAGCAACATGGCCCTCATCCCTGGACGCGGACAGCGACGGCAACGGCGAGGAGGATTCCAGGAGCACAGCGGCCGGGGGGAGGATGACTCCCGCGCGGCCTGGTAACTATGAATCCATGTTTCCATCATACACAGATGCAGGCCCATTGTTAGTGGGTGGGGGGAGCCAGGGATCACAGATGGATAGTGTTGCCACTATTTTAGGGTCCTTGGAGGCCACCGCTAGGGAAACAAGGGCATTGATAGCGAGTCTGGCAGACAGAATGGACCGTTTTGAGGGACGCGGGCCTGGGCATCTATCAGCTTGGACGAGCCCATACTTGCGGCCTGGTGCCGCTGGGGGTGGGGATGATATAAACAGGGCCCCCGAGTCGGCGGCAGCCGAGGATGAGGAGTATGGGCAGTTAGATGACACGGCGCGGGGGGATATATATTTTTGTTTTACGGGTAACTTGGGTATGCATCTTAAGAAAGAGATGAAAGAAAAAATTTGGAGGGATGAGTATGTGGACATTTTCGCGCTTTTACCTGTAGAGAGGTTGAGCACAAAGTTAGGAAGGGATGGAGGGAGGAAAGAAGAGGAGCGAACAATTACGGTGGCTCATACGTTTTCAAATTGGTGGCATGCTTTTGCTATATTGGGTAGCATCATTGGGCAAAAGGCGCCAGAAAATTGCTTGCAATTGTTTTGCTACATGAATACCATTGGGGAGGCTTACAAGTCATATGGGGGTCAAGCTTGGCTGCGGTATGACGAACAGTTTCGTCAGCGCAAGGCCATGCGACCATCTATGAGATGGGATCAAAAAGATATTGACCTGTGGCTTCAGATTATGTCTCAGAATCACAGACATTGGATGCCCTTTCAGGGAGGGGCCGGTGGCACCGGCCATACGGGTTACAGCGCGGGAAGCATGGCAGGGGGGAACTTCCAAGGTCGGGGCGGGAATCAAAAACATGGGCTCTGCTGGCAATTCAACGAGGGACAGTGCAAATTCGGAACAGGCTGTAAATTCAGGCACACGTGTTCCAATTGTGGGGGATCGGCACATGGGGCCAATAGGTGTCCTAGGAAGTACGGTGGTAAGGGGGGAGGAGCCGGGCATGGTCAAGGGCCAAACACCGGTCAAGCTACACGCGATGCTCCCTTATCTAAGTAGATACCCGGATAGGGAAAAAGCGGACTTATTAGGCAAAGGTTTCAAGGACGGGTTTGTTATCCCTTCCCCGGCGTGCCAAACGCCGCGGAAGCTGAGGAATCTCTGTTCGGCCTATCAGCACCCGGCAGTTGTAAAGCAGAAACTTGAGAAAGAGGTGCTGATGGGCCGGATGGCTGGTCCGTTTAGTTTCCCACCCGTGTCGGACTTGGTGGTTTCTCCATTGGGCATTGTACCAAAGAAGGAACCGAACAAGTTCCGAATGATCCATCACCTGTCATATCCTCGTGGTAAGTCCGTCAACGACGGCATCGATCCTGAGTTATGTACGGTGCTATACGCATCATTTGATATGGCGTTAGATTTGGTAAGAAAATGCGGAAAGGGGGCGCTGATGGCAAAAACGGATGTAGAAGCTGCCTTTCGGCTACTGCCGGTGCACCCGAAGAGTCAGCGATTGCTCGGGTGCTATTGGGAGGGAGAGTATTTCATAGACAGGTGTTTGCCAATGGGATGCTCATTGTCATGTTCGTTGTTCGAAGCCTTTAGCACATTCCTGGAGTGGGTAGTGAAGGATATCACGGGATTGGGATCGTTGATCCACTACCTCGATGACTTTTGGTGTGTAGGTCCGGCACAATCAAAGGTGTGCGGTACCATCTTAAAAGGTTTGCAGGGGGTTGCTAAGGAGTTCGGGGTGCCATTGGCCCCCGAAAAAACTGTCGGCCCAACGTCGTGTATCTCTTTTCTGGGAATCATGATCGACACTATACGGTGGGAGTGTCGTCTCCCGGGAGAGAAGGTGGCAGCCCTGAAGGAGGAAATAGGCAGGGCCAGGAAAGTTAAAAAACTGAAGCTGCGGGAGGTGCAGTCTTTGCTGGGGAGTTTAAATTTTGCATGTCGAGTCATGCCAATGGGCAGGATATTCACGAGGAGATTGGCGGCGGCAACGGCCGGCGTAAAATCGCCGCATCATTATGTGTGATTGACGGCAGATAACAAGGCAGATCTGGCGGTTTGGGGCACATTTTTAGAAAAGTACAATGGGCTTTCCTTGTTGATGGAAGGGGGATGTTGTAATTCGGATATGGAATTATACACGGATGCAGCGGGCAGTCATGGTTTTGGAGCTTACTGTCAGGGGCAGTGGTGCGCGGCAGCATGGCCAGAGGAATGGGTGCGCTCAGGGCTGATAAAAAATATTGCATTATTGGAAATTTTCCCAATACTGGTGGCGGTAACATTATGGGGAGATCGGCTGAAGAACCGAAAGGTTAGGTTTAAGTGCGATAACATGGGAGTGGTCATGGCCATAAACAATATCACCGCATCTTCGCCGCCAGTAATTAGGGTGTTGAGACAACTGGTGTTGGAATGCTTAGTTATCAATGCTCATATTACAGCATCTCATGTTCCAGGAGAATTTAACTCGATCGCTGATGCACTTTCTCGTTTTCAGTGGCTGCGGTTTCGGGCGTTGGCCCCCGAAGCAGAAGAGGAGGGCTTACCCTGCCCTCCCGGACTATGGAACGTGGCATCAGGGCTGCCGAACCGCTGATCAAGGCATCCGTAACAAGTAGCACGTGGGCGGCGTACGGGCGGTCGTGGAGGCAGTGGGAACAATGGCTAGGCCGTGGGAGTGAGGAATTGTCAGAGGAGGAACAGATTGGGGTGTTATTGTTGGGAATTAGGCGGGCCGCAGATGATAGCTGGTCAGCGGCAAAAATTAGTCAACTGATTGCTGGGCTAGCATTTGGGTTTAAGCTGAGGAACAGAGCTGATTTGACAAAGAGTTTTTTAGTCAGACAGGCCATAAAAGGTTACCGTAAGGGAAGAGTTAGAAAGGACAGCAGGCGGCCGGTGTCATTCGGCATGTTAGAAGAACTAGGAAGGCAGTTAGAGGTGGTGTGCAGGACACAATTTGAGACTGGCCTGTTTAGGTTGGCCTTTTCACTTGCATTCTTTGGAGCTATGAGGGTAGGGGAACTGGTAGCACCGGGCAAGGACATAGTGGTGGGCATACTAGCCGAAGACATTATAAAGACAAAAGGGGGGTTGGAATTTTGGATTAGGAGATCAAAGACGGACCAAAATGGAAAAGGAAAAAAGGTGTTATTGGGAAAAGTCAGCGGTTCCAACATGTGTCCGTGGAAATGTTTCGATAGATTCTCGGCGGCCAGGCCTAAACAAGGGGGACCGCTGCTATGTCACGAGGATGGGTCATTTTTGTCCAGGTATCAATTTATCAAAGTATTCCGTATATGTGTAGTAAGGGCAGGTATGGATCCTGGCAGATACACAGGCCACTCATTTAGGATCGGGGCAGCAACGGAGGCCGCGGTGGGTGGGCTGAGCCCGGAGACAGTGAAGCGAATTGGCCGGTGGGAGTCGCAACGGTACAGGTCTTACGTGCGACCTCAAGGTTACGAGGCAGGGATTCCCCTCAGAGTTTGTACATCACACTAATTTCTTTTGGTTTGTTACAGGACAAGTCCCGATCGTCATCTGGATCTTGGGACATTCATATGTTTACTGGGGAGCACAGCGGGCTGACAGACGGACAGGCGGGAGGCAACTAGGTATTGCAAAAAATAGGGCGGTGATCAGGTGGTTGGGATATCGGGGTTTAACATGGGGCCGCGTACTGCACGAGTTTTACCGGGCGGTGGATCTCTACGGGGTCCCGGATATATTAGTATTACATGCCGGGGGTAATGACTTGGGGGCTAGCTCGGGAAAAGGGCTGAGTGCCAAAATCAGAAGGGATGTAGGACAACTTGGGTTAGCATGTCCAAACTTGAGGCTAGTATGGTCTGACATGGTACCTAGAAGAAAGTGGCGAGGGGCACGGTCAGTTGGAAAGATTAACAAAGCCCGGGTAAAAGTTAACAAAGAGGTATCTAAGTTTGTGTCACGAAACGGAGGGGTGACGATACGCCATGCAGGCCTGGATTCCACAGAGAGAGATTGCTGGTTAGGGGACGGGGTGCACTTGAACACCGCGGGGACCGACCTATGGATTGAGGGCTTGCTTGAGGGTATACGGAAGGCCACAGCAGGGTTTGTTGGTGGGGTCTCGAGCACTTGAAGGGGGGTCAAGTGCTCTCGGTGTGGCGTTGGTGGGTCCTCAAAGCTGGCGGAAAAGTTCGGTAAAGGGGGGATTCTTGCATTGCGGGACCCCTCCCTACCGTTGATAGTTACTTTGTTGGTGGTCTGGTGATACCTGCGTGATACCCGACGAGGCAGGTCGGGGTCACGTTATCGGGGGACCCTGAGGGCCACCTGATGTTGGAGGTCGGGTGCGCGGTACCGATGGGTGGGTACCTGACGATGGAAGTCGGGTACAGGCTAACGGTGTGGAGGCAACCTCTCCCCTCAAATCATGGTGCTTCCGAGCATGGGCAAAACGCGGCTGGAAGTAAGGCTGAGAGGGAAGAGGCAGTGCCGACTGGATAATCACCAGACCAGGATCGGGTTAGCTTTGAGGGCCTCACCAAGGGTCTTTTGATTATTAATATTAATAATAAATTGGCTGCTGTGGCCGTTATTATCCAAAAATACGGTTGTGGTGTGGTTATTCAAGAAAGGTCTGGGGAGTCACGGGGAGTCAACCGTGCCTAGGTCAGGCAGCTGTCAATTTGCCTCCACTTTTCCTTTCATTTTTTCCCATTATGTAGATAGGGGCAAAATTGTTTGGTGAATTGGAAAGCACGGGGTTAAAATTTCACCTCACAACATAGCCTATGACACTCTCGGGGTCCAGACGTGTGACTGTGCAAAATTTTGTGGCTGTAGCTGCGACGCCTCCAACACTTTTCCTTTCACTTTTTCCCCATTATGTAGATAGGGGCAAAATTGTTTGGTGAATTGGAAAGCACGGGGTTAAAATTTCACCTCACAACATAACCTATGACGCTCTCAAGGTCCAGACGTGTGACTGTGCAAAATTTTGTTGCTGTAGCTGCGACGCCTCCAACACTTTTCCTTTCACTTTTTTCCCCATTATGTAGATAGGGGCAAAATTGTTTGGTGAATTGGAACGCGCAGGGTTAAAATTTCGCCTCACAACATAGCCTATGATGCTCTCGGGGTCCAGACGTGTGACTGTGCAACATTTTGTGGCTGTAGCTGCGACGGTGCAGATGCCAATCCCGGACATACATACACACACACACACATACACACACACATTCAGCTTTATACATTAGATATACATACATACATACATACATACATTTTTCACATTATTCTAACTTGAATATATGTTATTAGTATATGTAGATGGATGGGTATAGACACACAGTGTGTGTGTGCGTGCGTGCGTGCGTGCGTCACAAATACCGGCTGCACAGACAAGAGTTCATATATATATAATATATATATATATATATACTAGATGGTAGCCCGATTCTAACGCATCGGGTATTCTAGAATATGTATGCGTAGTGTGTAACATCCCAAGTAGTGTATAGCACAGCCCACATAGTATATAGCACAGCCACGTAGTGCATAGCACAGCCCACGTAGTATATTGCACAGCCCACGTAGTACATTGCACAGCCAACGTAGTACATTGCACAGCCCACGTAGTACATTGCACAGCCCACGTAGTATACTGCACAGCCCACGTAGTATATTGCACAGCCCACGTAGTATATTGCAAAGCCCACGTAGTATATTGCACAGCCCACGTAGTATATTGCACAGGCCACATAGTATATTGCCCAGCCCACGTAGTACATTGCGCAGCCCACGTAGTACATTGCGCAGCCCACGTAGTACATTGCGCAGCCCCTGCAGTACATTGCACAGCCCACATAGTACATTACGCAGCCCACGTAGTACATTGCGCAGCCCACGCAATACATTGCGCAGCCCACGCAGTACATTGCGCAGCCCACGCAATACATTGCGCAGCCCACGCAATACATTGCGCAGCCCATGTAGTACATTGCGCAGCCCACGTAGTATATTGCCCAGCCACGTAGTATATTGCCCAGCCACATAGTATATTGCCCAGCCACGTAGTATATTGCCCAGTCACATAGTATATTGCGCAGCCCACGTAGTACATGGCGCAGCCCAAGTAGTACATGGCGCAGCCCACGTAGTACATGGCGCAGCCCACGTAGTATATTGCGCAGCCCACGTAGTATATTGCGCAGCCCACGTAGTACAGTGGGGCAAAAAAGTATTTAGTCAGTCAGCAATAGTGCAAGTTCCACCACTTAAAAAGATGAGAGGCGTCTGTAATTTACATCATAGGTAGACCTCAACTATGGGAGACAAACTGAGAAAAAAAAATCCAGAAAATCACATTGTCTGTTTTTTTAACATTTTATTTGCACATTATGGTGGAAAATAAGTATTTGGTCAGAAACAAACAATCAAGATTTCTGGCTCTCACAGACCTGTAACTTCTTCTTTAAGAGTCTCCTCTTTCCTCCACTCATTACCTGTAGTAATGGCACCTGTTTAAACTTGTTATCAGTATAAAAAGACACCTGTGCACACCCTCAAACAGTCTGACTCCAAACTCCACTATGGTGAAGACCAAAGAGCTGTCAAAGGACACCAGAAACAAAATTGTAGCCCTGCACCAGACTGGGAAGACTGAATCTGCAATAGCCAACCAGCTTGGAGTGAAGAAATCAACAGTGGGAGCAATAATTAGAAAATGGAAGACATACAAGACCACTGATAATCTCCCTCGATCTGGGGCTCCATGCAAAATCCCACCCCGTGGGGTCAGAATGATCACAAGAACGGTGAGCAAAAATCCCAGAACCACGTGGGGGGACCTAGTGAATGAACTGCAGAGAGCTGGGACCAATGTAACAAGGCCTACCATAAGTAACACACTACGCCACCATGGACTCAGATCCTGCAGTGCCAGATGTGTCCCACTGCTTAAGCCAGTACATGTCCGGGCTCGTCTGAAGTTTGCTAGAGAGCATTTGGATGATCCAGAGGAGTTTTGGGAGAATGTCCTATGGTCTGATGAAACCAAACTGGAACTGTTTGGTAGAAACACAACTTGTCGTGTTTGGAGGAAAAAGAATACTGAGTTGCATCCATCAAACACCATACCTACTGTAAAGCATGGTGGTGGAAACATCATGCTTTGGGGCTGTTTCTCTGCAAAGGGGCCAGGACGACTGATCCGGGTACATGAAAGAATGAATGGGGCCATGTATCGTGAGATTTTGAGTGCAAACCTCCTTCCATCAGCAAGGGCATTGAAGATGAAACGTGGCTGGGTCTTTCAACATGACAATGATCCAAAGCACACCGCCAGGGCAACGAAGGAGTGGCTTCGTAAGAAGCATTTCAAGGTCCTGGAGTGGCCTAGCCAGTCTCCAGATCTCAACCCTATAGAAAACCTTTGGAGAGAGTTGAAAGTCCGTGTTGCCAAGCGAAAAGCCTAAAACATCACTGCTCTAGAGGAGATCTGCATGGAGGAATGGGCCAACATACCAACAACAGTGTGTGGCAACCTTGTGAAGACTTACAGAAAACGTTTGACCTCTGTCATTGCCAACAAAGGATATATTACAAAGTATTGAGATTAAATTTTGTTTCTGACCAAATACTTATTTTCCACCATAATATGCAAATAAAATGTTAAAAAAACAGACAATGTGATTTTCTGGATTTTTTTTTCTCAGTTTGTCTCCCATAGTTGAGGTCTACCTATGATGTAAATTACAGACGCCTCTCATCTTTTTAAGTGGTGTTACTTGCACTATTGCTGACTGACTAAATACTTTTTTGCCCCACTGTATATTGCGCAGCCCATGGAGTTTATTGCGCAGCCCATGGAGTATATTGCACAGCCCACAGAGTACATTGCTCAGCCCACGTAGTATATTGCACAGCCCATGTAGTATATTGCACGGTCCATGTAGTATATTGCACAGCCCACGTAGTATATAGCAATGTGGGCATCATATCCCTGTTAAAAAAAATTATTAAAATAAAAAATAGTTACCACTCACCTTCCATTAGCCCCTGGATCCAGAAAGCGGTTACCGATGCTCTTCGTGCGCTCCGGTCTCAAGAGTGCATTGCGGTCTCGCGAGATGATGACATAGCGGTCTCACGAGACCGCTATGTCATCATCTCGCGAGATCGCAATGCATGGCGCGGTCACCGGAGCGTCGCGAGGAGGGGCCGACGGACGGTGAGTATGTAACGATTTTTCATTTTTTAAATTATTTTTAACATTAGATCTTTTTTACTATTGATGCCGCATACACAGCATCAATAGTAAAAGGTTGGTCACACAGCGTTAATAGCAGCAGTTACGGAGTGCGTTACCCGCGGCATAAGGCGGTCCGTTACCGCCGGCATTAACTCTGTGTGAGCGGTGAGTGGAGGGGAGTATGCGGGCGCCGGACACTGACTGCGGGGAGTAAGGAGCGGCCATTTTCTTCCGGACTGTGCCCGTCGCTGATAGGTCGTGGCTGTTTTGCCGCGACCAATCAGCGACTTGGATTTCTATGACAGACAGAGGCCGCCACCAATGAATATCCGTGACAGACAGACAGAAGGACAGAAAGACGGAAGTGACCCTTAGATAATTATATAGTAGATTGTGATGCAGTGACCTGTTGCAGCTAGGGGGCATTGTGTGTGCTCCTCAGTATATGCATGGAGGCGCATCTGTGGTTATAATAATGGTGAAACAGTGACTGTCAGAATTGTAAATGGACGATGTGTGTCGCAGAGGGAGTGTGCGCTGTTAGCCTGATGTAATATTGTTGTTCTGGGACCTGTCGTGTGCGCTATATGACATGGACATTGATACGGCGTACGGATACCCCCGGGAACTAGTCAAGGAGGGCTGGCAGGTATAGTATCTGTACTGTGAGTTAAAGCCGTTGTCATGCTCACGCCCTGACTGGTGGACGTGAGCTCAAGGGGTTTGTGGCCCCACTGTGCCACAAGCCAGACTACCCTGGAAGGGGCGTAACTATGACAGCTGCCTGGGTTTTCACTGGAGCCTCTGATGGTGAGGACAGGCTTGTGCAGCAGGCAGCTGCCAGGTGCTACTCCAGGGTAGTGTCTGGCTGTGGCTGCTGATCCCACTTGGGAGACAGGAACACCAGGATTGGTGCGGGCATTAGGCAGGACTGGCAGAAGAGCACGGCTGGAACTCAGACAAGTAGGCTGGCACGGCTGAGACAGAGCTGGCAGAGACACGGCAGAGAACACAGGGCTGGCAGAGACACGGCAGGAAACGACTGGCTAGGACAGCAGGAACACAGGACTGGAAGGCAGGGCAGGAATGGCAGGACTGGCAGGAACACAGGATTGGGAGGCACGGCAGAGAACACAGGACTGGTTGATGTGGTATATGAAGGAACAGGTAGGGTCCTGTTCACACTGGAGGTGCAGGTAGAGATATATAGTTTGGAGGAACAGGTTGGGACCTGTTCACACTGGAGGTGCAGGTACAGATATATAGTTTGGAGGGACAGGTAGGGACCTGTTCACACTGGAGGTGCAGGTACAGATATATAGTTTGGAGGGACAGGTAGGGACCTGTTCACACAGGAGGTGCAGGAAAGGAAACAAGCAGAAAGGAATGAGGTATGAAGAAACAGGTAGGGACCTGTTCACACAGGAGAGGAGTGCAAGACTGCAGATAGGAGTGGAAAAGCAGCAAGAGATAGCTTAGCAACAAAAGCTGAGCAGAGCCACAAAGAATGTGGAGAGAAGCTGCAGCAAGAGATACTGCAGAAGCTAAGCAGAGTGGAACCACAAGGATTGCAGAGAAGAACTGCAGCAAGAGGTTTCTGAAGCAACGGGAGCGGAGCAGAGTAGAACGGAGCAGAACCACAGGAGTGCGGAGCAGCGGTAAAGCCACCAAGATACAGAGCAGGCAGAGCCGCAAGAGTGCGGAGTGTAAGCAGACTGAGAACACAAGGAAAGACACAGCAGGGAAGGAAGCCACAGACAAGGAGACCGAGAAAAGACAAAGTACAGACAAGGCAAAGGAACAAGACACAAGGACAAAGACACAGGGACCAGGATATTCTACCTCCTGGAGGGCGGACTACAAGATTAAGGCAATAGCACAGAGAAAAGCCTCCAGAGAGGGAGTAACACAGAGCAAGGCCTGGCAAACTCAGAAGCAAGAAACAAACTGAGCTAACACATTGCACAGGCCCAGAGCACAGGGTGGAGCTGCACTATATACAGGAGGCCTCTTGGTAATTGGTCAGGAACTGATTAGACAGATGCACCTGATTCCTATAAGAACCAGAGAGTTCAGGCGCCGGCCCCCTATACACACAGCCATGAAGCATGCACAGAGCAGAGACACAGAACATGGAGCTGGCATGAAACAGAAACCACATCATGGCCTGGAGCAGTGGGTAAGATTGTGTGAGAGATGTGAGGCCATGCCGTGATGCCAGCAGAGTTGTTACAGCCGTATATGAAATATCTGAGTTAAAGCTGCAAGTTAATGTTACTGGTTGGTGACTATTGTGTTCCATGAAGTGTAATGTACTGTGCATGACCGGGTTTATGATGCCATTATAAACCACATGGACTGTTTTTGTGAGAAAAACGTGTCTGTGTGACTGAATCCCGCTGCTAAGCGAATGTCCCCCAACACATGCAGTAAGCGCTATCTCACAATATAAATATGTTGGCAATCGTCGAGCGAACAAGCAAAATTCTGCTAATTCATTGGGTGATTGGATTGTTTATGGCAGAACATAAATCATTGTTCTCAGCAGCACATCGCCGGTGTAAGTTGCATAAATGCTGCTGATCAAAGCTGTGGAGTTGGTAAGCCAAACCTCCAACTCCGACTCCTCATCTTCCCTGACTCTGACCCCTCAACTTCCCTGACTTCGACCCCACAGCACTGGTCACTACTGAGCATGGACATAAAGTGCAGCACTGATTCATCTCCACTATCAGACGAGATCCTGAGATCAGGAACAGAACAGACATTTATAGGACATTTAAGAACTTTCCCAAATTACTATGAAAAAATTACAGCACGTCCTGCACCCAATGTATTATATAATGTATTTAATGAGTCAGAGTTTGTCCATTTGATACCAACTCCACCAAAATGGGCACTGACTCTGACTCGCCAGCTCTGCTGCTTATAACATGATACTATATGGGGCCAGATTGATCTACTAGTGGTCTGTCTCCATCATTCTTCATTAGCCGGTGTAAAGAGGTCGAGAAACAAGAGCCAAATGACTTCAATATTGTCGATCGCACTCATTGAACGGCCTGAACTCAACACATGTCAATACAACCAAAATGTTTGAGTGTGATGATGCAGAATGTGAGCATTGGGGGCCTGATCTTAAACTTTTGCCTAGGGCCCCACTTTGTCTAAAACCAGCCCTACATTGAGGTGAGCACTGGTGGGAGAAATTGGACTGACTGCCATTGAGATGAGCACTGGCAGGTGCAACTGGACTGGCTGACGTTGAGATGAGCTTTGGCGGGTGCATCGGAACCGGTTGGCGATGAGGTGAGCAGTGGCGGGTGCAACTGGACCAGCTGCCATTGAGAAGAGTACTGGTAAGTGCAGCGGGACCAGCTGCAGTTGAGATGAGCTTTGGCGGGTGCAGCTGGACTGGCTGCCATTAATATGAGCACTGGCCCAGCGCACCTGGGCAGCTGCCATTGAGAAGAGTACTGGTAAGTGCAGCGGGACCAGCTGCAATTGAGATGAGCTTTGGCGGGTGCAGCGGGACTGACTGCCATTGAGATGAGCACTGGCAGGTGCAATTGGACTGGCTGACATTGAGATGAGCTTTGGTGGGTGCATCAGGACCGGTTGGCGATGAGGTGAGCAGTGGCGGGTTCAACTGGACCAGCTGCCATTGAGAAGAGTACTGGTAAGTGCAACTGGAATGGCTGATGTTGAGATGAGCGCTGGCAGGTGCAGCGGGACCAGCTAAAGTTGAAGTGAGAACTGGAAGGTGCAAGAGGACTGGCTGCCATTGAGAAGAGTACTGGTAAGTGCAGCGGGACCAGCTGCAGTTGAGATGAGCTTTGGCGGGTGCAGTGGGACTGGCTGCAATTAATATGAGCACTGGCCCAGCGCACCTGGACTGGCTGCCATTGAGATGAGCAATGGCGGGTGCAGCAGACTGAGATACAAGCATTGGGACCTGAGAATTAATAAGAGTTTTAGGAAAACAAACTCACAACATTGCACAGGCACCTCCATGTTGGAGGAGGTGCTGTAAATAGTAAGTGTCATCCAGCTATTGGCTGGGGACACTTTAGAGGAACACACGTGG
Organism: Ranitomeya imitator; assembly: GCF_032444005.1. Classification (NCBI taxonomy): domain Eukaryota; kingdom Metazoa; phylum Chordata; class Amphibia; order Anura; family Dendrobatidae; genus Ranitomeya; species Ranitomeya imitator. The sequence continues at coordinate 450,830,332 of NC_091282.1, forward strand.
CCTCTTTAAGAAAGCAGAAAAGTGTGCTTGCGTGTGGATCGCCCCCCAGAGTAGGGTGATGGGATACTCAGCACCGGGTCCTTCAGTTTGGGGGATTTCACGGTGGCTGACCCGGTCCGTGGCCCTCAGGGGTGTCCAGTAAAAGAGTTTATATATGGGCAAGGTGCAGTAAAGTACGAGGAGACGAGTTTGCAGTCTTTTATCTTGTTTACTGAAGGCTTCAGATGGTATCCTCAGCCCAGAGCACCAGATGACAGGGCAGGCAGAGTCCGGTCGGTCTGAAGGCAATTCCAGAGTCCCCTTGTCCAGGTGGAAATCAGTAGCCTTCCTCTAGCGCCTGATTGTTGTAGTACCTCCCTGCTGAGCTTCTTGGTAAGGTCCTCACAACTATTGGAGATGGAATGTCTCTTTCTCTCCGTCCCCCAGATAGTATGGATGGACAAACTCGTATGGCTGGTGACTTGAGACTTTGGTTAGGGACTCTAGCACGCCCCGGCCTCTCAGCGGTGTCACCGTGCCTCCTGAGTATACAAGGGCGGACAGGCAACTTGGAATCACCTGCCCTGCCAGTCTCTGAGGCAAGGCATAGAGCACTTACTTCCACGGTGCGCTGGCTACCGGATTCTGCGCCTCAGAGGGAAGCAGCTTGCTCCTGGCTGAACTCCCTCTGATATTCTTCTCCTGTGCTCTGCTTTCCTGCACACACTCTGCAATATATTCACTTTAGTGTCTTTTTCCAGGAGCTGCAGCCTTCAGGCTCCAGGACTCCTTCCTCTCCCTCTGTCCTCCTGAAAGGAACTCAACTCTGAACCCCTTTTCCCTCCAGATCAGGATGTTAAATAGGGGAGTTCACCCTAAACAGACTTAGAGCTCCCCCTTCTGGTCTGGAGTGTGAACATGTTGCATGTGTGTGACACCTGAATGTGGTTGTCTTTCATTGCCTTCAGACATGACATCACTTCTCCCCCTGAAAGGATAATGACATCACTGCGTTGCCCAGGACACTGGGGCGCCGCACGTTCACTAAGCACAGTGCCCGGGACCTGCTTGTGGTGTTTGCACCGTGGGCAGCAGCTGACCCGGAAGGAACATTTTCGGGGGCTATGGTGGTTAGCACACTGGTGTCTCTGCAGGGTAAGAGGAGCTGCAGGCAGAGACACGGATGCTACACCCGTAGTGTCTGATTTTTCCTACTCCTGCAACAGTTAGAAACACTTCACCTTCACAATAAATGGTTCAAATTTCCTTTAGCAGTGCAGGGGTTAATATGCTCAGTTGAGAAGTCCTGGTAGCTTTCCTGCATTAAGGCTCTCACCTGTGCACTGTTAGCCACTCCCATCTCCTATATAATCTAGGTCCTGGCTAGCACTCATTGTCAGAGATAGCTTATGTTGCATGGCTGGGAATTGCTGTTGATGGTTGCTGTTGGAGAAGGCGTTTGTTGGATTTATCTGTGACTGTTGCTAGGTTTTGAGTGTGTGATAATTCTCTTTTTTTCTCCTACTCTGCTTTAACCCCATTTTCCACTCCATATTGTTTACCTCTGTTTATGTGTAGAGCATACTAATGCCATAGTCATATACACTATGGTAGGGCCGGACTGGCCATCGGGTAGTTCTAGCAAATGCCAGAAGGGCCGGTGGCAGTTGTGGGCTGCTCGCCAGCGCCGACTCCCCCCCGACTCACTCCCCCGCCGCCGCTGACTCACCCCCAGCCAGCGCCGCCACATTCAACTATACCGGCGTCTAGGACGCCGGTATAGTTAAATGCAATGACGGAGGAGAGAGCGTCTGCTGACGCTCCCTCTCCCATCATTCCCCGCTCTGCCTGGCGCTGACACTGCGGGTGCGCGATGACGTCATATCATCGGTCACCTGCTGTGTGACCGGGCAGACTGCAGCTGCTGAGACCAGAGCCAGGAGCAGCATGGGGCACGAGGAGAGGTGAGTGTTTTTTTTTAAATATATCACTGAGTGATAACTGGATTGTGGGGCTATTGGGGTGCTGTATTATATTCTATGGAGGGGCTATATCATATTCTATGGGGGGCTGCATTATGCTCTATGAGGGGGCTACCATACTGCTCTTCACAGTCGCCGAGCTCAGCGCAAGACCCGGAATATCTGAAGAGCGGTATTGTTACTTCCGTCACCGCTCTTCAGAGTCGCTGGGTCTGGTGCTGCGCAGCGGAACCAAAAGTGGCTGTTGGCAAAGTTTCTGGAGCATCAGAATGAGGTTCCATAGCCTTTGGTGGTCTCAATCCCTTCATTATCTATGAGATCCAGTTATGTAGGTAAAGTAGCAGCTTTTCTTGGTACTGCAACTAAAAGCAATAAATAGGACAGAGCTGTAATGCTGGATACAGCTGTAATTATATGTTATATAGTCGTGTTACACTCCCCTCACTTCTTGTAACCTACAAGTGTACAAAGATATTATACAGTCACCATGTGACAAGTGGGCCTGTGTAACTTCAAATGCCAGGGCTGAATTTTAGTCCCAGTCCGGCCCTGCACTATGGTCAGATTAAGAAGTGTTCACAATAATGTCTTAAAAACAAATGTCTTTATAATGAACAGCTAAAATACATATAAATACATACTGTATATAAACAATAGAAAAGGTGCCTCAAACAAACCACATATACACAAAAGGTCAGCTGGAACATATACACAGGAAGAAGCACTCGCGAAACGTGTGTCGGGGTCAGGAGGTTCAGCGTGTCACCAGGCAGACTATTTTTGGAGCGGCGCAGACCCAGGCAATATGTGTATGGCATATGTGATATACTGATGGCACGGATATTCATTGATAGCGGCCTCTGTCTGTCATGGAATCCAAGTCGCTGGTTGGTCGTGGCAAAACACCCACGACCATTGCCACGACAAATCAGCGACGGGCACAGTCTGGAAGAAAATGGCCGCTCCTTACACCCTGCAGTCAGTGCCCGCACCGTACTCCCCTCCCGGTCACCGCTCACACAGGGTTAATGTCGGCGGTAACGGACCGCCTTATGCCGCGGGTAACGCACTCCGTTACTGCCGCTATTAACCCTGTGTGTCCCCAACTTTTTACTATTGATGCTGCTTATACTCACCCTCCGTTGTCCGCTGAGCCGCTCGCGCCAGCCGCCATCTTCCATTCGCAGGAATGCAGCGATGCATTGCGAAACTATCCAGAAGACTTAGCGGTCTTGCGAGACCGCTAAGTCATCTGGGTAATTTCACAATGCATCCTGGGAACGGAAGATGGCGGCAGCCGAGGGCATATCACCGGAGCTTCGGTGGATCCCAGGAGGTGAGTATACAACTATTTTTTATTTTTATTATTTTTTTAACAGGGATATGGTGCCCACACTGCCCATACTACATAGGCAGTGTTATATACTCCGTGGGCTGTGTGATATACTCTGTGGGCTGTGCTATATATTACGTGGCCACTGTATATACTGCGTGGGCAGTGTTATATACTACGTGACTGGGCAATATACTACATGGCTCTGTGCTGTATACTACGTGGCTGGCAATATACTACGTGGCTGTGCAATATACTACGCGACTGGGCAATATACTACATAGCTGGGTAATATACTACGTGGGCTGTGCAATATACTACGTGGCTGGGCAGTATACTACGTGGCTGGGCAATATACGGAGATGGGCAATATTCTACGTGGCTGGGCAATATACTACGTGGCTGGGCAATATTCTACGTGGCTGGGCAATATACTACGTGGCTGGGCAATATACTAAGTGACTGGGCAATATACTACGTGGACATGCATATTCTAGAATACCTGATGCGTTAGAATCGGGCCACCATCTAGTTGGTATATAAGAGTGCAGAAAAGTGTTCAAAAATTAGTTTGTAATCAATTGGTCATCCATATAGTATTTAGTGCTTTCCATGACATTTCAGTAGTATATAAGACTCCAAAAAAGGGTTACAAAATTAGTCTGTATTCAATTGGTCATCCATATAGTATTTAGTGCTTTCTGTGACATTTCAGTGGTATATAAGACTCCAAAAAAGAGTTAAAAAATGTGTCTGTATGAAAGTAGTCATCCATAGAGCATTATGTCATTTATGTGACATTTTGGTATATAATACACCAAAAAATCGTTTAGAAATGTGCCTACATTCAATTAGACATCCATACAGCATAAGGGGGCTTCTGTGACATTTTGGTGGTATATAAGACTGCAAACAAAGTTTAAAAATTTGTCTGGATTTACTTAGCCATCCATACAATATTGGGTGCTTTCTGTTAAATTTTCATGATATATTATACTCCTAAAAATCGTTTAAAAATTTGTCTGCATTCAATTAGTCATCCATATAGTATTTGGTGCTTTCTGTGACATTTTGGCGGTATTTAAAACTCAAAAAAAGCATTGAAATATATGTCTGTATTCAATTAGTCATCTATAGAGCAGTAAGTGCTTTCTGTGACATTCCAGTGGTATATAAGAGTAAAAAAAAGCAATTAAAAAATGCCTGCATTCAATTAGTCATCTACCTAACAGAATATAAGTCCACAGAAGCATTGAAAAAATCTTATGTATTCAATTACTCATCCATATACTACTATGTGGTCTGTAGTACATTTTGATGTTATATCACAGTTCAAAAAAGTGTTGAAAAATGTGTTTGTATTAATTTACCATAGTCCTCCATACAGTATTAGGTGCTTTCTGTTATATTTTGGTTGCTATATGTTTTAAACATTTGTCTGCATTCAATTTCTCATTCAAATAGTATTTGGTGGTTTCTGTCACATTTCTGTGGTAAATAAGACTCCAAAAAAGCATTCAAAAACTTGTATGGATTCAATTAGACATCCATACAGAATTATGGGCTTTCTGCAACCTTTCAGTGGTAATTAAAACCCCCAAAAAGCATAAAAAAATTGTCTAGATTCAATTAGTCCAGGGCTGCTGAGCGGAAATGGAAAAGATCCCACTCCAACGAGCACTTCATCACATTCAAACAGTCCATCACTACTTTCAAGACCGCACTCGCCACAGCAAAACAAACCTACTTCTCATCTCTCATATCCTCCCTGTCTCACAACCCTAAACAGTTATTCAACACCTTCAACTCTCTCCTCCGTCCCCCAGGACCTCCTCCCTCCCCATTCATCTCAGCTGAAGACTTTGCCTCATTTTTCAAGCAGAAGATTGAGAACATCAGAGACAGTTTTAGTCGACAAATCCCAGAACCCTTCCTCCCAACTACCCAGCCCTCCACCTCCAAAACCAACTTCTCCACCATTACATAAGATCAGGTACAGACTGGGGATGAAATTCATCCCTGGCATTTGAAAATACACAAGCCCATGTTGTTTCCATCCCCAAGCACCAGATGGGATATATTACTAATATTACCCTGGATGGAGGAAGGGAAGATTTACTACAAGACTAATATTTCTAATGATACCGGTGGCCTGCTGGGGTAAGTGACGGAGTCAGCAACTTTGTGCTTCTACACAACTCTTGACAGTATGGGTATCTTGAGAACACCGATTCTGTTAACAACGTAGCAGACAAGGCAGCCCATGACCAGATAGGCCCTTCTGGCATTTGCCAGAATTGCCAAATGGCCAGTCCGGCCCTGCATAAGATCGACTCTCCACTCTACTCTCAAGATCGCATCTCATCACCTGTGCACTTGACCCGATCCCTTCCCACTTCATCCCAAACCTCGCCACAGTCTTCATCCCAACCCTAACCCATCTTTTCAACCTATCACTAACAACTGGTGTTTTCCCCTCAAGCTTTAAACATGCCTCAACAACACCTATCCTCAAAAAGCCCTCTCTTGACCCATCCTCTGTATCGAGCTATCGCCCTATATCACTTCTCCCCTATGCCTCAAAACTACTGGAACAACACGTCCATCTTGAACTGTCCTCCCATCTATCTTCCTGCTCCCTCTTCGACTGCTTACAATCAGGCTTCCGGTCACACCAACTGCCCTAACTAAGGTCACCAATTACCTATTAACTGCCAAGAGCAAGCGACACTACTCTATCCTCCTTCTCCTGGACCTGTCCTCTGCCTTTGACACAGTGGACCATTCCCTGTTGCTGCGGATCCTATCATCCCTTGGCATCACAGACTTGGCCATAACCTGGATTTTGTCATACCTAACTGACTGGATATTCAGCATCTCCCACTCACAAACCACCTCCTCACCTCGCCACCTATCTGTCGGAGTCACGCAAGGCTCAGTTCTAGGGCCCCTGCTCTTCTCCATTTACACTTTTGGCCTGGGACAGCTCATAGAATCTCATGGTTTTCAGTATCATCTCTATGCTGACGACACACAGATCTACATCTCTGGACCAGATATCACCACCCTACTAACCAGAATCCCTCAATATCTATCCGCTATTTCATCCTTCTTCTCCACTAGATTTCTAAAACTTAACATGGACAAAACAGAATTCATCGTCTTTCCCCCATCTCACGCGACACCCCCAACGAACCTATCCATTACACTCTCCCCAGTCCCACAAGCTCGCTGTCTCGGGGTAATCCTTGACACTGATCTCTCCTTCAAAACGCATTTCCAAGCCCTTTCCACTTCCTGCCGCCTTTAACTCAAAAATATTTCACGGATCCATACATTCCTAAACCAAGAATCTGCAAAAACCCTAGTCCATGCCCTCATCATATCCCGCCTCGACTACTGTAATCTCCTGCTCTGTGGCATTCCCTCTAGCATTCACACACCCCTCCAATCTATTCTAAACTCAGCTGCCCAACTAATCCACCGGTCCCCCCGCTATTCCCCAGCCTCTCCCCTCTGTCAATCCCTTCCCTGGCTCCCCATTACCCAGAGACTCCAGTACAAAAGCCTAACTATGACATACAAAGCCATCCACAACCTGTCTCCTCCATACATCTGTGACCTCGTCTCCCGGTACTTTCCTGCATGCAATCTCCAATCCTCACAAGATCTCCTCTACTCTCCTCTTATCTCCTCTTCTCACAATCGCATGCAAGATTTCTCTTGCGCATCACCCCTACTCTTGGAACTCTCTACTGCAACATATCAGACTCTCATCTACCATCGAAACCGTCAAAAACCTACAACCTGCAATAACCACCGATCGACCAAACCACCACACGACCAGCTCTATTCTCACCTACTGTATCCTCACCCATCCCTTGTAGATTGTGAGCCCTCGCGGGCATGGTCCTCTCTCCTCCTGTACCAGTTGTGACTTGTATTGTTCAAGATTATTGCACTTGTTTATATTATGTATACCTCTCCTCACATGTAAAGCGCCATGGAATAAATGGCTGTTGTGAGTTCTGTTTTTGGGCTCCCTCTGGTGGTTACTGATGGTACTGGGTGACTTGTCTTTCCTGGGTTTCTGGGTTCCACCTGTTCCATCAGCATATGGGAGTTTCCTATTTAACCTGGCTTTGCTGGCATTTCCTCGCCGGTTATCAATGTATCCAGTGTGTCTTGTTACCTCTGCTCCCTGCTCCTAGAACCTTCTGGACAAGCTAAGTTTGGATTTTCCTGTTTGGTGTTTTGCTTAATTTGGTTTTTAGTCCAGCCTGCAGATATGTGATTCTCTGCTGCTGGTTGCTCTAGTGGGCTGAAATTGCTTTTCATGTGCCATGAGTTGGCACATGAGTTCAAGTAATTTCAGGATGGTTTTTTGAAGGGTTTTTCGCTGACCGCGCAGTTCACTTTTGTATCCTCTGCTATCTAGCTTTAGCGGGCTTCATTTTGCTGAAACTGTTTTCATACTACGTATGTGCTTTCCTCTCATTTCACCGTCATTATATGTGGGGGGCTGCTATTTGCTGTGGGGTATTTCTCTGTAGGCAAGAGAGGTCTGTGTTTCTTCTGATAGGGGAAGTTAGATCTTCGGCTGGAGCGAGACGTCTAGGATCATCGTAGGCACGTTCCCCGGCTACTTTTATTTGTGTGTTAGGTTCAGGGTCGCGGTCAGCTCAGGTTCCATCGCCCTAGAGCTTGTTTGTATCTGTGCTTGTCCTTTTTGTGATCCCCTGCCATTGGGATCATGACAGTATAACCGGCCCACAAAGTGTTAATTGTATTGGCTGAAGTAGGAGGATAAGTAGTCTGAGGAAGTTTTTTTTTTTTTTTTTTTTTTCCTCTCAGAGTTTGCTGCCTAGCCTTATTGCAGCCTGGCTACTTCCTCCTCCTCTTAATCTTTGAATGGCTCTGATCTCAGCTGTTTATCATGGACGTCCAGAGTTTGGCTTCCAGCCTGAATAATCTTGCCACTAAGGTTCAAAATATACAGGATTTTGTTGTACATGCTCCTATGTCTGAACCTAGAATTCCTGTCCCAGAGTTTTTTTCTGGAGATAGATCTCGTTTTCTGAATTTTAGGAACAATTGCAAGTTGTTTCTTTCTTTGAAATCTCGCTCCTCTGGAGACCCTGCTCAGCAAGTCAAGATAATTATATCTTTCCTGCAGGGTGACCCTCAGGATTGGGCATTTGCATTGGCACCAGGGGACCCTGCGTTGCTTAATGCAGATGCGTTTTTTCTGGCATTGGGTTTGCTCTATGAGGAACCTAACCAAGAGATTCAGGCTGAAAAAGCTTTGTTGGCCCTCTCTCAGGGGCAAGATGAAGCAGAAATTTATTGTCAAAAATTTCGGAAGTGGTCGGTACTTACTCAGTGGAATGAGTGCGCTCTGGCTGCAAAGTTTAGAGATGGCCTTTCTGAGGCCATTAAAGATGTTATGGTGGGGTTCCCTGCGCCTGCTGGTCTGAATGAGTCTATGACTATGGCTGTTCAGATTGATCGGCGTTTACGGGAGCGCAAACCTGTGCATCATTTGGCGGTGTCGTCTGAACCGTCACCTGAGATAATGCAATGTGATAGAATTCAGTCCAGAAGTGAACGGCAAAAGTATAGGCGGAAAAAAGGGTTGTGCTTTTATTGTGGTGATTCAGCTCATGTTATATCAGCATGCTCTAAACGCACAAAAAAGGTTGATAAGTCTGTTGCCATTAGTACTTTGCAGTCTAAGTTCATTCTGTCTGTGACTCTGATTTGTTCATTATCATCCATTTCCGTCGATGCCTATGTGGATTCAGGCGCTGCCCTGAGTCTTATGGATTGGTCATTTGCCAATCGCTGTGGGTTTAGTCTGGAGCCTCTGGAAGTCCCTATTCCTTTGAAAGGAATTGACTCTACACCTTTGGCTATGAATAAACCTCAGTACTGGACACAAGTGACCATGCGTATGACTCCCGTTCATCAGGAGGTGATTCGCTTCCTGGTACTGTATAATTTGCATGATGTTCTAGTACTTGGTCTGCCATGGTTACAAACTCATAATCCAGTCCTTGACTGGAAATCAGTGTCTGTGTTAAGCTGGGGTTGTCAGGGGGTTCATGATGATGCACCTCCGATTTCTATCGCTTCATCTACTCCTTCTGAGATTCCTGTGTTTTTGTCTGACTATCGGGATGTTTTTGAGGAGCCTAAGCTCAGTTCGCTTCCTCCTCACAGGGATTGCGATTGTGCTATAAATTTAATTCCGGGCAGTAAATTTCCTAAAGGTCGTTTGTTCAATCTGTCAGTGCCAGAGCATACTGCTATGCGGGATTATGTTAAGGAGTCCTTGGAAAAGGGACATATCCGTCCATCTTTGTCCCCTTTGGGAGCAGGTTTTTTTTTCGTGGCCAAGAAAGATGGTTCCTTGAGGCCTTGTATAGATTATCGTCTTTTGAATAAGATTACCGTAAAATATCAGTATCCTTTGCCATTGTTGACTGATTTGTTTGCTCGCATTAAGGGGGCTAAATGGTTCACTAAGATTGATCTTCGGGGTGCGTATAATCTTATACGAATAAAGCAAGGTGATGAGTGGAAAACCGCATTTAATACGCCTGAGGGCCATTTTGAGTATTTGGTAATGCCTTTTGGACTTTCTAATGCTCCTTCAGTCTTCCAGTCCTTTATGCACGATATTTTCCGTGAATATCTGGATAAATTTATGATTGTGTATTTGGATGATATTTTGGTTTTTTCTGATGACTGGGAGTCTCATGTTCAGCAGGTCAGGAAGGTGTTTCAGGTCCTGCGGGCCAATTCCTTGTTTGTAAAAGGCTCAAAGTGTCTCTTTGGAGTCCAGAAGATTTCTTTCTTGGGGTATATTTTTTCCCCTTCTACTATTGAGATGGATCCCGTCAAGGTTCAGGCTATTTGTGACTGGACGCAGCCTACATCTCTTAAGAGTCTACAGAAGTTCTTGGGCTTTGCTAATTTCTATCGTCGTTTTCTAACTAATTTTTCTAGTGTTGTTAAGCCTTTGACGGATTTGACTAAGAAGGGTGCTGATGTTGCTAATTGGTCTCCTGCGGCTGTGGAGGCCTTTCAGGAACTTAAGCGCCGGTTTTCTTCTGCTCCTGTGTTGCGTCAGCCAGATGTTTCGCTCCCTTTTCAGGTTGAGGTTGATGCTTCCGAGATTGGAGCGGGGGCGGTTTTGTCACAGAGAAGCTCCGATGGCTCAGTGATGAAGCCATGCGCGTTTTTTTCTAGAAAGTTTTCGCCGGCTGAGCGGAATTATGATGTTGGTAATCGGGAACTTTTGGCCATGAAGTGGGCATTTGAGGAGTGGCGTCATTGGCTAGAGGGTGCTAGACATCGTGTGGTGGTCTTGACTGATCACAAAAATTTGATTTACCTTGAGTCTGCCAGGCGTCTGAATCCTAGACAGGCTCGTTGGTCACTGTTTTTCTCTCGTTTCAATTTTGTGGTTTCATACCTGCCAGGTTCAAAGAATGTGAAGGCGGATGCTCTTTCTAGGAGTTTTGTGCCTGACTCCCTTGGAAATTCTGAGCCCTCTGGTATCCTTAGGGATGGGGTGATTTTGTCTGCTGTCTCCCCAGACTTGCGACGTGCTTTGCAGGAGTTTCAGGTGGCTAAACCTGATCGTTGTCCGCCTGAGAGACTGTTTGTTCCGGATAATTAGACCAGTAGAGTCATCTCCGAGGTCCATTCTTCTGCGTTGGCAGGTCATCCTGGAATATTTGGTACTAGAGACTTGGTGGCCAGGTCTTTTTGGTGGCCTTCCTTGTCGAGGGATGTGCGTTCTTTTGTGCAGTCTTGTGAGGTTTGTGCTCGGGCTAAGCCTTGCTGTTCTCGGGCCAGTGGATTGTTGTCACCTTTGCCTATCCCGAAGAGGCCTTGGACGCACATTTCCATGGACTTTATTTCGGATCTCCCTGTCTCTCAAAAAATGTCCGTCATCTGGGTTGTGTGTGATCGCTTTTCTAAAATGGTTCATCTGGTACCCTTGCCTAAGTTGCCTTCCTCCTCTGAGTTGGTCCCTCTGTTTTTTCAGAATGTGGTTCGTTTGCATGGGATTCCTGAGAACATCGTTTCTGACAGGGGATCCCAGTTTGTGTCTAGATTTTGGCGGACTTTCTGTGCTAAGATGGGCATTGATTTGTCCTTTTCGTCTGCATTCCATCCTCAGACGAATGGCCAGACTGAACGAACTAATCAGACCTTGGAAACTTATTTAAGGTGTTTTGTTTCTGCTGATCAGGATGACTGGGTTACCTTTTTGCCGCTGGCCGAGTTTGCGCTTAATAATCGGGCTAGTTCTGCTACCTTGGTTTCTCCTTTCTTTTGTAATTCGGGGTTTCATCCTCGTTTTTCCTCTGGTCAGGTGGAACCTTCTGATTATCCTGGAGTGGACATGGTGGTGGATAGGTTGCATCGGATTTGGAGTCATGTGGTGGACAATTTGAAGTTGTCCCAGGAGAAGGCTCAGCAGTTTGCTAATCGCCGTCGCCGCGTGGGTCCTCGACTTCTTGTTGGTGACTTGGTGTGGTTGTCTTCTCGTTTTGTTCCTATGAAGGTCTCTTCTCCTAAGTTCAAGCCTCGGTTCATCGGTCCCTATAGGATCTTGGAAATTCTTAACCCTGTGTCGTTTCGTTTGGATCTCCCGGCATCGTTTGCTATTCATAATGTGTTTCATCGGTCGTTGTTGCGGAAGTATGAGGTACCTGTTGTTCCTTCTCTTGAGCCTCCTGCTCCAGTGCTGGTGGAGGGAGAATTGGAGTATGTTGTGGAGAAGATCTTGGATTCTCGTGTTTCCAGACGGAAACTCCAGTATTTGGTCAAGTGGAAGGGTTATGGTCAGGAGGATAATTCTTGGGTGGTTGCCTCGGATGTTCATGCTGAGGATTTGGTTCGCGCTTTTCATGGGGCTCATCCTGGTCGCCCTGGTGGTTCTCGTGAGGGTTCGGTGACCCCTCCTCAAGGGGGGGGTACTGTTGTGAGTTCTGTTTTTGGGCTCCCTCTGGTGGTTACTGATGGTACTGGGTGACTTGTCTTTCCTGGGTTTCTGGGTTCCACCTGTTCCATCAGCATATGGGAGTTTCCTATTTAACCTGGCTTTGCTGGCATTTCCTCGCCGGTTATCAATGTATCCAGTGTGTCTTGTTACCTCTGCTCCCTGCTCCTAGAACCTTCTGGACAAGCTAAGTTTGGATTTTCCTGTTTGGTGTTTTGCTTAATTTGGTTTTTAGTCCAGCCTGCAGATATGTGATTCTCTGCTGCTGGTTGCTCTAGTGGGCTGAAATTGCTTTTCATGTGCCATGAGTTGGCACATGAGTTCAAGTAATTTCAGGATGGTTTTTTGAAGGGTTTTTCGCTGACCGCGCAGTTCACTTTTGTATCCTCTGCTATCTAGCTTTAGCGGGCCTCATTTTGCTGAAACTGTTTTCATACTACGTATGTGCTTTCCTCTCATTTCACCGTCATTATATGTGGGGGGCTGCTATTTGCTGTGGGGTATTTCTCTGTAGGCAAGAGAGGTCTGTGTTTCTTCTGATAGGGGAAGTTAGATCTTCGGCTGGAGCGAGACGTCTAGGATCATCGTAGGCACGTTCCCCGGCTACTTTTATTTGTGTGTTAGGTTCAGGGTCGCGGTCAGCTCAGGTTCCATCGCCCTAGAGCTTGTTTGTATCTGTGCTTGTCCTTTTTGTGATCCCTTGCCATTGGGATCATGACAAATGGCGCTATAATAATAAATAATAATAATAATAATAATTATTATTATTAGTCATTCATATAGTATTTGGTGCTTTGTGACATTTCGGTGGTAAATAAGACTCCAAAAAAACATTGAAAAATTTGTCTGGATTCAATTAGTCATCCATACAGTATTATGTGCTTTCTGTGACATTTCCGTGGTATATAAGACTCCCAAAAAGCATTGAAAAATTTGTCTGGATTCAATTAGTTATGCATACAGTATTAGGTGCCTTCTCTGTCAATTTGGTGGCACCTAATACTTTAATACATACAATATTAGGTGCTTTCTGATAAATTTCGGTGATTTATAAGACTCCAAAAAAAGCGTTTAAAATTTGTCTGTATGAAATTAGTCATCTATACAGTATTAGGTGCTGTCTGTGACATTTCGGTGGTATATAAGACTCCAAAAAAGCATTTAAAAATTTGTCTATATTCACTTAGCTATCCATACAATATTAGGTGTTTTCTGTTAAATTTTGGTGGTCTATAAGGATATGTTTCCACGGTCAGGAAACGCTGCGTGTTTGACGCTGCGTGGAGCCGCAGCGTTAAACATGCAGCGTCCGGATGTTACAGCATCATGGAGGGGATTTCCTGAAATCATGTCTCCACTATGCGTTAATAGATGCAAACCAGCGTAAACGGACATGCGGCGCATCTTTCCAGAACGCAGCACTGCCGCCGGCACTCGGGAACGGAGCGTGCGGTTGCATAGAAATACATGCAGCTCCACGCTCCGCTCCGGAGTGCCTGCGGCAGTGCCAGGGTATTAAGATGCAAGACTCGTCCAAGTTTCTCGCATATGTGATCCCGGCCTAACTCTTTATGTACCATTTTATTATGTTTATTACTAAACATCGGGCTTGGTATTATCTATCTATCTATCGTTCTATCTATCTATTGTATACATATATCTATCGATCTATAGATCGATAGATAGATATGGGATAGGTAGATAATAGATAGATACGATAGATATGATAGATATGGAATAGATAGATAATAGATAAATAATATATAATAATAGATAGATAGATACGATAGATAGATAGATAGATAGATAGATAGATAGATAGATAGATAGATAGATAGATAGATAGATAATCTATAGATAGATAATAGATAGATCTATCTATCTATAGCTACAGTCTATCTATCTATCCCACATCTATCTATCTATTATCTATCTATCTATCTATCCCCTATCTATCTATCTATCTATCTATCTATCTATCTATCATCTATCTATTATCTATCTATAGATGTATCTATCATCTATCTAGGTGTGTAAACATTATTCTTCAATGGAATATGTGTTACGCCCACAGGGCATGGGGAAATATAGTGGACTCACTAGACCACTGATGGAGCAGTGGTAGCTGTATACCCGGTACACAAGAGACAGGAGAATGTGCTTCCAAAAAGCAACAGTATTTATTTAAATGAAGCTTAAACAAACAGAAAGAGGTGCCTGAGAGAAGAACCCTCTGGGCCACAACACTGAAGCACCGGGCAAGGTGTACCCCTATACAGGGATTCCCCCGTCACAACACCAGATGGCCTAAATGCTGCAGTACCCGTGACCAGAGGGACGACCCATACAGACCGTAATAATAAGACGGTGGTATTCAGGCTCTATCAGTGAAGAGAATCCTGGAAGCTCTGTGTAGTTTTGGAAAGGCTGATCCAGCCGGCAGCAATATCTGGAAGGTTCTGTGAGGAGCAGCTTAATCAGCCTGGAGTGGAAACCAGAGAGTCCTGAAGGATCCAGAATAGGGAACTGCAAGCGGAGGATACTGAGGAGACAGAGGGATTAGAAAACCAAAAATAACAAACTACACTTTGCAGAGCAGAGCACAGCAGCAGAGTGTGGCCTGAGCAGAAGGCCACAAACAATAGAATGAACACATTGCTGTTATGACCTGGTGGTTAGGAGCACCCGGAATGACCTGATAGTTAAACCTCATACAGGACGAGCTCTGGGATGTGGGAGCTCTGCTGAACGCAAGCCCTAATCCTATCACACACACTAGAAATAGCCGTGGAGCGCTCCTGACCAGACCTAGGCGCCTCGTCACAGCCTAAGAACTATCTAGCCCTAGAGATAGAAAAGAAAGCCTACCTTCCCTCAGAGAAATTTCCCAAAGGTAAAGGAAGCCCCCCACATATATTGACTGTGAGTAAAGATGAAAGTCACAAACGCAGAAATGAAACAGGTTTCAGCAAAGGGAGGCCAGACTTACTAAATAGACAGAGGATAGGAAAGGTAACTTTGCGATCAGCACAAAAACCTACAAAAGACCACGCAGAGTGTGCAAAAAAGACCTCCGCACCGACTCACGGTGCGGAGGGGTCACTCTGCATCCCAGAGCTTCCAGCTAGCAAGACAAAATCATGATAACCAGCTGGACAAGAAAACAGTGAACAAATAATAATCAGGAACTTAGCTTCTGCAGGAGAAGGCAGGTCACAAGAGAGATCCAGGAGCGAACTGAACCAATGCAAAAACATTGACAGCTGGCATGGAGTAACGATCTGAGAGGAGTTAAATAGAGCAGCCAACCAAAGGATAAACCACGTCACCTGTGTAAGGAACCTCAGAAGCAGCTGCTTCACTCATAGCCACCAGAGGGAGCCCATAGACAGAACTCGCCGAAGTACCATTCACGACCACAGGAGGGAGTTCGACAACAGAATTCACAACACATTGCCCAGGCACCTCCCATAATGGGAGGATGCCTTTTATGCACAGAGCATCATAGCACAGAGAGCCTTAATAGAGAACAGGTGCTCTGCTGTTTTAAAGGGAACCTGTCACCCCGTTTTTTCAGATTGAGATAAAAATACTGTTAAATAGGGCCTGCGCTGTGCGTTACAATAGTGTATGTAGTGTACCCTGATTCCCCACCTATGCTGCAAAATACATTACCAAAGTCGCCGTTTTCGCCTGTCAATCAGGCTGGTCAGGTCAGGTGGGCGTGGTGACATCGCTGTTTCTTACCCAACTTTCCATTGGTGGCGTAGTGGTGTGCGCATGTCCAAGTTCCGAATCCACTGCGCGCACGCGCGGCCTCAGGAAGATGGCCGCCCCCACCGATGACAAGGGTAATAGCGCAGATCGTGCGCTTTTTCTTCACCTGCGCGCAGTGGATTCGGAACTTGGACATGCGCACACCACGCCACCAACGGAAAGCTGGCGAAGAAACAGCGATGTCACCACGCCCACCTGACCTGACCAGCCTGATTGACAGGCGAAAACGGCGACTTTGGTAATGTATTTCGCAGCATGGGTGGGGAATCAGGGTACACTACATACACTATTGTAACGCACAGCGCAGGCCCTATTTAACAGTATTTTTATATCAATCTGAAAAAACGGGGTGACAGGTTCCCTTTAAGTATGTGCAGGAAGCGGGGCGCGCCTCCTAAGAGCATTTCCAGGAGACCTGCCAAGAGGATGCAGGTTCTTAGCAGAGAAAGGAGCCGCTGATCATCTGGAGCCACGGACAGGGTGAGTAGTACCAGTGGAGCTGTGTGAAAGGTGCCGGTCTCCCTTCGCAGCAGAGACCAGACCTGCAGCTGAGGGCATGACAATATGTAAAGGAAGAGGTTGGACAAGGAAATTACATCCAACCCGCAGCGTTTACTGATTGTGGGAACATATCCCAATATATCTGCAAACAGGAAATCACTTTTTTTTTCCTTCCCAGAAGCCAACTTTCAATCAGCCTTATTTAAAGTGACAAAAAAACGCATGCAATGAAAAAACGCATCAAAAACACATGCGGAAAAAATGCATCAAAAACGCATGTAGAAAACGCATCAAAAACGCAGGTGACCTACCAGTGACCTCAGGTGCAGATTTGGTGCAGATTTTGCCTGCGTCAAATCCTGAGCAAATCCTGATGCAATCCTGACAGTGGAAACATACCCTAAGGGTATGTGTTGTGAATTCTGTTGTCAAGCTCCCTCCAGTGGTCATGAATGGTACTTCGGCTGGTTCTGTCCATGGGCTTCCTCTGGTGGTTGTGAGTGGGGCTGCGGCTTCTGAGTTTCCTTCCACAGGTGACAAGGTTAATTCGTTAGCTGGCTGCTCTATTTAACTCCACTTAGATCATTGCTCCATGCCACCTGTCAATGTTCCAGTATTGGTCTAATTTCGCTCCTGGATCGTTCTTGTGACCTGTCTTCCCAGCAGAAGCTAAGTTCCTGCTTGTTTTTCTCTTGTTTGCTATTTTTCTGTCAAGCTTGCTATTTTGATTTTTGTCTTGCTTGCTGGAAGCTCTGTGACTCAGAGGGAGCACCTCCGCACCGTGAGTCGGTGCGGAGGGTCTTTTTGCGCCCTCTGCATGGTCTTTTTGTAGTTTTTGTGCTGACCGCAAAGTTACCTTTCCTATCCTCTGTCTGTTCAGTAAGTCGGGCCTCACTTTGCTAAATCTATTTCATCTCTGTGTTTGTTATTTTCATCTTAACTCACAGTCATTATATGTGGGGGGCTGCCTTTTCCTTTGGGGAATTTCTCTGAGGCAAGGTAGGCTTTATTTTTCTATCTTTAGGGCTAGCTAGTTCCTTAGGCTGTGACGAGTTGCATAGGGAGCGTTAGGAGCAATCCACGGCTATTTCTAGAGTGTGTGATAGGATTAGGGATTGCGGTCAGCAGAGTTCCCACGTCTCAGAGCTTGTCCTGTATTATTAGTAACTATCAGGTCATTCCGTGTGCTCTTAACCACCAGGTCCATTATTGTCCTAACCACCAGGTCATAACAGGTATGTGTCCACGTTCAGGATTGCATCAGGATTTGGTCAGGATTTTATGCAGGTAAAATCCTGACCAAATCTGTACCAGAGGTCACTGGCAGGTCACCTGCGTTGTCCTTGCGTTATTTCAGCATTGTAAGGACATGCTGCGTTCTGAAAAGACGCACCGCATGTGCGTTTTCGCAGGTATGCCGCATGCGTTTTTTACTGCATAGTGGAGACGGGATTTCATTAAATCCCCTCCACTATGCTGTAACATCTGGATGCTGCGTTTTTGACGCTGCAGCTCAACGCAGCGTCAAAATCGCAGCGTTTCCTGAACGTGGAAACATACCCTAAGGCTGCGTGTCCACGTTCAGGATGGCCGGCGGTATCGTCGGAGCGGCAAACCCGCTCTGCGGTAAGCCCCGCCCCCTTTCTGGGACGCGATGATGCCGGATGTGTTCATAGCACACATCCGGGATCATCGCTCCCCACCATAGGGTCCTGTGCTATATCTTGCGTCGCCGCAGCGTCGCCGCAAGATATACGGACATGTTACCACGCATAGTGGAGACGGGATTTCATTAAATCCCCTCCACTATGCTGTAACATCTGGACGCTGCGTTTCTGATGCTGCGGCTCTATGCAGCGTCAGACACGCAGCGTTTCCTGCACGTGGAAACATACCCTAAGGGTATGTATCCACCTTCAGGATGGCCGGCGGTATCGTCGGAGCGGCTTTGCCGCTCTGTGGTAAGCCCCGCCCCCTTCTGGGACGCGATGATGCCGGATGTGTTCATAGCACACATCCGGGATCATCGCACCCATCGCATAGGGTCCTGTGTTATACCCTGCGGTGACGCAGCGTCGCCGCTCAAATATACGGACATGCTGCGATCTGAAAAGACGCGCAGCATGTCCGGAGTCGCAGGGCCGCCGCGTGCGTGTTACCACGCACAGTGGAGACGGGATTTCATTCAATCCCCTCCACTATGCTGTAACATCTGGACGCTGCGTGTCTGACCCTGCGGCTCTATGCAGCGTCAGACACGCAGCGTCTCCTGCACGTGGAAACATACCCTTAAAGTACAAAAAAAGAAGAATATGTCTGTATTCAATTATTCATCTAAACTAACTAAAGAATTCAGCAATGTTTGGATTCTCAATATTACAAGATTTACTTCCTTTTTTTTTGGAAGTGCTTATATGGAGTTCAGGAAAGATATATATATATCTTAGTACCGTGTTACCATTAAAAGGTATCAACCACTGAGGACTCTCAATTCTAAATATTTTTATATGGAGTTCGAGTGCCATCTAGTGTTCCTATAATGAAATTGAAGTAAGCTGTAAGAATTTCTAAGCTAACAAAAGCATAACATTTTTAAGGCACTGACAGAAGCTGTAATGACAATGTCAATGAAATGTATTAGATTTGATCTGTCTTATAAAAGCAAAAAATTAAATTGATTTAAAAAAAACAAAATAAAAATAAAATAACATCCAATCCCTTGAATACCCTTCAGATTTGTAGGGTTTGTTTCTGATACTATGGAGTGAGGAGTGTGGGATCCATACTTCTACACTTCTTTTTAGATCAGAAAGAGGATTGAAGGATGGCTCAATGGAGCGAAAATCTTCTCTTCAGAAATATTAGCAATGTATCATTTACTGGGCTGCTTGCTGTCATTTTGATAAAATCTCTGTTTTCTCAACCAATGGTGGGTGGATATACAGAGCTCATGAATGTGTTTAACTACCTGGCAGCATATTTATTATTTCACTAGTAATAATATCCTACTGATAAAACACTGATTTTATCAAAATTACACTAAGCAGCTGTCTCAGTTTGGGGATTTATTCTGATGACCTGTTGCAGCGTGGTTGAGTCCCCTGTCTGCTTAAAAGGGCCATTATTAACCTTTATGCAGGATTATATGGGGCATATTTTAATATCGAGCATCTTATGGGGCCCATCATGAACTGTATGGAGCATTATATGGGGCTCCTGATTCAATATGGATATTCAAAAACACTTAAACTACTGATGTCTCAATTAATTTTACTTTTATTGGTATGTATTTTTATTTTTGAAACTTACCGATAGCTGCTACATTCCCCACCCTAGGCTTATACTCGAGTCATTAAGTTTTCCCAGTTTTTTGTGGCAAAATTAGGGGCCTCGGCTTATACTCGGGTCGGCTTATATTCGTGTATATACGGTATATGTATTCGAACATCAACCATGATGACGGCATGCAAGCGGTGCTCTTTTTCTTGGATCAGCAGCACAACTCAGATAGGACGCACGATTCCTTTATCATTGATTTACTTGACTTTGCCCTTAAACATAATTTCTTTTTGTTTGACAGGACAGTCTTCCTTCAAACTTCAGGTGTGGCGATGGGGGCGCGATGTGCCCCGGCTCTGGCTAATCTCTTATTGGGATGGTGGGAGTGCACGATTGTTTATAACTCCAGGTGGTTCAAAACCAAGGTACGACACTGGTCAAGGTTCATAGATTATATTTTTTTCATCTGCTCGTCATTCTTAGGTTCCTCGAATTACAACTCCCTCCACATTCTTTTAACTCATACTTGTTCATGCTTTTCAGTCAACTTCCTGGATCTCAACATCATGTGCAAGGATGGCTCGCTGTCTACCTGTCTGTACCGTAAGCCAACAGCCACCAACAATTTGCTTGAGTTTTCATCCACCACATACCAAGAAGGGTGTTCCTATCGGACAATTTCTGAGGACTAGGAGAAACTGCGCGCAAGAGGAGGATTTTCGTAGAGAGGCCCATGATCTTACTGCTAGATTCAAGAAGAGAAGTTGTCCCAGCAAATGTATTTCTCATGCCTATCAGAGGGCTAATCTTCAGTCACAAGCATCATTATTGACCTCCACAAAGAAAGCACCAGATAACCACATTCGTTTTATCACGAGCTTCAACACCCATTAGTCATAGGTAAGAAACATCTTACAAAACATTGGATGATTCTTACCACAGACCTAGAGACGTCCCAGATTATCAGTAAACAGCCACTTGTCATTGCCAGAAGAGCGCCCAATTTGAGGCATATTCTTATGAGGAGTCATTACACCAGGCCCACTTGCAGATTAAACCATGGCATTTCCTTGAAGGGCTCTTTTCCATGTGGGGATTGCAACATTTGCCAATACATGCGTCCTATGCGGGACACTTTTTGCAATCCCACTGACCAGATACAGCATAGATTGAAGACATACATTAACTGCAAAACGGCTAATTTTATCTATGCTATCATCTGTCCATTCCCGCAGGTTTATATAGGCCAGACCTCGCAGGAATTACACCAAAGGATTCAAAATCACTTCTCCCACGATCAATACAGCCTTTGTGGATGCCCGCAAAGATAAGACTCTTACCAAAGTGGCATCCCATTATCTAACTCATCATGCAGGTAGATGTTCCAATACCACGGTGGTTGGACAGGAACATATAAGGGGATCGGATAGAGGTGGATCTTTAGAGAAAAAACTATTACAAGCGGAATCTCGGTGGATTTTCTTGCTCCTCTCTACGGCATTTTCGGGAATTAATGAAGATCTTTTATTCACAGGTTTCCTGGGGTGATTTACTACATGAACATTATCTTCGTCTTTCATGCTTCAATTGGGCCTTAATGAAGATGACCCTCGTGACATGGGAATCTCAGGACCTTTTTGGGATACTTCAACTATGTACAACATGACATTGGTGTACAATCTGGATAATTCATTTATATCCATATTTACCACTCTTCACACTGTCGCTGACAGTGTGTACCAATGGCTGTGAACTTTTGGTTTACCATCTCCATATTTGGACAGTTTGTACCATTGGCTGTGTACTCCCTATTTACCTTCCTTATACATGGACATCTACAGTATGGGACCAGCTTAGGATTTCTCTGTGATATTGACCAAAAACCTATGGATCACCATCTCTGTGTTGCAAGCACATTGATATACAGTTATATGAAAAAGTTTGGGCACCCCTATTAATCTTAAGCTTAATGTTTTATAAAAATTGTTTTTTTGCAACAGCTGTTCAGTTTCATATATCTAATAACTGTTGGACACAGTAATGTTTCTGCCTTGAAATGAGGTTTATTGTACTAACAGAAAATGTGCAATCTGCATTCAAACAAAATTTGACAGGTGCATAAGTATGGGCACCCCACCAGAAAAGTGACATTAATATTTACTAGATCCTCCTTTTGCAAAAATAACAGCCTCTAGTCGCTTCCTGTAGCTTTTAATGAGTTCCTCGATCCTGGATGAAGGTATTTTTGACCATTCCTCTTTACAAAACAATTCCAGTTCAGTTAAGTTTGATGGTCGCCGAGCATGGACTGCCCTCTTCAAATGATCCCACAGATGTTCAATGATATTCAGGTCTGGGGACTGGGATGGCCATTCCAGAACAATGTAATTGTTCCTCTGCATGAATGCCTGAGTAGATTTGGAGCGGTGTTTTAGATCATTGTCTTGCTGAAAGATCCATCCCCTGCGTAACTTCAACTTTGTCACTGATTCATGAACATTATTGTCAAGAATCTGCTGATACTGAGAGGAATCCATGCGTCCCTCAACTTTAACAAGATTCCCGGTGCCGGCATTGGCCACACAGCTCCAAAGCATGATGGAACCTCCACCAAATTTTACTGTGGGTAGCAAGTGTTTTTCTTGGAATGCTGTGTTTTTTGGCCGCCATGCATAATGCCTTTTTGTGTGACCAAACAACTCAATCTTGGTTTCATCAGTCCACAGGACCTTCTTCCAAAAAAAATTGGCTTCTCCAAATGTGCTTTTGCATACTTCAGCCGACTCTGTTTGTGGCGTGCTTGCAGAAATGGCTTCTTTTGCATCACTCTCCCATACAGCTTCTCCTTGTGCAAAGTGCATTGTATAGTTGACCGATGCACAGTGACACCATCTGCAGCAAGTTGATGCTGCAGCTCTCTGGAGGTGGTCTGAGGATTGTCCTTGACTGATCTCACCATTCTTCTTCTCTGCCTTTCTGATGTTTTTCTTGGCCTGCCACTTCTGGCCTTAACAAGAACTGTACCTGTGTTCTTCCATTTCTTTACTATGTTCCTCACTGTGGAAATTGACAGGTTAAATCTCTGAGACAGCTTTTTGTATCCTTCCCCTGAACAACTATGTTGAATAATCTTTGTTTTTAGATCATTAGACAGTTGTTTTGAGGAGCCCATGATGCCACTCTTCAGGGGAGATTCAAACAGAAGAACAACTTGCAAGTGGCCACTTTAAGTAGCTTTTCTCATGATCGCATACACCTGGCTATGAAGTTCAAAGCTCAATGAGGTTAGAAAACCAAAAAAAGTGCTTTAGTAAGTCAGTAAAAAGTAGGTAGGAGTATGTAAAACAAGAAAATGATAAGAGTGTCCATACTTATGCACCTGTCAAATTTTGTTTCAATGCAGATTGCACATTTTCTGTTAGTACAATAAACCTCATTTCAAGACAGAAACATTACTGTGTCCAACAGTTATTGGATATATGAAACTGAAATAGCTGTTGCAAAAAAAACAATTTTTATAAAACATTAAGCTTAAGATTAATAGGGGTGCCCAAACTTTTTCATATAACTGTAATACTGATGGACCCTGATGGCCGGGGTCATTGTCAAATAGGATACCCCAGAGTGCTTTCACTCATTACCAATGGGGTACATGGATATCTATGCCATATTTATGTACTCTTGGCAGGAGGGCCATCAATATACCTGAAGGTGTGGGTCCGCATCCCACTTCTGATATCATTCTTTTTCCCTGGCTGTGTTCATTCATGACCTATGGGTTTATATGGGCCTTATATATATTGCACAATATGTGCATCAATAAAATTAGACTGTTTATTAGGTTTGTTTTACTATTTATTTATTATTTTTTGCTATTTTCTGTCCTTATGTTTCAACATTCATTCTCCAAGTAGCAGTACACCTATTTTTCCTTACACCAATATTATTATAATTCAATTCATTTTTTTATTTTTATATGTTGCTAACAAAATATTCATTATTCACCATGCATTTTTATTTTTCCATTTATATCTTATTTTCATTTTTATTTATTATTTTTTCTTTTTTTGCCATTTATGTGCACATTATGCATTAGGCTATGTTTATCCCATGCTATGAGTTTGTCCCCGATGATTCTATTTTTTGCTC
The DNA here is from genome assembly GCF_032444005.1 of Ranitomeya imitator. NCBI lineage: Eukaryota > Metazoa > Chordata > Amphibia > Anura > Dendrobatidae > Ranitomeya > Ranitomeya imitator. Next base: position 450,854,351 of record NC_091282.1, read on the forward strand.
CTGGGAGCTGCGCATGCGTGTCTCATATTTCTTTCCACTTTGTCTGATGTACCGCGCTGGTTTTTCACCAGCGCGTGCGCACTGGACATGTTTGGGCAGAGACGTCTGCCCTTAATTTATGCTCCTCCCTGCCGCTTCCGACCTTGGACGCATCTGCACACAGGGGTTCTGACTACTTACGGCAAAGGTATTTAAACGCCCTATTGAAAACGTACCACACACTTCCCCTGATGAATCCGTCCGTGTAACGGCGACACGCGTTGGGTCTCCCCTCCGCTTCACCCTGCTTCCTTCCCTTCGGCCTTACAGCATGGATCTTCACTGGATGACCTTGCGCCACATGTGTGAGCATAATTGGTGACTTAGTCCAGCGATTAGCCTGTGCAGTTTCATCATTGAGCACTCTACAGCCAATTTGATCATTTGGGGCTATTTCTGTGGCTTATTTCATCTTTCATCTTGCCACTATTAATTCATTCAGAGCTGCTTAATTCATTGCATGGTTTGCGCAGTTGCACATCTTAATTAGTAATACAGGTATATATTAGGATTGCTCACCTTGGTTGTGACCAGTTTCATTTATGTACTGCCATTTCTTGACTGGTTATCCTTTTTTATTACTCAAGGCCAGTTACACATGTTTTTGTGCCCAGGTTTTACTATATCTTTATACTCAGGTGTTATTATATGCTTGATCAGTGTGATATACTGTATATTATGCTGTTGTGTGGTGTATTTATATAGAACTGGTGTACTTTTTTTCTGGAGAAGCAGGGTGAACGTGGGTGCTTGATTTCACAGTTTTTAGTATGTTTTAATTATTGTTGTCAATAAAGTTTACCTTTTTTATATTTATATTGGTGGTGTGCATTCACTATAAGTGGTTCCTTTTCTTTTCTTCTTCCTTATTCATGACTATTCAAACCACTTGTTTGCATCCCCATATTATCTATTAAGCAATTAGTAGTGCGCCAGTGACATATCATCATTATCTACTATATAAAGCTGAATGTGTGTGTGTGTGTGTATGTCCGGGATCGGCATCTGCACCGTCGCAGCTACAGCCACAAAATTTTGCACAGTCACACGTCTGGACCCCGAGAGCGTCATAGGCTATATTGTGAGGCGAAATTTTAACCCCGCGCGTTCCAATTCACCAAACAATTTTGCCCCTATCTACATAATGGGGAAAAAAGTGAAAGGAAAAGTGTTGGAGGCGTCGCAGCTACAGAAACAAAATTTTGCACAGTCACACGTCTGGACCCCGAGAGCGTCATAGGCAATGTTGTGATGCGAAATTTTAACCCCGCGCGTTCCAATTCACCAAACAATTTTGCCCCTATCTACATAATGGGGAAAAAAGTGAAAGGAAAAGTGTTGGAGGCGTCGCAGCTACAGAAACAAAATTTTGCACAGTCACACGTCTGGACCCTGAGAGCGTCATAGGCTATGTTGTGAGGTGAAATTTTAACCCCGCGCTTTCCAATTCACCAAACAATTTTGCCCCTATCTACATAATGGGGAAAAAAGTGAAAGGAAAAGTGTTGGAGGCGTCGCAGCTACAGAAACAAAATTTTGCACGGTCACACGTCTGGACCCCGAGAGCGTCATAGGCAATGTTGTGATGCGAAATTTTAACCCCGCGCGTTCCAATTCACCAAACAATTTTGCCCCTATCTACATAATGGGGAAAAAAGTGAAAGGAAAAGTGTTGGAAGCGTCGCAGCTACAGAAACAAAATTTTGCACAGTCACACGTCTGGACCCTGAGAGCGTCATAGTCTATGTTGTGAGGTGAAATTTTAACCCCGCGCTTTCCAATTCACCAAACTATTTTTCCCCTATCTACATAATGGGGAAAAGTGAAAGGAAAAGTGTTGGAGGCAAATTGACAGCTGCCAGATGTGAACAAGGGGGACTTAACCCCTTAGTGACGGAGCCAAATTTTTAAAATCTGACCAGTGTCAATTTATGTGGTAATAACTCTGGAATCCTTCAACAAATTTCAGTGATTTTGAGATTGTTTTTTCGTGACACATTATACTTTTTGATAGTGGTAAATTTAGGTTGATATGTTTTGTGTTTATTTATAAAAAATATCAGAAATTTGTGAAAAATGTAAAAAAATTAGCAATTTTCAAGCTTTGAATGATTATCCCTTTAATCCAGATAGTTATACCACACCAAAACATTAATAAATAACATTTCCCTCATGTCTGCTTTACATCAGCACCATTTGTAAAATGTTATTTTACTTTGTTAGCATTTTAGGAGGTTTAAAAATGTAGCAGCAATTTTTCATTTTGTCAAGAAAATTTACAAAATTATTTTTTTTAGTTACCTATCCATGGTTAAAGTGCCTTTAGTGGACCCATATATTGGGAAACCCCCAAAAGTTATACCATTTTAAAAACAGCGCCCCCTGACATTTTGAAAACGGCTGTCAGGTAGTTTATTAACCCTTCAGGTGCTGTACAGGAATTAATGCAAAGTGGCATGACAGAAAGGAAAATGTGTATGTTTACCACCTAAATGCCACTAACTTCTGAACAGATTACTACAGCTGTCAGACTCTAAGGCCAGAATTTGGTTGTGAATTGCCATGGCAAACATCAGGACCACACAACCATGATCTCTGGGGGCCGATGGGGAGAAATAGGAAGCCCCCACACTCTGTTAACCATTTATAATGATGTTGTCACTATTGACAGCAGCATCTAAGGGGTTAAACAGATTTGGACGGTGCAAACACTGATCATGGCTGATGCAGCAAGTTGTCAGCTATAGTGTACAACCGACAGATGCTGGATTGTCACTTGTATGGGGAGGCTATTCTCTAATATCTCAGGTCAGTTAAAAGACGTATTGGCGGTCATTAAGGGGTTAAAGAATGAGAGCGATGGCGCAAAAGAGTATATACCGATCAGTTGCTAAGGTGGGGCCCCGACATGGGATACTCACCACACACGGGGATATGAACACACACACAAAATGCGCCACACACTACCACGTGCTTGAACACATATTACCCTCAGCACACATTTCACCACACATACACCAACCTCGCCACATAAAAGTCGAAACACAAAAGTCGCCGCTCAAAACTCGCCACGCGCAAAACTCGCCACATGCAAAAACTAGGCTCACGCAAAACTCACCACAAGTGCAAAACTCACCTCATGGAAAACTCACCACACGCAAAACTTGCACACGCGGAAAAATTGCCACATGCACAAAATTTGCAACACATGCAAAAGTTGCCTCACACAAAACTTGCACATACTCAAAAGGCACCAGATATAAAACTCACCACGCGCAAAACTCGCCATGCGCAAAACTTGCTGCACACAACTTGCTACACTAACCTGTCACATGCAACTCGACACACAAAAAGTTGCTACACGCATGTTGCCACACAAAACTCAGCTCACAAAAGTCGCTACATGCATGTCGCCACACACAACTCAACACACACAACTTGACAAACGAAACTCGCCCTAAAACACACACAAGTCTGGTATTAGCCTTCAAAAATAAAAATCTGATTAATAAGCAGACAAACTACAAGAGCAACAAATGTAACATATAGGAAATACGGCAGCTGTCAGTCACATGACCTGTCTATTATGTGTATGTGTGAGCTAATATATACTGCCAGGGGGAGGGCTTCCTGTTGGCTGGGGATTTATCAGGCTGCCAATTTATCTTACAAATACTGAGGTAAAAATACTGAGCAAATAACGTGTTAACGAGGTCTAATACAGGAGATCACACAGGTATATACTATATACAGGGGAGATGACACACAGATATATACTATATACAGGAGAGATGACACACAGGTATATACTATATAGAGGAGGAGATGACATACAGGTACATACTATATACAGGAGGAGATGACATACAGGTATATACTATATACAGGAGGAGATGACACACAGGTATATACTATATACAGGAGCAGATTACCTACAGGTATATACTATATACAGGAGGAGATGACATACAGGTATATGCTATATATAGAAGATGACATACAGGTATATACTATATATAGGAGGAGATGACACACAGATATATACTATATGCAGGGGAGATGACACACAGGTATATACTATATACAGGAGGAGATGACATACAGGTATATACTATATATAGAAGGAGATGACATACAGGTATATACTATATATAGGAGGAGATGACATACAGGTATATACTATATATAGGAGGAGATGACATACAGGTATATACTATATACAGGGGAGATGACACACAGCAGGTATATACTATATACAGGGGAGATGACATACAGGTATATACTATATACAGGAGATGACATACAGGTGTATACTATATATAAGGGAGATGACAAACATGTGTATACTGAGGTGAAAATGAGAGGTGTGAGGTGAAAATGAAAAGGTGTGAGTGCAAAATGAGAGGAGTGAGGGAAAATAGTGTAGTGATCGGAAAATGACAGATGTGAGGTCGAAATGACGTGTTAGGGGGGAATGAGAGGAGTGAGGGAGAAAATGAGAGGTGTGAGGGAGAAAATGAGAGATGTGAGGGGGAAAATTAAAGATGTGATTGGGAAAATGAGAGGCGTGATGGGAAAATAAGAGAAGTGACGTGCTATAACTAACCACAGATATTTACTATGCCCAGGCAACGCCGGGCTCTTCAGCTAGTTACCATATAAAGGGACACTGGTCAGAATTATAAAATGTGGCCTGGTCAGGAAGGTGAAAACAGGCTTTGGGTTGAAGGAGTTAATGTTAATTCTCCTGTATCTTTAAAGTGGCAAAATTTTCCTGTATCTTTAAAGTGGCATGAACACGTGATATATGGACTCACTATATATATTTCAGCACTTATTTTTATTATATATGATATTATAAACATACCGTAAGTGAAAAGATATACGAGTTATATACCTTTTCACATCCGTTTGGTGTTTGCTACACAATATTTTAATTTTTTTTATTTTTTTTATCAGTATATTCTGTATAATTGGTATGATAGTTATGTTTTTGCACTCAGCACTTTGCACATTGTGGTTCTTCACTATTCTCATGATGCATATATAATAGCATTATGTATCCTGGTAGGAATCTGGTGATATTAACCATATATTGGATTTAACTCTGAGGCTGCCGTCACACTAGCAGTATTTGGTCAGTATTTTACATCAGTATTTGTAAGCCAAAACCAGGAGTGGGTGATAAATCCAGAAGTGGTGCATATGTTTCTATTATACTTTTCCCCTAATTGTTCATCTCCTGGTTTTGGCTTACAAATACTGATGTAAAATACTGACCAAATACTGCTAGTGTGACGGCAGCCTAATACGTACCACCAATTTGCCCGTTAATGTGCAAATGTTTCAAATGGTGATATTAGTGATATCTGGTGATATTAATCATATGTCGGATTTCACTCTAATATTTACCATGTATTCCCCCTTTTTTATGCCCATGTTAAAGAAAGTCATTGGCATGTGCACATGTCTGTTACACACCATACATCGGAGTATTGCCGAAGGAGCTCAGTACTGACAAGCCCGGGTCATTGTTGTCACGGGAGATTTCTCTCTGATCCGCCACGTCACTTAGAATGCTGGAAGTGATACAAGGTCTGGCGGGTGTAGTACCATGCATGTGTCACTTATATCGCCAAATGTTTGACACTTGAGATATTTTATTAAATTTGACATGACACACAGTTAATCACAGCCTCCCAAGGAAGCCCACGTGGCGTTACATGGGTAAGAGTGATATCTTTATTGATTAACATTGTCAGCAGACTAATCTGTGTTATGTATATGTAATGGTTCTGTGATTATAAGGATTGTTATTGAAAGCTATAAGTGGTGGACATGTTGGAATAATTCTCAGTTTAGCTAGATTGATTACATGCCATGATCCTTGTTTACCACTCATGCACTAGCACTTTGTAGATTAGTTCACCCTAGTCCTTGTGACCAGATTGATTACCTTAAACACTATAAGTGGTGTCTGTACTGTGTATATTAAGTTTATTGTATACTTATGAACTAGCACTTTATCAGATTGTTTATATTGAGGATCCATATCGCCCCCCCTGCTAAATATATGTGGACTTGTAGCTGTTAATACTTGAGTCTGTGCTCTAGTCTGTAAATATTATTTTATGTACTGTGCTTTATGCCTGGTTTGTGTAGAATTCAATAAATTCTGTGGTATTAATTACAAGAGTGTGGACTATTGACTCCTGATTAGAAATGAGTGAATATTTCAATGTTCGGTTCGGATTACGATCGCCGACTTTGCAATATTTGCCGATTTATTCGTTCAATTTTCACTGAACATAGTCAAATACTGTTAAAATCAATGGGAGGCAAAAACAAACACATGCACAACACCTTCAAATGGGCCCAAAAGCTACCAAAACACATCAAATGAGGGACAGACACCAGGAAAACAGCCTCAATTCACCCACAGTACAAATTGTAGTATGGCACGGCAGCAATAAGCCATGCATGAGGTATCGGGGGTCTGGGCCAGCATTTACAGCTTTGATTTGAACATCAAAGTAAGACGAGGTGGGTGAGGGATCAATGTAGACCTGCTGTGCTGGGAGCTCTGATATCACATGCAACATGCTCAGCCACATTCAGGTGGCACAAATATCAGTTTGGTAGACTACTATTGTCAAAAAAAATCTAAGGATAGTAACATGGGTAGTTGACTTTAAGGAAGTGGAGGCCTGACAGTCTTGGAGGACTGCTGCTACAGGCAGGGTTGGACTGAGACACCTAGGGCCCACCAGGGGAATTGACTCTAGGGGCCCACACTACAGCTACCATAAACGGTATTATTACTTGTTCATTTTTTGGCCTCTCTCACGTGTGCCTTTTAGCAAACTATACAGTGTGCAAAACAACTGCAATGTGCACTGCACAATAACACAGGTTTTTTTTGTTAAAATGGAAGAAACGCAAGATGACTGTCAATCTTCCTTGGTCTGTGGCTCCATGCAAGGTCTCGCCTTGTGGGCTAAGGATGATTCTGAGAATTTTCAGCAAGCAGCCCAGAACTACATGGAAGGACCTGGTCAATGACCTGAAGAGAGCTGTGACCACAGTCTCAAACATTACTGTTAGTAACACCGTCATGGATTAAAATGCTGCAGGGCACGCAAGGTCCCCCTGCTCATGCCAGCAAATGTCCAGGCCCATTTGAAGTTCACCAATGACCATCTGGATGATCCAGAGGAGGCATGGGAGAAGGTAAAATAAAATGTTTTGGTAAAAATTCTCCTTGTTGCATTTGGAGGAAGAAAAAGGATGATGAGTACATCCCCAAGAACACCATCCCAACCGTGAAGCATGGTGGGGGAAACATCATACTTTGGGGGTGCTTTTCTGCAAAGGGGACAGGACTACTGCATCGCATTGAAGGGAGGATGGATGGGGTCACATAACGTGAAATTTTGGCCAACAAACTCATTCCCTTAGTAAGAGAATTAAAGATGGGTAGTGGCTGGTTCTTCCAGCATGACAATGACAATAAACATAGCAAATAGAGAAATGGCTGCACTCAATTATACTAAAGCAAGTAAATGTGTGATACATGAAATGTGAATAGCATAATGCCTTGTGAAATCTATGAAAAAAACACATGAGATGCTTAGCACAAAATTTGGCCAAAATATGTGAGCCCCATCCACCAACGTCAAGGTAATTTCATGGATCGAATGGGTCCCTGATAGTGCTGAGCGAATATACTCGTTACTCGATATTTCCCGAGCACGCTCCGGTGTCCTCCGAGTATTTTTTAGTGCTCGGAAATTTAGTTTTTATTGCTGCAGCTGAGTGATTTACATCTGTTAGCCAGTATAAGTACATGTGGGGGTTGCCTGGTTGCTAGGGAATCCCCACATGTACCTATGCTGGCTAACAGATGTAAAGCATTCAGCTGCGGGCAATAAAAACTAAATTTCCGAGCACTAAAAAATACTCGGAGGACACCCGAGCGTGCTCGGGAAATCTCGAGTAACGAGTATATTCGCTCATAACTAGTCCCTGACCTAACTGCCTATTGTGAACATTTACCTCTGGCTAATGTCTTGGTAAAGCTTGTACTTATAGGAAGGTTGGAACCAAATGTCTTTGCATGTAATTAAAATCACAGCATGGTGAAGGGCGGAGTGTCCAAGTCAGAAAAAAATAGTGCATAACAAGTAAAGGTAAACTGACTGAACAGAGAACTAGTCTGAACTGGTGCATACCAAAAACAACTAACATAGCAAATAGACAAATGATTGCATTCAATTGTACTAAAGCAAGTGAATGTGTGATACATGAAGTATGAATAGCATAATGGCTTGTGAAATCTATGAAAAAACACATGAGCTACTTAGCACAAAATTGGGCCAAAAAATGTGAGCCCATCCACCAACATCAAGGTAATCTCATGGATCGGATGGGTCCCTGACCTAATTGCCTAGTGTGAACACTTACCTCTGGCTAATGTCTTGGTAAAGTCTGTATTTATAGGAAGGTCGGAACCAAATCTCTTTGGATGTAATTAAATCACAGCATGGTGAAGGGTGGGTTGTCCAAGTCAGAAAAAATAGTACATAAGAAGTAATGGTAAACTAACTGAACAGAGAACTAGTCTGAACTGGGGCATACCAAAAACAACTAACATAGCAAATAGAGAAATGGTTGCACTCAATTGTACTAAAGCAAGTGAATGTGTGATACATGAAATGTGAATAGCATAATGGCGTGTGAAATCTATGAAAAAACACATGAGATGCTTAGCACAAAATTTTCCCCAAAAATGTGAGCCCAACCAACGTCAAGGTAATCTCACGGATCGGATGAGTTCCTGACCTAATTGCCTAGTGTGAACACTTACCTCTGGCTAATGTTTTGGTAAAGCCTGTATTTATAGGAATTTATAATGACCCTAAACACACAGCCAGGGCAACTAAAGAGTGGCTCTGTAAGAAGCATTTCAAGGTCCTGGAGTGGCCTAGCCAGTCTCCATGGCTGTACCCAATATAAATTCTTTGGAGTGAGCTGAAATTCCATTTTGCCCGGCGACAGCCCTGAAACCTGAAAGATCTGAAGAAGATCTGGAACTTCATTCTTCTCTGGCTCTATGAAGCCAGAGCTGTCAATCAAATTAGAGGGGAGAGGTGGAGATTGAGTTAAAACAAGCAGGACTTCTTTTGAACAGCCGTTCTGTACTGACAGAGTCACTTTAAGGGTAACTTGTCACATTGAGAAATGGTATTTACCAGCAGATATGTGTTTAATCTGCAGGTAAATAGGGTTTAAAGCCGGTTAGGTGGCTTAAAGGGAATCTGTCACCCCATTTTTCGCCTATGAGCTAAGGCCACCGCCATCAGGGGCTTATCTACAGCATTCCATAATGTTGTTGATAAGCCCCAGATGTAACCTGAAAGATAAGAAAAACAAGTTATATTATACTCACCCAGTGGCGGTTCCGGTTCGAGTCCCATGGGCGTCGCGGTCCAGGTCCAGCGCCTCCCATCTTCATGCGATGACATCCTCTTCCTTGCTTCTTGTCGCGGCTCCTGCACAGGCATACTTTATCTGCCCTGCTGAGGGCAAGGTAAAGTACTGCATTGCGCAGGCACGGGGCCTCTCTGACCTTTCACGGCACCTGCGCACTGCAGTACTAGGCAGTAGAGTTGAGCAACTTTTACTTTTTTAGGATCGAGTCGGGTTTCGTGAAAACCGACTTTGTCAAAAGTCGGGTCAGGGGAAATCGGACGATTATTTCGAAAAGTCGGGGGCCAACCGAGACACGAAACCCAATGCAAGTCAATGGGGAATCAAAGCCGGCAGTGAGTGGAGGACAGGAAAACACCTACAGTGCCCATTTTAATGCCAAAAACATCAATTCTTATTTCTTAAGCTTGTCAATCTTAATTTACTTTATAATAATAGTTAGGCATTGAAAACAGGGGGTCATTTGGCTAAAGTTGTGGGGGGGGGGTAGGGCTGGCTCAAGATTTTCGTGGGCCCAGGAAACGCGGAATACATCACGGTGGTGGAGCAGGGAGAGGTAAGTATTTCAGCTTTGCAAGTGCTGTGATCCTGAGCAAGCAGGGGGGCCCACTCATTGGCACTTGGCACTGGCACAGGGCCCCTCATAGTATGGCAGAGTGTTTGACGGCGGGTGGCGCCTCCCACTGCCAGAGACACTTTTACGTACTATGAGGGGCCCTGTGCCAGTGACGTCTTCAACGAGTATGCCCCCCCACCTGATGAAGGAACCTGCACTTTCATCCGCACCTTCATCTTTGTCCCCGTGTAAGGTAGTATAGTATGCAGGAAGGGGAACCTGACTTTCAGCAGGGTCAGATTCAAGCTGTGTAGAGTGCAAGGGGAATGTAGTGGTCTGGGTCAATGTACCAGCAGACTCATCTAGCAGTGGCTGGGCAATGGGCAGGATGATGAGGAAACACAGATATAGGCCCAAATAATAAAGTAGGCTAAATGCAGTTCAAAATTGGTAACAGGACTAAACAGACGGCATAGCTTTGTTCAGTGGAGGACAACTGTAATGAGTGGCGCAGACACAGTTAGTAGGCCCGAAATAGCATTAAGCTACTTACTGGTAGCGGCATTTTTCGGAGGCCCATGACAGCACTACGAGAGAGGGGATCCGCCCTTCAGGAACAGGAAACCTACAGATAAAAAAGGGCGGCACCTCTCCCATGCATCAGTTGTATTTCAGAGCCTGAGAGGACTACCGCGGTTAGTAGCACACAAATATACATTATATACAGTTTACGTACAAAAATAATCCATCATAATGAACTATATACCACACGTGAGATCTATCTATCTCATTATATACATTATAGGAAGTGCAACCCCCACGTGAATAGGAAGAGAACTAAGGGTGCTGTCATGGGCCTCCGAAAAATGCCGCTACCAGTAAGTAGCTTAATGCTTTATTCGGATTCCCATGACAGCACTACGAGAGATTTACAGAGATGTAAACTACCCTAGGGAGGGACTATAGCCTGTAGCACCCTTAACCCGAAGGTGAGATCAGAAGAGAACCCCAAGTCCAACCTATAGTGCTTGAAAAAGGTGGAAGGGGATGACCACGTAGCTGCCTTACATATCTGGTCGATCGATACTCCAGATCTTTCAGCCCAGGATGTAGCCATGGCCCGGGTGGAATGTGCCCTCAGATTCTGCGGAGCTGGACCTCCACCTGCAGTATAAGCCAGAGAGATAGCCTCCCTAATCCACTTCGCTAGCGTGTACTTTGATACTCTAAGTCCTTTCCTGGGACCTTGGAAGGATAGAAACAACGCATCCTCTCTCTTCCAAGCATCAGTGACTGATATATATTCTAATAGACATCTCCTGACATCTAATGTATGGAGTAACTCCTCTTTGGAATTAGAAGGATTAGGGAGAAATGACGGTAACACTATCTCCTGAGATCTGAGAAAATCTGAGGCCACTTTTGGTAAATAAGCTGGATCTGGTCTGAGGACTACTCTGTCCTGTAGAAATTCTGTATAAGGGGACAGCCTAGAAAGAGCCTTATGTCTCCTACCCTACGAGCAGATGTAATTGCCACCAAAAACGCTGTTTTGAGGGATAGTAATTTAAGTGAGGCTGAATGTAAGGGCTCAAATGGTTCCTTAGTCAAGGCTGAAAGGACTAGATTGAGATCCCAAGGCATTGACCTATTCCTGTGTATAGGTCTGGATCTACTAGCTGCTTTGATAAACCTTGATACCCAGTAGTTACCCACAATGTTACAAGAAAATAGAGCCCCCAGGGCCGAGACTTGTACTTTTAGTGTACTTGTGGATAGATTTAGCTCTAGCCCCCTCTGCAGGAATTCTAGAATTTTGGTTGATTGGTATACCCTCTTCAATATTAAAATTTGAAGAGGCCAGAAACTTCCTCCAAGTTCTAGAGTAGATCTTAGTTGTTATGTTTTTCCTACTCTTCATAAGGGTATCAATTAGATTTGGAGAAAAACCTCTGCTTTTCAACAATGACCTCTCAAAAACCATGCCGTCAAATGGAGACCCTTCACTTGTGGATGGTTGATCGGACCTTGATGAAGTAAGTCCGAAATGTCCGGCAGTACCCAGGGGTCTTTCACGGACATGGTCCTGAGCCAGGAAAACCAAGCTCTTCTGGGCCAGAACGGAGCGATCAGTATGACTCTCGCTTGATCCTCCCTTATCTTTCTGACCACCAGCGGCAATAGATTGAGCGGGGGGAACGCATATGCCAATCGGAAATCCCATCTGATTAGGAAGGCATCCACTGCCAGTGGATATTCCCTGGGATTTAAGGAACAGAAATTTATCGTCTTTCTGTTGTGCTTGGTGGCAAATAAGTCCACTTCTGGATGACCCCACATGCGGACAATCCGGTTGAAGATTCTTGTGTTCAGAGACCATTCTCCTTGTTTTAAGGTGCTTCGACTTAGAAAGTCTGCTCTTATATTCTCTCTCCCTCTTATGTGAACTGCGGATAAAGATAGAAAATGGTTTTCTGCTGTCTGGAGCAGGCGATCCGCTACTTCCATCAGGGACTTGGAGCGTGTTCCACCCTGGTGATTCACATAGGCCACTGCCACCTGGTTGTCGGAGAGGATTTTGACATGGTGACCCTGTAGATATACGAGGAGTTCTTTAATTGAGAATTCAATTGCCATTAACTCCCTCTGATTGGAAGAGGCTGATGTTTGGGGATCCCATAAACCCTGGACTACTACGTCACCCATGTGTGCCCCCCACCCCGTGGGGCTGGCGTCCGTCGTAATTACTTGAGTCACCCAGGGAACTCCTGCTGACAGATTGTCTTCCTCTAGCCACCATCTAAGAGATGCCAGAGCCTCTGGACTCAATATCATCTGACCCTGCAAGGAACCCTGTAAGACTCTATCATAATTCAGTACGTCAAACTGTAAAGGTCTGGAGTGGAACTGTGCCCAACGGACGGCGGGAATACAGGAAGTTAGGGAACCTAACAAAGACATAGCCTGTCTAAGAGTCATGGTTGGTTTATTAATTGCTTTTAATACCTGTTGTTGGATATGGAGCAGTTTATCAGGTGGAAGACAGCATTGTTGGGACTCGGAATCTAACAGCAGCCCTAGAAATCTCTGGGTTTTTAGGGGTTGTAATCGGGATTTTTCATAGTTTATGATCCAGCCAAGATGTTCTAGTTTAGACATAGCTGTTTTTACCTGAGCAAGGCAATGGTCTGCTGAGTTTCCAACTATCAGGAAATCATCCAGATAAGGGATTATGAGGATATCAGATTCACGTAAGTGCGCCATGACCTCCGCAACAACTTTAGTGAATACTCGGGGAGACGTTGAGAGGCCGAAGGGAAGGGCTCTAAATTGAAAATGTCGAACAATACCCCCCATAGACACCGCCACATGTAGAAACCTCTGAAAGTTTTCATGGATAGGAACATGATAATACGCATCTTTTAAGTCCACAACTACCATGAAGCAGTGTTTGAACAACATTTTAATTGCAGAGCTGATTGACTCCATTTTAAATGTGGCCTTAACCAGGTATTCATTAAGGGATTTAAGGTTAATAATAGTCCTAAATGACCTGTCTGGTTTTTGAATCAGAAATAGAGGAGAGTAGAATCCACTCCCTCTTTCTGACTCTGGGACCTCAATCAGCACGTTTTTAAGGCATAAACTCACAACTTCTGCCTCTAAAGCCATCTGTTCAATAGTGGAGGAACGTAAGGGGGTTAGCATAAATTTATCCCGAGGCCAGTGAATAAATTCCAATTTCAGACCTTCTGAAATAATACCTCGGACCCAGTCACTTTTTGAGATGTTAGTCCATGCGGAAGAGAAGGCTGACAATCTCCCTCCCACAGGGATTGCTAGTCATTAGTCCGGTTTCTTACGTTCTTTTGAGGAACGGCGGAACATGTAACCCGTACCTCTCCTTCGTCTATCCTCCCATCTAAAATTCTCTCTAGAGGGCGAGGATGCGCGCTTCCTTCCGCGACCAAATCTCCTCCTGTTGAATGGACGCCGATAAGAGGCTGATGACAAACTAGGGAATTTTTTCTTGTCATCTCCAGCCTTTTCAAGCAGCTCATCCAAGGTTGGCCCAAAGAGATATTCCCCTTTGCATGGGATAGCGCATAATTTGGACCTTGATTGAATGTCACCCGACCAACACTTCAACCACAGGGCTCTACGAGCCGCGTTGGAGAGTCCTGCTGCTCTGGCCGCCATTCTGACCGAATCAACCGACGCGTCCGACAGGAAAGCCGCAGCATCTTGAATCACCGGAAGCGCACTTAGAATAGAACTTCTGGAAGCGCCTTCTTTAAGCTGGGATTCCAACTGTTCCAGCCAGACCATTAGGGATCTGGCTGTACAAGTCGCAGCCACTGCCGGTCTCAAGGATCCAGCTGCCATCTCCCAAGTACCTTTAAGGAAGGTATCCGCCTTCCTGTCAAGAGGGTCTTTAAGGGATCCCATGTCCTCGAAAGGTAATGCGGCTCTCTTTGATGCCTTTGCCACCGCAGCATCTAATTTAGGGGCCTTGTCCCAGGTATCCACAGTCGTATCCTCAAAGGGATATCTGCGTTTTAAAGCTGGTGGTAATGAGCCTTTCTTCTCCGGTTTCTTCCATTCCCGGAGAATCAGGTCTTGAATTTTATCATTCACCGGGAAGGATCTACGCTTCTTGTGTTCCAAGCCACTGAACATTAGCTGCTGACGGGAAAGCTGAGTCTTAGATTCTTCTAGGTCCATCGTACCTCTGACCGACTTAACTAATTTATCCACCCGGTCCAGAGGCAGACAGAATCGGCCAGATTCCTCTTCTGATGACGAGGAAGAGAGATTTGAGCCATAAGAACCTTCCTCTTTATCTTCCTCTGACGAATCAGAGATCACCGAGGCTCTCTGTTTTGAACGTCCCGCCTGGGACATAGACCGCAGGGATTCCCTTACTTCCGTACGGATCATCTCACGCAGATTAGCCGTAGAAGTAGATTCTTCCGCTACCTAGGGGAGGACAATAAGGGTGATACCATCTATCTAGCCTGATGTCACTCAACCCCTCCACTCCTGTAAACCTCACCGTCTGTTGTATACAGGAGGCGCATAATTTTTTAGTATAAGAATCTGGTAACGGGACTTAACACAGGGCACACTCCTTATGTTTCGACTTTGCACTTTTCTTCCCCTAGAATGACAAAGTAATAAGGGGCCCGCATCACTGAGTGAGCATTCACGTAGATCACTTACCAGTGTACACCAAAAAAGGTACCGGAACACGAGGGGGTTCTTTGCCAGTCGATGCTCTAGATCCCTGCTTGGACGAGCTTTTACGGCTGGACTGGTCACTCCTGGCATGCTCCTTCTCCGTGGGCTTTTGTCGCACCTCCTCCGGCAGCTGAAGCTGCCGCTCACCATCACTCTCCATGATGTAGATGTGACCAAAGGCAGAGCTCTAAATCCAGCTCCTGCTTAAATCCCCCTCAGATCCGGTCAGCAGGCTGCCTGGCGCCACTCTCATTGGTTCCTGGTTGATGAGGCTACAGCTGGGGGGTCAGCGCAGTGTGTGAGGAGTCCGGCGTTCAGGATCGATGGGCACCGCCATCTTGGATGAACTGCGCATGCGCAGTCACCCAGAGACCCGGAAGCGCCTGCTGACTCCGCCCCCTCAACGTCACTGCACCCGGAAACGCTCCAGCTAATGCTGAGAGCGATGCAGGATGCCGAAGAGCACGCAGCAGCGCTCCGGATAGCGTTCCCCTCCTGGCACTGCTACTTCACCACCGCGCTGCACCACCACATGGACCGAAGGAGCGCTATACTTACCGGCGCCGGCGCTGAAGGAAATCAGGAATCCTCCGGACTCTGCTCCCTGCTGTCTACGTCACTGACGTGCAGTCCAGCCAGGACCACCGTGACGTCTTCCAGGGGCTTCCGCACCGGCCGAGGTAGGAGACCGGCCGGCCTGGGATCCATTCCTACTACGAGATTCATCTGTAGGATCCTGTCCCTTCAGGAACAGGAAACCAACTGATGCATGGGAGAGGTGCCGCCCTTTTGTATCTGTAGGTTTCCTGTTCCTGAAGGGCGGATCCCCTCTCTCGTAGTGCTGTCATGGGAATCCGAATAAAAAAAAGTAGGCTAAAAGCCGTTCAAAATTGGTAACAGGACTAAACAGGCAGCATTGCTTTGTTCAGTGGAGGACAACTGTAATGAGTGGCGCAGACACAGTTAGTAGGCCCAAAATAAAAAAGTAGGCTAAATGCAGTTCAAAATTGGAAACCGGACTAAACAGGCGGCATTGCTTTGTTCAGTGGAGGACAACTGTAATGAGTGGCGCAGACACAGTTTGTAGGCTCACAATAAAAAAGTAGGCTAAATGCAGTTCAAAATTGGTAACAGGACTAAACAGGCGGCCTAGCTTTGTTCAGTGGAGGACAACTGTAATGAGTGGCGCAGACACGGTTAGTAGGCCCAAATACAAAAGTAGGCTAAAAGCAGTTCAAAATTGGTAACAGGACTAAACAGGCGGCATAGCTAGGCACTGGGGTTGGCTCCTCTGCTGAGTATCAGACAGTGGTAGTAGGCGCAAAATATTAACTGGGTCTAAATGGAGTATAATACACTAGAAACCACCAGGAACACAGATTCATATACTCTGGTCCAAGAAGTGCCACAAAAATATTCATAAAATGAACATATTTTATTACATATAGATTAAAATACACAACGTACATGTATACAAAAACATGACAGACAAGGTGCCTCTATACAACCAGAAAAAGCGGTCAGCACAAGTGAAGTACTCATTAGATGCACAAATCAGCTGAATCCAGGGGTGTGACTATACCAAGTCCATCCGGTTATAGCGCTGCATACATATGTTTTATAACTAAATAGTTAAACTCGACGAAAATTGTACCTTAAAGTATGTAAACAGGTGCTAGTAAGCGTTGCTAAATTGCTACCGCTTAGATCTAATGTACAGCGCTACAACTGGTAGACCAAAGTATTACACTATTCCAAGTACAGACAAGGTTTTTATCCTATTCACCGCCATCTACTAACTGTCAAAACACCTATGCCATGATGGCAGTATCCTCAGCAAACTCTCAATGGTTCACGTGAATAGTCCCTCGTCCCGTACATATTACCTGCTGAAGATCTCCACTAGAACGTGCTCAGCCTGGTGGCGTGCTGTTACCGCGTACCCCGACGTGCGTTTCGCGTGATGCTTCTTCCTCTGTCAGACGGTCTCCTTGCTGAAGTTGGATGACTCAGCCAAAGAGACCCGATCAGGGTCATTATACACCAAGCCCAGGGCCTGTAAGAAACCCTCTCTCCTGTCTGGAGTGACTGTAAGTCAGATGGGAGAGAAAATCCCTATACCTGTGGATCCCGCTGTAGGAGCACAGCCGGAAATATAGTTTACAGGCCTCATGGAACACTACAAACTTGTCCCGCCCTCCAGAGAACCTGTATGGCAGTGTGACCTTGGGCTTCACAATGTTTTGCCCGGAGGGCGAGATACCAACACCAGATGTAACGGAGTGCTGTGAGACCACTGTGTGTAAATCAGCCACCTCCAAACTGAGCTGCTGCAACTGACCTGACAGTGCTGTGATAGGATCCATCATGGATCAGAAAAAGGCTTTCGGTCTGAGTTAATGTCACGATAGGACTAGTGAGTAAACTGGGACCTTTCCTGGCCTTAACACTAGGGGGCGCCCTAACTCACCCTGTTCCCCAGGATACCTCAGATGGCGAAAATACCAGGGCCTCCACCCTTACCCTGTCTCCTAGCTGCAGCCCTGCGGCAGGGGAAGATAGGCGCTACCGTGTACCGTAGTGCACCAACAAACGGGAACCAAGACAAGGGTAAAAGAAAACTCCACTCACACAAAATATACTCTCACAAATAACAGAGGTATTCACCATGCTGTGAAGGAAGGGGGGAAGAAAATAAGGCAGGTAAGGATGAGGAATTTCCAAGCGAACAAACCAAGCAACAGTGCCACAATAAACTCCTCCAGCTCTCCAATCATCAGCTCTTCACTCTCCAAGCACAGTTGAATGCAGGGATTTCCACATGGGCGATTAACCCCTGTTCTGCTGAAAGAAAACAAACATATTTAATATACAGGAGAAGTGCTTCTCAGCGGCGAAGCAGGAGCCATCAGAGGCTGCAGTCATCTGGCTCTGTTCTGTCGCAGTAACTCTGTGACACTGGATCACAAAAACATTTACATCAAGGTATCTTACCTGTGATGTCTGCTCTCATTAGGGTATGTGTCCACTTTCAGGATGGCCGGTGGTATCGTCGGAGCGGCTTTGCCGTTCTGCGCTAAGCCCCGCCCCCTTCTGGGACGCGATGATGCCGGATGTGTTCATAGCACACGTCCGGCATCATCGCACCCATCGCATAGGGCCCTGTGCTATATCTTGCGGCGACGCAGCGTCGCCGCAAGATATACAGACATGCTGCGATCTGAAAAGACGCGCAGCATGTCCGGAGTCGCAGGGCCGCCGCGTGCGTGTTACCACGCATAGTGGAGACGGGATTTCATTCAATCCCCTCCACTATGCTGTAACATCTGGACGCTGAGTGTCTGACGCTGCGGCTCTATGCAGCGTCAGACACGCAGCGTTTCCTGCACGTGGACACATACCCTTAGAGTTGTTCTCTTTCTTTTAGGGTATGTTTCCACGGTCAGGATTGCATCAGGATTTGCTCAGGATTTGACCCAGGTAAAATCTGCACCAAATCTGCACCTGAGGTCACTGGCAGGTCACCTGCGTTTTTGATGCGTTTTTACATGCATTTTTTATGCGTTTTTCATGCGGATTTGGGTGTATTTTTGTAAACTAAATAAAGATATACGTAAAAAAAAGAATTGTGATGTCATTTCTTGTCCAACCTCTTCATTTACATACTCCATTGAAGAATAATGTCTACACACAGACAGATAGATGATAGAAAACAGATAGATGATAGATAGATGATAGATAGATATGGGATAGATAATATATAGATAATAGATAGATCTATCGTATCTATCTATCTATTGTATCTATCTATTATCTATCTATAAATAGCTAGATAGATATATCGATAGATAGATAGATAGATACGATAGATACGATAGATACCGTATATACTCGAGTATAAGCCGACCCGAGTATAAGCCGACCCCCCTAATTTTGCCACAAAAAACTGGGAAAACTTATTGACTCGAGTATAAGCCTAGGGTGGAAATGCAGCATTTACCGGTGAATTTCAAACATAAAAATAGATCATTATTTCCCCATAGCTGTGCCATATAGTGCTCTACACCGTTCATTATTTCCCCATAGCTGTGCCCCATATAGTGCTCTGCACCGTTCATTGTGCCCCATAGCTGTGCCATATACGGTGCTCTGCACCGTTCATTGTGCCCCATTGCTGTGCCATATACAGTGCTCTGCACCGTTCATTGTGCCCCATTGCTGTGCCATATACGGTGCTCTGCACCGTTCATTGTGCCCCATTGCTGTGCCATATACGGTGCTCTGCACCGTTCATTGTGCCCCATTGCTGTGCCATATACAGTGCTCTGCACCGTTCATTGTGCCCCATTGCTGTGCCATATACGGTGCTCTGCACCGTTCATTGTGCCCCATTGCTGTGCCATATACGGTGCTCTGCACCGTTCATTGTGCCCCATTGCTGTGCCATATACAGTGCTCTGCACCGTTCATTGTGCCCCATATCTGTGCCCATATACGGTGCTCTGCTCCGTTCATTGTGCCCCATATCTGTGCCCATATACGGTGCTCTGCACCGTTCATTGTGCCCCATATCTGTGCCCATATACGGTGCTCTGCACCGTTCATTGTGCCCCATTGCTGTGCCATATACGGTGCTCTGCACCGTTCATTGTGCCCCATTGCTGTGCCATATACGGTGCTTTGCACCATTCATTGTGCCCCATTGCTGTGCCATATACGGTGCTCTGCACCGTTCATTGTGCCCCATAGAAATCTCTGCCGCCGCTGCTGCAATAAAAAAAAAACCACATACTCACCTCCCTTGATTGCAGCTCCCGGCGTCTCGTTCCGGCGCCTCCATCTTCCCGGCGTCTCTGCTCTGACTGATCAGGCAGAGGGCGCCGCGCACACTGTATGCGTCATCGCGCCCTCTGCCTGAACAGTCAGAGCGCAGACGCCGGGAAGATGGAGGTGCCGGCCGGGAAGATGGAGCGGCGCCCGGCGGCTGGAACGAGGACAGGTGAATATGCTATACTTACCTAGTCCTGGCGATCCTCGCGCTGTCCCTGTGCCTGGTCTTCGGTGCCGCAGCTCTTCCTGTCAGCGGTCACCGGCACCGCTGATTAGAGGAATGAATAGGCGGCTCCGCCCCTATGGGAGGTGGAGCCGCTTATTCATATCTCTAATGAGCGGTCCCACGTGACCGCTGAAGAGGGGAAGAAGCTGCAGCACAGAAGCCCGTGGGACGGCAGGGACAGCGCGAGGATCGCTGGGACTAGGTAAGTATACCTCAGCGCCCTCACCCCCTCACCCGCCGACCCTGCCACCCACATTGACTCGAGTATAAGCCGAGAGGGGCACTTTCAGCCCAAAAATTTGGGCTGAAAATCTCGGCTTATACTCGAGTATATACGGTAATAGATACGATAGATAACACAGGGGAACACAATTTTTTAAGAGTTAGGTCAGACAACTGTTCTTAATTAATTTTTGGATGCTGAATCCAGAAATGATCTCAGTTTTTCTCTATCACGTCAAGTTTTTGAACTATAGGATTTTTGTCTTCTCAAAACTGTGTAAACTACTGTACCTAAAAAGTGTTTTGTTTTTTTAAATACTACAAATATGAACAAAAAATGAAATATATAAGAAATAGTCATGACAAAGTTGTGACTACTCTTATAAGTTGCCACGTAGCTCTATATGAGTCGAATTGTAATCAGATAACAAGTCTTATTACAGATATCAGTGCAATTGTGCATCTCTGGCAGGTAAGTTGTGGAGGAAAAACTTGACTTGCTAGAAAAAAACTGACTACATTTTTGGAATCAGCATGCCAATTTTAGTATAAATCAGCTCAAAAACCTAACTCAACAGAAATTTTTTTTCAAATTGTTCCCCTGTGAGATAGATAAATAGATAGATAATATATAGATAGATAGATAGATAATACCAAGCCCAATGTTTAGTAATAAATCTAAACTGGTACATAAAGAATTAGGCCGGGATCACACATGTAAGAAACTCGTACGAGTCTCGCATCTTAATATCCAGCACTGCCGCCAGCACTCAGGAGCGGAGCGTGTTGTTGCACGTATTTCTGTGCAGCCGCACGCTCTGCTCCTGAGTGCCAACGGCAGTTTCGGGTATTAAGATGCGATACTCATCTGAGTTTCTCGCATGTGTGATACCGGCCTTAAATAAAGACACACACACGAAATCTGCATTAGGATGGGGTCACACTTGCAAGAAACTCGCACGAGTATCGCACCTCAATACCCAGCACTGCCGCCGGCACACGGGACCAGAGTGTGCAGCTGCATGTTTTTCTATGTAGCTGAACGCTCTGGTCCGAGTGCCGGCGGCAGTGACGGGTATTGAGGTGAAAAATATTTAGAATTGAGAGTCCTCAGTGGTTGATACCTTTTAATGGCTAACTGAAAAGATGGTAACAAATTGCAAGCTTTCGAGACTACTTACGTCTCTTCATCAGGCAAAGACTGATGGTATTGAGGTGAGAGACTCATGTGAGTTTCTCGCAAGTGTGACCCCGGCCTTAAAAGCAATATGTTTAATTTAAAAAAAAATTGAAAAAAAAAATGGCTTGGGCTCCCGTGCAACTTTCTGCACCAGAAAGGGAAAGCCAGCGACTGGGGGACCGATGTTTGTAGCCTGGGAAGGGGTTAATACCCATGGATCTTCCCAGGAATATCAGTCCGCAGCTGTATATTTAGTCTTTACTGGCTATAAAAATAGAGGGACCCCCCAAAAAATGACATGGGGTCCCCCTATAATTTATAGCCAGAGAGGCTATTCATAGCTTAGAGAGAGGCCATGGATATTGCACCCCGGCTACAAATACCATCCCTCAGTCACCCCAGAAATGTCGCATCTGCCACATGGTACCGCTCATTACAGTAATGAATATGCGGCTCCACCTCTATGGGAGGTGGAGCCGCATATTCATTACTGTAATGATCGGTAACTGTGACTAGGGTTGAGCGAAACGGGTCGTTCATTTTCAAAAGTCGCCGACTTTTGGCAAAGTCGGGTTTCATGAAACCCGATCCGACCCCTGTGCGGGGTCGGCCATGCGGTACGCGACTTTCGCGCCAAAGTCGCGTTTCAATGACGCGAAAAGCGCCATTTCTCAGCCAATGAAGGTAAACGCAGAGTGTGGGCAGCGTGATGACATAGGTCCTGGTCCCCACCATCTTAGAGAAGGGCATTGCAGTGATTGGCTTGCTGTCTGCGGCGTCACAGGGGCTATAAAGGGGCGTTCCCGCCGACCGCCATGTTACTGCTGCTGATCTGAGCTTAGGGAGAGGTTGCTACCGCTTCGTCAGAAGCAGGGATAGCGTTAGGCAGGGTCCATTAACCACCAAACCGCTTGTGCTGTAGCGATTTCCACTGCCCAACACCACCTTCGGTGTGCAGGGACAGTGGAAGCTACATTTTTTTTTTTTTCCCTCAGCGCTGTAGCTCATTGGGCTGCCCTAGAAGGCTCCCTGATAGCTGCATTGCTGTGTGTACGCCGCTGTGCAAACCAACTGCTTTTTTCAAAGCACAAATCCTCTTGTTCCTTCCTTTCTGCACAGCTATCTTTTTGGTTTGTACACACTTTTTATTTAATTTGTGCATCAGTCCACTCCTTATTGCTGCCTGCCATACCTGGCTGAGATTACTGCAGGGAGATAGTAATTGAAGGACACTCCATGTTGTTTTTTTTTTTTTGTGGGAGATTAAGATTGACATTTCTGCTAGAGTGCCATCCCTGTCTGTGTCATCTCTCACTCAGTGGGCCATAGAAAGCCTATTTATTTTTTTGCTTGATTTGGGTTATAAAATCTACCTCAAAAAAATCACTACATCAATCAGTGGGAGAAAAATATTGGCCTCAGGGCTTGTGTGCCACTCTTGACTCCTGTGTGCATCATCACTCACTCAGTGGGCCATAGAAAGCCTATTTATTTTTTTGCTTGATTTTGGTTCTAAAATCTACCTGAAAAAATCACTACATCAATCAGTGGGAGAAAAATATTGGCCTCAGGGCTTGTGTGCCACTCCTGACTCCTGTGTGCATCATCACTCACTCAGTGGGCCATAGAAAGCCCTTTTTTTTTTTGCTTTATTTGGGTTCTAAATTCTACCTGAAAAAATCAATAAATCAATCAGTGGGAGATTAATATTGGCCTTTGGGCTTGTGTGCCAGTCCTAAGCGTGCCATCTCTCTCTCTCAGATAGTGGGCCATAGAAAGCCTATTTATTTTATTTTTTTTTTAATGGGTTTATAAATTTTCCCTGGAAAAAAAAAAAAAAAAGTGGGAGATTAATATTGGCCTCTGGGCTTGTGTGCCAGTCCTGAGCGTGCCATCTCTCTCACAAATAGTGGGCCATAGAAAGCCTATTTATTTTTTTTTTTTTGGTTTTATAAATTCTCCCTTAAAAAAAAAGGGAGATTAATATTGGCCTTTGGGCTTGTGTGCGAGTCCTAAGCGTGCCATCTCTCTCTCTCAGATAGTGGGCCATAGAAAGCCTATTTATTTTATTTTTTTTTTAATGGGTTTATAAATTTTCCCTGGAAAAAAAAAAAAAAAAGTGGGAGATTAATATTGGCCTCTGGGCTTGTGTGCCAGTCCTGAGCGTGCCATCTCTCTCACAAATAGTGGGCCATAGAAAGCATATTTATTTATTTTTTTTTGGTTTTATAAATTCTCCCTTAAAAAAAAAGGGAGATTAATATTGGCCTTTGGGCTTGTGTGCCAGTCCTAAGCGTGCCATCTCTCTCTGTCTCTCAGATAGTGGGCCATAGAAAGCCTATTTATTATTTTTTTTATTGGGTTTATAAATTTTCCCTGGAACAAAAAAAAAAAAGTGGGAGATAAATATTGGCCTCTGGGCTTGTGTGCCACTCCTGACTCCTGTGTGCGTCATCTCTCACTCAGTGGGCCATAGAAAGCCTTTTTTTGTTTTATTTGTTTTCTAAATTCTCCCTGAAAAAATCATTTTATTTTCTTTGGTTTCTAAATTCTTCCTGAAAAAATCATTTTATTCTATTTTTTTTTTTCCTAAAGTCTCCCTGAAAAAAAAAACAAAAAAAAAAACAAATCAGTGGGAGATTAATATTGCCCTTTCTGCTTGTGTGCCAGTCTTGACTCCTGGGTGTGCCATCTCTCTCTCTCTCTCTCCAATTGTGGGCCATAGAAAGCCTATTATTTTTTTAGCTTGATTTGGGTTCCAAAATCTACCTGAAAAAATCACTACATCAATCAGTGGGAGATAAATATTGGCCTCTGGGCTTGTGTGCCACTCCTGACTCCTGTGTGCGTCATCTCTCACTCAGTGGGCCATAGAAAGCCTTTTTTTGTTTTATTTCTTTTCTAAATTCTCCCTGAAAAAATCATTTTATTTTCTTTGGTTTCTAAATTCTTCCTGAAAAAATCATTTTATTCTATTTTTTTTTTCCTAAAGTCTCCCTGAAAAAAAAACAAAAAAAAAACAAATCAGTGGGAGATTAATATTGCCCTTTCTGCTTGTGTGCCAGTCTTGACTCCTGGGTGTGCCATCTCTCTCTCTCTCTCCAATTGTGGGCCATAGAAAGCCTATTATTTTTTTAGCTTGATTTGGGTTCCAAAATCTACCTGAAAAAATCACTACATCAATCAGTGGGAGATAAATATTGGCCTCTGGGCTTGTGTGCCACTCCTGACTCCTGTGTGCGTCATCTCTCACTCAGTGGGCCATAGAAAGCCTTTTTTTGTTTTATTTGTTTTCTAAATTCTCCCTGAAAAAATAATTTTATTTTATTTGGTTTCTAAATTCTTCCTGAAAAAATCATTTTATTCTATTATTTTTTTTTCCTAAAGTCTCCCTTAAAAAAAAAAAAAAATCAAATCAGTGGGAGATTAATATTTACATTTGTGCTTCAGTGACAGTCCTGCGTGTGTGGCATCTCTCTCATTTGTTGCCACCAACAACAGAGTGTGTAACATTGTGCCTGATTTTCGTTGTGGTCTCACTCACCTGTAAAGGGGTAGCTAAATCATACTGAAGTTATAGCTCACCGTGTAATTTGTGTGACAGCAACAAATACCGTTAGTTTGTTTACGTTTTTAAAACAATGAGGAAGTATGGTGGAAGAGGTCGTGGCCGGGGGCGTTCATTGTCAGCTGGTAATGAGGGTAGTGGTAGTGGTGGAGCATCAGCTGGTCGTGGGAAAAAAAATATTGCACCTAAGTCTGGAGCTGTGGAGCCAGGTTCGTCGTCTGGCTACACAAGGCCTCGAACGCTCCCTTTTCTGGGAGTAGGAACACCGCTTTTAAAGCCGGAGCAGCAAGAGCAAGTTTTGGCTTATCTTGCTGACTCAGCCTCTAGCTCTTTTGCCTCCTCTCGTGAAACTGGTAAATGTCAAAGCAGCGCGTCGTTAGTGGATGTTCACGGTCAGGGACAAGTCGCTTCTTTGTCCTCTTCAGCAAAAACAACAACAGAGAAGAATGCAGCAGGCGACACAACGGGTTACTCCATGGAGCTCTTTACACATACCGTCCCTGGCTTAGAAAGTGAAGCAGTTAACAGTCCATGCCCATTACAAGTTGAATCTGACATGGAGTGCACTGATGCACAGCCACAGCCAGACTACTATGCTGGTCCTTTGACTCAGACCACAACATTGCCCTCGCAGGGTGCTGATCAAGAATCAGACCCTGATGAAACTATGTTGCCCCATCACGAACGCTATACCACCGACCGACACGGTGACACAGACGAAGTTGCACACGAGCTACAAGAAGAGGTAATAGATGACCCAGTTCTTGACCCCGATTGGCAGCCATTGGGGGAACAGGGTGCAGGCGGCAGCAGTTCTGAAGCGGAGGAGGAGGGGCTGCAGCAGGCATCAACATCGCAACAGGTTCCATCTGCCGGGCCCGTATCTTGCCCAAAACGCGTGGCAAAGCCAAAACCTGTTGGAGGACAGCGTGGCCATCCGGTTAAAGCTCAGTCTGCAATGCCTGAAAAGGTATCCGATGCTAGAAAGAGTGCAGTCTGGCATTTTTTTAAACAACATCCAATTGATCAGCGCAAAGTCATCTGTCAAAAATGTTCAACTACCTTAAGCAGAGGACAGAATCTGAAAAGTCTCAATACAAGTTGCATGCATAGACATTTAACCACCATGCATTTGCAAGCCTGGACTAACTACCAAACGTCCCTTAAGGTTGTAGCACCCTAGGCCAATGAAGCTAGTCAGCAACGCAACATCCCTTCACGGCAGTGTAGGGCCACCATTTTCCGCACCACCTGCAGTATCTGTGCAGGTTTCTTTGCCAGGCCAAAGCAGTCAGGGTCAGGGAATCACCAGTTTCGTAGTAGGAAACACTGCATCTAGGGCACCGGTGGCAACAATACCATCTCCCACCGTCTCTCAGTCTGCCATGTCCACCGGCACCCCCGCTAGTTCCACGATCTCCAGCTCTCCAGTCCAGCTCACCCTACATGAGACTATGGTTAGAAAAAGGAAGTACTTAGCCTCGCATCCGCGTACACAGGGTTTGAACGCACACATAGCTAGACTAATCTCGTTAGAGATGATGCCCTACCGGTTAGTTGAAAGCGAAGCTTTCAAAGCCCTGATGGACTACGCTGTACCACGCTACGAGCTACCCAGTCGACACTTTTTTTCCAGAAAAGCCATCCCAGCCCTCCACCAGCATGTTAAAGAGCGCATCGTCCATGCACTCAGGCAATCTGTGAGCACAAAGGTGCACCTGACAACAGATGCATGGACCAGTAGGCATGGCCAGGGACGTTGTCCATCACGGCACACTGGGTAAATGTGGTGGATGCAGGGTCCACAGGGGACAGCAAGTTTGGGACAGTTCTGCCTAGCCCACGGTCTAGGAAACAATTGGCTGTAGCCGTTCGCACCCCCTCCTCCACCTCTTCGTCCTCCTGCAGAAGCGAGAGCTTGTCCACAGACCGCAGTCGCACAACCACTCCATCCGCAGCTGCCACTGTTGCACACCAGGTCTCCCATTATGGGGCAGCTACTGGCAAACGTCAGCAGGCTGTATTGGCTATGAAGTGTTTGGGCGACAACAGACACACCGCGGAAGTTCTGTCCGAGTTCTTGCAGAAAGAAACGCAGTCGTGGCTGGGCACTGTAGATCTTGAGGCAGGCAAGGTAGTGAGTGATAACGGAAGGAATTTCATGGCTGCCATCTCCCTTTCCCAACTGAAACACATTCCTTGCCTGGCTCACACCTTAAACCTGGTGGTGCAGTGCTTCCTGAAAAGTTATCCGGGGTTATCCGACCTGCTCCTCAAAGTGCGTGGACTTTGCTCACATATCCGCCGTTCGCCCGTACACTCCAGCCGTATGCAGACCTATCAGCGTTCTTTGAACCTTCCCCAGCATCGCCTAATCATAGACGTTGCAACAAGGTGGAACTCAACACTGCACATGCTTCAGAGACTGTGTGAACAGAGGCGGGCTGTTATGTTTTTGTGGGAGGATACACATACACGGGCAGGCAGTAGGATGGCAGACATGGAGTTGTCAGGTGTGCAGTGGTCGAAGATTCAAGACATGTGCCAAGTCCTTCAGTGTTTTGAGGAATGCACACGGCTGGTTAGTGCAGACAACGCCATAATAAGCATGAGCATCCCCCTAATGCGTCTGCTGATGCAAAGTTTGATGCACATAAAGGATCAGGCGTCTGCAGCTGAGGAAGAGGAAAGCCTTGATGACAGTCAGCCATTGTCTGGCCAGGGCAGTGTACAGGACGAGGTAGCGGGCGAAGAGGAGGAGGAGGACGAGGAGGATGATGGGGATGATTATATTTTTAACCCCTTCCCGACCTGTGACACAGCGTATGCGTCATGAAAGTCGGTGCCAATCCGACCTGTGACGCATATGCTGTGTCACAGAAAGATCGCGTCCCTGCAGGCCGGGTGAAAGGGTTAACTCCCATTTCACCCGATCTGCAGGGACAGGGGGAGTGGTAGTTTAGCCCAGGGGGGGTGGCTTCACCCCCTCGTGGCTACGATCGCTCTGATTGGCTGTTGAAAGTGAAACTGCCAATCAGAGCGATTTGTAATATTTCACCTAAAAAAATGGTGAAATATTACAATCCAGCCATGGCCGATGCTGCAATATCATCGGCCATGGCTGGAAATACTAATGTGCCCCCACCCCACCCCTCCGATCGCCCCCCCAGCCCCCCGATCTGTGGCCCGCTCCCCTCCGTCCTGTGCTCCGCTCCGCCGTCCTCCTGCCCGCTCCCCCCGTGCTCCAATCACACCCCCCCGTGCTCCAATCAAACCCCCCCGCACTCCGATCCCCCCCCGTGCTCCGAACCACCCCCCCTGCACACCGATCCACCCCCCCTGCACACCGATCCACCCGCCCGCACACCGATCACTCTCCCCCATGCTCCGATCCCTCCCCCCCCGTGCTCCGACGCCCCCCCGTGCCCTGATCTCCCCCCCCTGTGCCCTGATCTCCCCCCCTTATACTTACCGATCCTGGCGGGGTCCCGTCCGTCTTCTTCCCCGAGCGCCGCCATGTTCCAAAATGGCGGGCGCATGCGCAGTGCGCCCGCCGAATCTGCCGGCCGGCAGATTCGTTCCAATGTGAATTTTGATCACTGTGATATAATCTATCACAGTGGTCAAAATAAAAAAACAGTAAATGACCCCCCCCATTTGTCCCCCATAGATAGGGACAATAATAAAATAAAGAATTTTTTTTTTTTTTCACTAAGGTTGGAGTTAGAACTAGGGTTAGGGTTAGGGGTAGGGTTAGGGGTAGGGTTAGGGGTAGGGTTAGGGGTAGGGTTAGGGGTAGGGTTAGGGGTAGGGGTAGGGGTAGGGTTAGGGGTAGGGTTAGGGTTTCGGTATGTGCACACGTATTCTGGTCCTCTGCGGATTTTTCCGCAGCGGATTTGATAAATCCGCAGTGCTAAACCGCTGCGGATTTATGGCAGATTTACCGCGGTTTTTCTGCGCATTTCACTGCGGTTTTACAACTGCGATTTTCTATTGGAGCAGTTGTAAAACCGCTGTGGAATCCGCAGAAAGAAGCGACATGCTGCGGAATGTAAACCGCTGCGTTTCCGTGCAGTTTTTCCGCAGCATGTGTACAGCGATTTTTGTTTCCCATAGGTTTACATTGAAATGTAAACTCATGGGAAACTGCTGCGGATCCGCAGCGTGTGCACATACCTTTAGAATTAGGCTATGTGCACACGGTGCGGATTTGGCTGCGGATCCGCAGCGGATTGGCCGCTGCGGATCCGCAGCAGTGTTCCATCAGGTTTACAGTACCATGTAAACCTATGGAAAACCAAATCCGCTGTGCCCATGGTGCGGAAAATACCGCACGGAAACGCTGCGTTGTATTTTCCGCAGCATGTCAATTCTTTGTGCGGATTCCGCAGCGTTTTACACCTATTCCTCAATAGGAATCCGCAGGTGAAATCCGCAGTAAATCCGCAGGTAAAACGCAGTGCCTTTTACCCGCGGATTTTTCAAAAATGGTGCGGAAAAATCTCACACGAATCCGCAACGTGGGTACATAGCCTTAGGGTTAGGGTTGGGTTGGAATTAGGGTTGTGGTTAGGGTTAGGGGTGTGTTGGGGTTAGGGTTGTGGTTAGGGGTGTGTTGCGGTTAGGGTTGTGGTTAGGGTTACGGCTACAGTTGGGATAAGGGTTAGGGGTGTGTTGGCGTTAGAATTGAGGGGTTTCCACTGTTTAGGCACATCAGGGGTCTCCAAACGCAACATGGCGCCACCATTGATTCCAGCCAATCTTTCATTCAAAAAGTCAAATGGTGCTCCTTCCCTTCCGAGCCCCGACGTGTGCCCAAACAGTGGTTTACCCCCACATATGGGGTATCAGTGTACTCAGGACAAACTGGGCAACAATTACTGGGGTCCAATTTCTCCTGTTACCCTTGAGAAAATAAAAAATTGCTTGCTAAAACATCATTTTTGAGGAAAGTAAAATGATTTTTTATTTTCACGGCTCTGCGTTGTAAACGTCTGTGAAGCACTTGGGGGTTCAAAGTGCTCACCACATATCTAGATAAGTTCCTTGGGGGGTCTAGTTTCCAAAATGGGGTCACTTGTGGGGGGTTTCTACTGTTTAGGCACACCAGGGGCTCTGCAAACGCAACGTGACGCCCGCAGACCATTCCATCAAAGTCTGCATTTCAAAACGTCACTACTTGACTTCCGAGCCCCGACATGTGCCCAAACAGTGGTTTACCCCCACATATGGGGTATCAGCGTACTCAGGACAAACTGGGCAACAATTACTGGGGTCCAATTTCTCCTGTTACCCTTGAGAAAATAAAAAATTGCTTGCTAAAACATCATTTTTGAGGAAAGAAAAATGATTTTTTATTTTCACGGCTCTGCGTTGTAAACGTCTGTGAAGCACTTGGGGGTTCAAAGTGCTCACCACATATCTAGATAAGTTCCTTGGGGGGTCTAGTTTCCAAAATGGGGTCACTTGTGGGGGGTTTCTACTGTTTAGGCACACCAGGGGCTCTGCAAACGCAACGTGACGCCCGCAGACCATTCCATCAAAGTCTGCATTTCAAAAGTCACTACTTCCCTTCTGAGCCCCGACGTGTGCCCAAACAGTGGTTTACCCCCACATATGGGGTATCAGCGTACTCAGGAGAAACTGGACAACAACTTTTGGGGTCCAATTTCTCCTGTAACCCTTGGGAAAATAAAAAATTCTGGGCTAAAAAATTATTTTTGAGGAAAGAAAACGTATTTATTATTTTCACTGCTCTGTGTTATAAACTTCTGTGAAGCACTTGGGGGTTCAAAGTGCTCACCTCACATCTAGATAAGTTCCTTTCGGGGTCTAGTTTCTAAAATGGGGTCACTTGTGGGGGGTTTCTACTGTTTAGCCACATCAGGGGCTCTGCAAACGCAACGTAACGCCCGCAGAGCATTCCATCAAAGTCTGCATTTCAAAATGTCACTACTTGACTTCCGAGCCCCGACATGTGCCCAAACTGTGGTTTACCCCCACATATGGGGTATCAGCGTACTCAGGAGAAACTGTACAACAACTTTTGGGGTCAAATTTCTCCTTTTACCCTTGGGAAAATAATAAATTGCAGGCTAAAAAATCATTTTAGAGAAAATAAAATTTTTATTTTATTTTCATGGCTCTGCGTTATAAACTTCTGTGAAGCACTTGGAAGTTCAAAGTCCTCACCACACATCTAGATTAGTTCCTTTAGGGGTCTAGTTTCCAAAATGGGGTCATATGTGGGGGATCTCCAATGTTTAGGCACACAGGGGCTCTCCAAACGTGACATGGTGTCCGCTAATGATTGGAGCTAATTTTCCATTTAAAAAGCCAATTGGCGTGCCTTCCCTTCCGAGCCCTGCCGTGCGCCCAAACAGTGGTTTACCCCCACATATGGGGTATCAGCGTACTCAGGACAAACTGGACAACAACATTTGCGGTCCAATTTCTCCTATTACCCTTGGCAAAATAGGAAATTCCAGGCTAAAAATCATTTTTGAGGAAAGAAAAATTATTTTTTATTTTCATGGCTCTGCATTATAAACTTCTGTGAAGCACCTGGGGGTTTAAAGTGCTCAATATGCATCTAGATAAGTTCCTTGGGGGGTCTAGTTTCCAAAATGGGGTCACTTGTGGGGGAGCTCCAATGCATAGGCACACAGGGGCTCTCTAAACGCGACATGGTGTCCGCTAACAATTGGAGCTAATTTTCCATTCAAAAAGTCAAATGGCGCGCCTTCCCTTCCGAGCCCTGCCGTGTGCCCAAACAGTGGTTTACCCCCACATATGAGGTATCGGCGTACTCGGGAGAAATTGCCCAACAAATTTTAGGATTCATTTTATCCTATTGCCCATGTGAAAATGAAAAACTGAGGCGAAAAGAATTTTTTTGTGAAAAAAAAGTACTTTTTCATTTTTACAGATCAATTTGTGAAGCACCTGAGGGTTTAAAGTGCTCAATATGCATCTAGATAAGTTCCTTGGGGGGTCTAGTTTCCAA
This sequence comes from Ranitomeya imitator, assembly GCF_032444005.1. Classification (NCBI taxonomy): domain Eukaryota; kingdom Metazoa; phylum Chordata; class Amphibia; order Anura; family Dendrobatidae; genus Ranitomeya; species Ranitomeya imitator. The sequence continues at coordinate 450,886,708 of NC_091282.1, forward strand.
AATGGGGTCATTTGTGGGGGAGCTCCAATGTTTAGGCACACGGGGGCTCTCCAAACACGACATGGTGTCCGCTAACGATGGAGATAATTTTTCATTCAAAAAGTCAAATGGCGCTCCTTCCCTTCCGAACCTTACCATGTGCCCAAACAGTGGTTTACCCCCACATGTGAGGTATCAGCGTACTCATGAGAAATTGCCCAACAAATTTTAGGATCCATTTTATCCTGTTACCCATGTGCAAATGAAAAAAATTGAGGCTAAAAGAATTTTTTTGTGAAAAAAAAGTACTTTTTCATTTTTACGGATCAATTTGTGAAGCCCCCGGGGGTTCAAAGTTCTCACTATGCATCTAGATAAGTTCCTTGGGGCGTCTAGTTTCCAAAATGGGGTCACGTGTGGGGGAGCTCCAATTTTTAGGCACACGGGGGCTCTCCAAACGTGACATGGTGTCCGCTAAAGAGTGGAGCCAATTTTTCATTCAAAAAGTCAAATGGCGCTCCTTCCCTTCCAAGCCCTGCCGTGCGCCCAAACAGTGGTTTACCACCACATATGAGGTATCAGCGTACTCAGGACAAATTGGACAAGAACTTTCGTGGTTCAGTTTCTCCTTGTACCATTGGGAAAATAAAAAAAATGTTGCTAAAAGATAATTTTTGTGACTAAAAAGTTAAATGTTCATTTTTTCCTTCCATGTTGCTTCTGCTGCTGTGAAGCACCTGAAGGGTTAAAAAACTTCTTGAATGTGGTTTTGTGCACCTTGAGGGGTGCATTTTTTAGAATGGTGTCACTTTTGGGTATTTTCAGCCATATAGACCCCTCAAACTGACTTCAAATGTGAGGTGGTCCCTAAAAAAAATGGTTTTGTAAATTTCGTTGTAAAAATGAGAAATCGCTGGTCAAATTTTAACTCTTATAACTTCCTAGCAAAAAAAAATTTTGTTTCCAAAATTGTGCTGGTGTAAAGTAGACATGTGGGAAATGTTATTTATTAACTATTTTGTGTCACATAACTCTCTGGTTTAACAGAATAAAAATTCAAAATGTGAAAATTGCGAAATTTTCAAAATTTTCGCCAAATTTCCGTTTTTATCACAAATAAACGCAGAATTTATTGACCTAAATTTACCACTAACATGAAGCCCAATATGTCACGAAAAAACAATCTCAGAACCGCTAGGATCCGTTGAAGCGTTCCTGAGTTATTACCTCATAAAGGGACACTGGTCAGAATTGCAAAAAACGGCCAGGTCATTAAGGTCAAAATAGGCTGGGTCATGAAGGGGTTAATGAGGAAGCTTTTCCGGGGCCACTGGAAATTGGTGGCGCGGCAAGGCCGGGTTCTGGTTTTTTGAGGGACACAAGTGACGTGGATTTGCCTGAAACTGCCCCTCAACCAAGCACAACCGCAGATTTGAGAACTGGAACTTTGGCCCACATGGCGGATTATGCCTTACGTATCCTCAAAAGGGACACACGCATAACTAAAATGATGAATGATGACGATTACTGGTTGGCCTGCCTCCTTGATCCTCGCTATAAAGGCAAATTGCAAAATATAATGCCACATGAGAACTTGGAACTAATATTAGCAACCAAACAATCAACTCTTGTTGACCGTTTGCTTCTGGCATTCCCTGCACACAGCGCCCGTGATCGTTCTCACACGAGCTGCAGGGGCCAGCAGACCAGAGGAGTTAGAGGGGCAGAAATCAGAAGTGGCGTTGGCCAGAGGGGTTTTCTGACCAGGTTGTGGAGTGATTTTGCTATGACCGCAGACAGGACAGGTACTGCAGCATCAATTCAAAGTGACAGGAGACAACATTTGTCCAGTATGGTTACAAACTATTTTTCATCCCTTATCGATGTTCTCCCTCAACCGTCATTCCCATTTGATTACTGGGCATCAAAATTAGACACCTGGCCAGAATTGGCAGAATATGCATTGCAGGAGCTTGCTTGCCCGGCAGCTAGTGTCCTATCAGAAAGAGTATTCAGTGCTGCAGGTTCAATACTAACAGAAAAAAGGACTCGTCTGGCTACCCAAAATGTAGATGATCTAACCTTCATTAAAATGAACCACAACTGGATTTCGAAATCTTTTGCCCCACCTTGCCCGGCTGACACCTAGCTTTCCTATGAAAAGGTCTTGCCTGTGGACTATTCTGAATGCCTTTTCCAATCTCGTAATTTTCTGCACCTGATTGTCCAGCATACGACATGTTTACACCTCACTAAATGGCCAAACTCCCCACACGGGGCCGTGGTATCGACACTTGGCGACAGCACCCGTGAGAGTGCAGTTTGTCTGAAGAGGTGGGTGAGCCCGCTTTTGGTCGACGGCACTGCCACTGGGTCCCTCCTAGTACAATAAAGTGTCTCTGGCGGTGGTGGTGCGCACCCAACGTCAGACACATCGTTGTAATATGAGGGGCCCTGGGCCTGTACCGCCGGCCACAAGACAGTTTCCCCCCACCCCAGCTCAAACAGTGCTCTACCACTTGCAAAATTATCTCACAGCTCCACCAATGTTTAGTCTATGCGCTGACATCCTTCAATGCCTGCCACTGACAATACCATTGTATTGACATTTTTGTTATGTTAGGCCTTCGATGCCTGTCTGTGGTCACTCCTTCCACTAGGCCTCCACTGACCACACCACTGCTGCCCGTGTACCCCTGTAACCAATTTAAAATTGCCTACAGCCATGTGTTATTATTTTAGGCCTTCGATGCCTGTCTGCGGTCACTCCTTCCACTAGGCCTCCACTGACCACACCACTGCTGCCCGTGTACCCCTGGAACCAATTTAAAATTGCCTACAGCCATGTGTTATTATTTTAGGCCTTCGATGCCTGTCTGCGGTCACTCCTTCCACTAGGCCTCCACTGACCACACCACTGCTGCCCGTGTACCCCTGGAACCAATTTAAAATTGCCTACAGCCATGTGTTATTATTTTAGGCCTTCGATGCCTGTCTGTGGTCACTCCTTCCACTAGGCCTCCACTGACCACACCACTGCTGCCCGTGTACCCCTGGAACCAATTTAAAATTGCCTACAGCCATGTGTTATTATTTTAGGCCTTCGATGCCTGTCTGCGGTCACTCCTTCCACTAGGCCTCCACTGACCACACCACTGCTGCCAGTGTACCCCTGGAACCAATTTAAAATTGCCTACAGCCATGTGTTATTATTTTAGGCCTTCGATGCCTGTCTGCGGTCACTCCTTCCACTAGGCCTCCACTGACCACACCACTGCTGCCCGTGTACCCCTGGAACCAATTTAAAATTGCCTACAGCCATGTGTTATTATTTTAGGCCTTCGATGCCTGTCTGCGGTGACTCCTTCCACTAGGCCTCCACTGACCACACCACTGCTGCCCGTGTACCCCTGGAACCAATTTAAAATTGCCTACAGCCATGTGTTATTATTTTAGGCCTTCGATGCCTGTCTGCGGTCACTCCTTCCACTAGGCCTCCACTGACCACACACACCACTGCTGCCCGTGTACCCCTGTAACCAATTTAAAATTGCCTACAGCCATGTGTTATTATTTTAGGCCTTCGATGCCTGTCTGCGGTGACTCCTTCCACTAGGCCTCCACTGACCACACCACTGCTGCCCGTGTACCCCTGGAACCAATTTAAAATTGCCTACAGCCATGTGTTATTATTTTAGGCCTTCGATGCCTGTCTGCGGTCACTCCTTCCACTAGGCCTCCACTGACCACACCACTGCTGCCCGTGTACCCCTGGAACCAATTTAAAATTGCCTACAGCCATGTGTTATTATTTTAGGCCTTCGATGCCTGTCTGCGGTCACTCCTTCCACTAGGCCTCCACTGACCACACCACTGCTGCCCGTGTACCCCTGGAACCAACATCAGAAAATATAAAAATAAGTATTTTGCTTATAAAAAAGAAAATACTGGAGAGATATCAAATGCAGACATTTTAACATTAAAAACAAACACATACAACAAAAATCTGGTACAGTACTAAAAATGGCCACCAGCTACAATAACGTTCTCCTGCAAGTAGTTAACTGAAAGGTTTTTTCAATTTTAAACACAGATATGGCATCCACCGAGTGTTGTCCTGTCGCGTCTTCTTTATATTATTGCCAAGAAGATGCAAAACAATGAAAATAATAAAATCATTATTTACCAAAAAAATAGAGTAAGTCAAAACCACATTGCAAATAAACATTCATTACAAATAAAGAAGCAGGGCGCGTCCGAGGGTGAGTATATACCTAATAAGAATATAATCACCCTCGGACGCGCCCTGCTTCTTTCCGACAGCCTTCCTTCCTAAGAATCAGCCCTTCCGTGGTGTAGAGAGAGGGTTTGTTACACTCCAAGGTGTTCCCCAGGTTGCCTTTCCTGAGCTTCGATCTTCCGGCTCTCGTTTAGTAGTTGTTGGAAACTACGCTGCATTAGGCCTACAAATTGGGTATGGGGTGTAGAGAGATGGTGTGTTACACTCCAAGGTGTTCCCCAGGTTTCCTCTCCATTGCTTCGATCTTCCGGCTCTCGTTTAGTAGTTGTTGGAAACTACGCTGCATTAGGCCTACAAATTGGGTATGGGGTGTAGAGAGATGGTGTGTTACACTCCAAGGTGTTCCCCAGGTTTCCTCTCCATTGCTTCGATCTTCCGGCTCTTGTTTAGTAGTTGTTGGAAACTACGCTGCATTGGGCCTACAAATTGGGTATGGGGTGTAGAGAGATGGTGTGTTCCACTCCAAGGTGTTCTCCAGGTTGCCTTTCCTGAGCTTCGATCTTCCGGCTCTCGTTTAGTAGTTGTTGGAAACTACGCTGCATTAGGCCTACAAATTGGGTATGGGGTGTAGAGAGATGGTGTGTTCCACTGTAGAGAGATGGTGTGTTCCACTCCAAGGTGTTCCCCAGGTTTCCTCGCCAATGCTTCGATCATCATGCTCTCGTTTAGTAGTTGTTGGAAACTACGCTGCATTAGGCCTACAAATTGGGTATGGGGTGTAGAGAGATGGTGTGTTACACTCCAAGGTGTTCCCCAGGTTTCCTCTCCATTGCTTCGATCTTCCGGCTCTCGTTTAGTAGTTGTTGGAAACTACGCTGCATTAGGCTTACAAATTGGGTATGGGGTGTAGAGAGATGGTGTGTTACACTCCAAGGTGTTCCCCAGGTTTCCTCTCCATTGCTTCGATCTTCCGGCTCTCGTTTAGTAGTTGTTGGAAACTACGCTGCATTAGGCCTACAAATTGGGTATGGGGTGTAGAGAGATGGTGTGTTACACTCCAAGGTGTTCCCCAGGTTTCCTCTCCATTGCTTCGATCTTCCGGCTCTCGTTTAGTAGTTGTTGGAAACTACGCTGCATTAGGCCTACAAATTGGGTATGGGGTGTAGAGAGATGGTGTGTTCCACTGTAGAGAGATGGTGTGTTCCACTCCAAGGTGTTCCCCAGGTTTCCTCGCCAATGCTTCGATCATCATGCTCTCGTTTAGTAGTTGTTGGAAACTACGCTGCATTAGACCTACAAATTGGGTATGGTGTGTAGAGAGATGGTGTGTTCCACTCCAAGGTGTTCTCCAGGTTGCCTTTCCTGAACTTCTATCTTCAGGCTCTCATTAAATTGTGGTTAAACGGAACAACTGCATTTGGCGTACTAGTTGGTTTGGGGCCTACTATCGGTGTCTGCCGCTCCTTGCTGTTCTCCTGGTTTCCTGTCCTGAAATTCCGTTTTCAGGCGCTCGTTAAGTAGTTGTTAATGTTAGACTGCATTTGGCCTACTAGTTGGGTTGGGGCCTACTATCGGTGTCTGCCACTCCTTGCTGTTCTCCTCCACTGAACAAAGCTGTGCCGCCTGTTTACTACTGTTGCCAATTTTTAACTGCATTTCGACTACTTACTGATTTGGGCCTACTCTCTGTGTCAGCCTCTCATTCCAGCTGTCCTCCACTGCAATGCCCCCTGATTAGTCCTGTGTTACCAATTTTGAACTGCATTTAGCCCACTTTATTCTTTGGGCCTATATCTGTGTTTCCTCCTCATCCTGCCCATTGCCCAGCCAGTGATAGATGAGTCTGCTGGTACATTGACCCATAACGCAACATTTCCCGTGCATTGGACGTGGTATATCTCGATTTTTCCAAAGCGTTTGATACCGTACCGCACAAGAGGTTGGTACACAAAATGAGAATGCTTGGTCTGGGGGAAAATGTGTGTAAATGGGTTAGTAACTGGCTTAGTGATAGAAAGCAGAGGGTGGTTATAAATGGTATAGTCTCTAACTGGGTCGCTGTGACCAGTGGGGTACCGCAGGGGTCGGTATTGGGACCTGTTCTCTTCAACATATTCATTAATGATCTGGTAGAAGGTTTACACAGTAAAATATCGATATTTGCAGATGATACAAAACTATGTAAAGCAGTTAATACAAGAGAAGATAGTATTCTGCTACAGATGGATCTGGATAAGTTGGAAACTTGGGCTGAAAGGTGGCAGATGAGGTTTAACAATGATAAATGTAAGGTTATACACATGGGAAGAAGGAATCAATGTCACCATTACACACTGAATGGGAAACCACTGGGTAAATCTGACAGGGAGAAGGACTTGGGGATCCTAGTTAATGATAAACTTACCTGGAGCAGCCAGTGCCAGGCAGCAGCTGCCAAGGCAAACAGGATCATGGGGTGCATTAAAAGAGGTCTGGATACACATGATGAGAGCATTATACTGCCTCTGTACAAATCCCTAGTTAGACCGCACATGGAGTACTGTGTCCAGTTTTGGGCACCGGTGCTCAGGAAGGATATAATGGAACTAGAGAGAGTACAAAGGAGGGCAACAAAATTAATAAAGGGGATGGGAGAACTACAATACCCAGATAGATTAGCGAAATTAGGATTATTTAGTCTAGAAAAAAGACGACTGAGGGGCGATCTAATAACCATGTATAAGTATATAAGGGGACAATACAAATATCTCGCTGAGGATCTGTTTATACCAAGGAAGGTGACGGGCACAAGGGGGCATTCTTTGCGTCTGGAGGAGAGAAGGTTTTTCCACCAACATAGAAGAGGATTCTTTACTGTTAGGGCAGTGAGAATCTGGAATTGCTTGCCTGAGGAGGTGGTGATGGCGAACTCAGTCGAGGGGTTCAAGAGAGGCCTGGATGTCTTCCTGGAGCAGAACAATATTGTATCATACAATTATTAGGTTCTGTAGAAGGACGTAGATCTGGGTATTTATTATGATGGAATATAGGCTGAACTGGATGGACAAATGTCTTTTTTCGGCCTTACTAACTATGTTACTATGTTACTATGTTACTATGCTACACTGCAAGATTGTGACCCTGCTGAAAGTCAGGTCCCCCTTCCCGCATACCATACCACCTTACACGGGGACAAACAGGAAGGTGCAGATGAAAGTGCAGGTTCCTTCATCAGGTGGGGGGAGGAATACTAGTTGGCGACGTCACTGGCACAGGGCCTCTCATGGTACGCAAAAGTGTTGCTGCCGGTGGGAGGCGCCCCCGCCGTGCAAACACACCGCTGTACTTTGAGGGGCCCTGTGCCAGTGCCAATGCCAACGAGTGGGCCCCCCCTGCTTGCTCAGGATCACAGCACTTGCAAAGTTGAAATACTTACCTCTCCCTGCTCCACTGCCGTGACGTGGTCCAGATTTCCTGGGCCCACTAATTACTTGAACCAGCCCTACCCACCACAACTTTAGCCAAATGACCCCCAATTTCAAATGCCTTCCAATTATTATAAGGTAAATTACGCTTGACAAGCTTCATTAAGAAGAATGGATGGTTTTGACATTAAAATGGGCACTCTAGGTGTTTTCCTGGCCCCCACTCACTGCCGACTATGCTGCCCCATTGACTTGCATTGGGTTTCGTGTTTCGGTCGATCCCGACTTTACGTCATAATCGGCCGATTTCACTCGACCCGACTTTTGAGATAGTCGGGTTTCGCGAAACCCGGCTCGACTCTAAAAAGGTCAAGGTCGCTCAACTCTAACTGTGACCGCTCAATACAGGAAGAAGATGCAGCGCTGGAAGAAGCAGGGGCGTGCAGGGACCGCGCCAGGAGTAGGTGAGTATACGGGGAGGGGAGCGCTGCGCTGCACGATATTCACCGCTCTTCGATCCGGTGCGGCTCCGTCTTCAGCGTCCTCTGGCTGTGATGCTCAGGTCAGAGGGCGCGGTGACATGGTCAGTGCATGCCCTCTGTGTGAACCTCAGTGCTCAAGATGGAGCCGCACCGGAACGAGGAGTGGTGAATATTGAAAGTGCCGGGGGTCCTGAGTGACGAGAGGTGAGTATGTGATTTTTTTTTCTTTTTATCGCAGCAAAAGCATATGGGGCAAGTGACTGTATGGAGCATCTTATGGGGTCATAACGCTTGTGCAGCACTATAATGGGGCAAGTGACTGTATGGATGATCTTATGGGGCCATAACGCTTGTGCAGCATTATAAGGGGCAAGTGACTGTATGGATGATCTTATGGGGCCATAACGATTGTGCAGCACTATAAGGGGCAAGTGACTGTATGGATGATCTTATGGGGCCATAACGCTTGTGCCGCACTATAAGGGGCAAGTGACTGTATGGAGCATCTTATGGGGCCATAACGCTTGTGCAGCACTATAAGGGGCAAGTGTCTGTATGGAGCATCTTATGGGGCCATAATGCTTGTGCAGCACTATAAGGAGCAAGTGACTGTATGGATGATCTTACGGGCCATAACGCTTGTGCAGCACTGTATAGGGTTAATATCTCTATGGAGCATCTTATGGTGCCCTTATTACCCTTTATGCAGGATTAGATTGGGCATATTTTAATATGGAGCATCTAATGGGGCCCATCAAACTTTATAGAGCATTATATGGGGTTCCTGATTCAATATGGATATTCAAAAACACTTTACCTACTGATGTCTCAATTAATTTTACTTTTATTGGTATCTATTTTTACTTTTGAAATTTACCGGTAGCTGCTGCATTTTCCACCCTAGGCTTATACTCGAGTCATTAAGTTTTCCCATTTTTTTTGTGGCAAAATTAGGGGGGTCGGCTTATACTCGGGTCGGCTTATACTCGAGTATATCCGGTAAGTATTAAAGACCACAAAGCTTGGAATTTAACTTGTATAGTAGCTTACAAGTGTCTTTATCCTTACAGATACACCAGGGACCACTGAGCCAGCAGGGACCACCAAGCCAGCAGGGACCACAAAGCCAGCAGGGACTACCGAGCCAGCAAGTCAGTTTCCTGATGTAAGTATTAAAGACCACAAAGCTTGGAATTTAATTTGTATAGTAGCTTACAAGTGTCTTTATACTTACAGATACACCAGGGACCACTGAGCCAAACAAAATGTCTTCTTCTGGGAGCCCTCCTTCACAGCGTCTGTGTAGTGAGGTAATTAAAAAAAATATTTGGGGGGATTCTTGTTAAAATTTTGGGTAAACACTATATGCATTATGTTTTCACAGGAAGCTGAAGAAGCCGAGGGCCTCTCAGAAGGAGACGGGATGGGTGGAGAAACGCTAGGAGCGGGCGCACAGAGTGTAAGTTGTGCTAAAACAGTTGCTTCACACATCACATACAAAACAGATCATCATACATCACAGTACACATACAACATATGCCTACATCCAACATAATTCATTTTCCTTTTTTTTAGTCTGCTGCACATTCTGGCCAACGCCATGAAGGTCCTCCCAGCAGCTCCCAGAGTCGGCATCGTAGTCGCCGCAGCAGTCAGCCAGCAGTAAGTCTTTTTTTTTTCTTTTTTCTCTTGGTAGTTTTGTGTTTCAGTATACTAATTTTTTTTTGCTCTTTTCACAGTATTCACAGCGTGCTCCCGACTCAGATGTTGAGGACGGAGAAATAGATGTGGAGCGCCTCATCGAGGAGGTGCGCGAGTGGGAGCCGCTGTGGAACATGGCTGACCGCAGCCATGCAGATCAGTTTGTGACCCGTCGGCTCTGGGAGCAAATATGTGTGAATGTTGTGGCCAACTGGGAGGACCTTGATCCAAGGCAGCAGACTCGATTACGTAAGTAGCCACATTTCAGTAGTTTCGGTAACAAGACTGAATGTGTTGTACTTTACCCATTTTTTTATTTCATTCTTCTCTTTACAGGTGAAAGGGTTATGAAGCGGTGGCAGTCACTCAGGGATCGCTTCAAGAGCGAGTTTAACAAGGAGATGCAGGCCCCGGGTGGCTCAAGAGGATGCAGGACACAATATAAATAAAGCCGTGCCCTGTCATTCCTCCGGGCAATGATGTTGAGCAGAAGGTAAATATTCAACAGCCCATTTAGTAATTCACCATGTTTACCTGTCTAACCTTTTTTTTTGTTTCAGGCAGGGCTTTTTCCTATCAATATATTGTTTTTTTTTTCTATTATTTCACAGCACCATCTGCACCACTCGGAAGCCTGCTTCTACCTTGGACCCCTCTGGAGCGATCCCACAGGAGTCCGCCACCGTGGGCCACGTCGGTAAACCCCACCCCTCTGACCCCATGTCTGGCCCTTCCCTCACTTCCGGTACCTCGGCCCCATCCACATCAACATCTGCCAGTGCTGGAGCATCATCGCAGACTTTGTTACATGAAGCTGCTGGTGACGAGTTAGCGTTCCCTTTACCCCCCCCCTCTGATCCTGCCACCTCTAGAACATCATTAGGTTCGGGGCGGCAGTGACAGAGGGGTCAGGAAAGGAGTTATGCTCAGGAGGTTTACTCTGGGGGGACCTTTAACATTGGAGTGCCTCCTGAGGGACGCCGGTCTCGCTCAAGGGACGAGGGCTTTACCTCGCTGTCCCACCGGAGGGACAAAAAGTGGGCGTTCCGGGGGCACGGTTACCCAGAACTTAATTTTTCCTATACTTTAACATTGCAATGGCATTCTGCATTGTCCCTATGGTGGGATGCGAGAGGGAATTTGCTTGTTCACTCCCTTATCTCCTATACTATAACATGATTGCCGTCTTCCAGAGCTCTTTCAAACTTTTGGGAGAGCAAGTGACTGCTGGGTTCAGCATGATGAACAAAAGCATCAGTGAACTCAGCGGTCGCTTGGATAGGCTGCATTCAGATGCAAGGGAATCCCCAAATAACCTTTTTTCTAATCAATGCTCAGGAGCATGGAAAAGCTAACTCTTGACCAGCAGATGCATGTAATGCAAGGCTGCCATGCTGCTCTAGTGCAGGCCATCACCCAAGCCCTTCCAACTCCCACACAGCCTCTGTCTCTTCTACCAACCCTTTCCAAAATACTTGCCGTTTCCCAACCCAGGCCCAATTTCCAACCCAGGCCCAATTCCCAACCCAGGCCCAAATCCCAACCCAGGCTCAATTTCAAATGTCCTCCCCACTGTTTCCTTCCATGTCAAATTTTCCTTCCCTGTTTAGTTTTCCACCTACCCCAACACCACCCCCTGTCCAACCTGACCTCCCTGCTCAGCCTCATGTTTTTTACCCCCTTCCACTACAGATCAACCCCAAACCAGTAGGCTTTCCCCCACTATCGGCGTGGTCCAACCTTCCAGCCCCTCGGTTAGTATCTCCACCCCACAGTTTATAGATTTGTAAAGTTTAGCCTGTTAAATTGATAACCCCTTCCCGACCTGTGACACAGCGTATGCGTCATGAAAGTCAGTGCCAATCCGACCTGTGACGCATATGCTGTGTCACAGAAAGATCGCGTCCCTGCAGGCCGGGTGAAAGGGTTAACTCCCATTTCACCCGGCATGCAGGGACAGGGGGAGTGGTAGTTTAGCCCAGGGGGGGTGGCTTCACCCCCCCGTGGCTACAATCGCTCTGATTGGCTGTTGAAAGTGAAACTGCCAATCAGAGCGATTTGTAATATTTCACCTAAAAAACTGGTGAAATATTACAATCCAGCCATGGCCGATGCTGCAATATCATCGGCCATGGCTGGAAATACTTATGTGCACCCACCCCACCGATCGCCCCCCCAGCCCCCCGATCTGTGGTCCGCTCCCCTCCGCCCTGTGCTCCGATCCCCCGTCCTCCTGTCCGCTCCCCCTGTGCTCCAATCACACCCCCCGTGCTCCAATCAACCCCCCCCGCACTCCGATCCACCCCCCCGCACTGCGATCCCCCCCGTGCTCCGATCCACCTCCCCGCACAGCGATCCCCCACCCCGTGCTCCAATCCCCCACCCCGTGTTCCGATCCACCCCCCGTGCTCCAATCCACCCCCCCGTGTTCCGATCCACCCCCCCGTGCCCTGATCTCCCCCCCTTATACTTACATAGCCTCCCGGGGTCCATCCGTCTTCTTTCCTGGGCGCCGCCATCTTCCAATCTTCCAAAATGGCGGGCGCATGTGCAGTTCCAGAGTGAATTTTGATCACTGAGATATAACCTCAGTGATCAAAATAAAAAAAATAGTAAATGCCCCCCCCCTCCTTTGTCACCCCCATAGGTAGGGACAATAAAAAAAAAAAAAAAAATTTTTTTTGTTCCACTAATGTTGGGGTAAGAACTAGGGCTAGGGGTAGGGTTAGGGTTAGGGTTAGGGTTAGGGGTAGGGTTAGGGCTAGGGTTAGGGTTTCGGTATGTGCACACGTATTCTGGTCCTCTGCGGATTTTTCCGCAGAGGATTTGATAAATCCGCAGTGCTAAACCGCTGTGGATTTATCGCGGATTTACCGCGGTTTTTCTGCGCATTCCACTGCGGTTTTACAACTGCGATTTTCTATTGGAGCAGTTGTAAAACCGCTGCGGAATCCGCAGAAAGAAGTGACATGCTGTGGAATGTAAACCCCTGCGTTTCCGTGCAGTTTTTCTGCAGCATGTGTACAGCGATTTTTGTTTCCCATAGGTTTACATTGAACTGTAAACTCATGGGAAACTGCAGCGGATCCGCAGCGTTTTCCGCAGCGTGTGCACATACCTTTAGAATTAGGCTATGTGCACACGATGCGGATTTGGCTGCGGATCCGCAGCAGTGTTCCATCAGGTTTACAGTACCATATAAACATATGGAAAACCAAATCCGCTGTGCCCATGGTGCGGAAAATACCACGCGGAAACGCTGCGTTGTATTTTCCGAAGCATGTCAATTCTTTGTGCGGATTCCGCAGCGTTTTACACCTGTTCCTCAATAGGAATCCGCAGGTGAAATCTGCACAAAAAACACTGGCAATCCGCGGTAAATCCGCAGGTAAAACGCAGTGCCTTTTACCCGCGGATTTTTCAAAAATGGTGCTGAAAAATCTCATACGAATCTTAGGGTTAGGGTTGGAATTAGGGTTGTGGTTAGGGTTAGGGGTGTGTTGGGGTTAGGGTTGTGGTTAGGGGTGTGTTGGGGTTAGGGTTGTGATTAGGGTTACGGCTACAGTTGGGATAAGGGTTAGGGGTGTGATTAGGGTTATGGCTACAGTTGGGATTAGAGTTAGGGGTGTGTTGGGGTTAGTGTTGGAGTTAGAATTGAGGGGTTTCCACTGTTTAGGCACATCAGGGGGTCTCCAAACGCAACATGGCGCCACCATTGATTCCAGCCAATCTTGTATTCAAAAGGTCAAATGGTGCTCCCTCACTTCCGAGCCCCGACGTGTGCCCAAACAGTGGTTTACCCCCACATATGGGGTACCAGCATACTCAGGACAAACTGCGCAACAATTATTGGGGTCCAATTTCTCCTGTTACCCTTGTGAAAATAAAAAATTGCTTGCTAAAACATCATTTTTGAGGAAAGAAAAATGATTTTATATTTTCATGGCTCTGCGTTGTAAACGTCTGTGAAGCACTTGGGGGTTCAAAGTGCTCACCACATATCTAGATAAGTTCCTTGGGGGGTCTAGTTTCCAAAATGGGGTCACTTGTGGGGGGTTTCTACTGTTTAGGCACACCAGGGGCTCTCCAAACGCAACGTGACGCCCGCAGACCATTCCATCAAAGTCTGCATTTCAAAAGTCACTACTTCCCTTCTGAGCCCCGACGTGTGCCCAAACAGTGGTTTACCCCCACACATGGGGTATCAGCGTACTCAGGAGAAACTGGACAACAACTTTTCGGGTCCAATTTCTCCTGTAGCCCTTGGGAAAATAAAAAATTCTGGGCTAAAAAATTATTTTTGAGGAAAGAAAACTTATTTATTATTTTCACGGCTCTGCGTTATAAACTTCTGTGAAGCACTTGGGGGTTCAAAGTGCTCACCTCACATCTAGATAAGTTCCTTGGGGGGGTCTAGTTTCCAAAATGGGGTCACTTGTGGGGGGTTTCTACTGTTTAGCCACATCAGGGGCTCTGCAAACGCAACGTGACGCCCGCAGAGCATTCCATCAAAGTCTGCATTTCAAAACGTCACTACTTCACTTCCGAGCCCCAGCATGTGCCTAAACAGTGGTTTACCCCCACATATGGGGTATCAGCGTATTTAGGAGAAACTGGACAACAACTTTTGGGGTCAAATTTCTCCTGTTACCCTTGGGAAAATAAAAAATTGCGGGCTAAAAAAATCATTTTTGAGAAAAGAATTTTTTATTTTTATTTTCATGGCTCTGCGTTATAAACTTCTGTGAAGCACTTGAGGGTTCAAAGTGCTCACCACACATCTAGATTAGTTCCTTTGGGGGTCTAGTTTCCAAAATGGGGTTATTTGTGGGGGATCTCCAATGTTTAGGCACACAGGGGCTCTCCAAACGCGACATGGTGTCCGCTAATGATTGGAGCTAATTTTCCATTTAAAAAGCCAAATGGCGTGCCTTCCCTTCTGAGCCCTGCGGTGCGCCCAAACAGTAGTTTACCCCCACAAATGGGGTATCTGCGTACTCAGGACAAACTGGACAACAACATTTGTGGTCCAGTTTCTCCTATTACCATTGGCAAAATAGGAAATTCCAGGCTAAAAAATCATTTTTGAGAAAAGAAAAATTATTTTTGATTTTAATGGCTCTGCATTATAAACTTCTGTGAAGCACCTGGGGGTTTAAAGTGCTCAGTATGCATCTAGATAAGTTCCTTGGGGGGTCTAGTTTCCAAAATGGGGTCACTTGTGGGGGAGCTCCAATGTTTAGGCACACAGGGGCTCTCCAAACGTGACATGGTGTCCGCTAACAATTGGAGCTAATTTTCCATTCAAAAAGTCAAAAGGCGCGCCTTCCCTTCCGAGCCTTACCATGTGCCCAAACAGTGGTTTACCCCCACATGTGAGGTATCAATGTACTCAGGAGAAATTGCCCAACAAATTTTAGGATCCATTTTATCCTGTTGTCCATGTGAAAATGAAAAAATTGAGGCTAAAAGAATTTTTTTGTGAAAAAAAGTACTTTTTCATTTTTACGGATCAATTTGTGAAGCACCTGGGGGTTTAAAGGGCTCACTATGCATCTAGATAAGTTCCTTGGGGCGTCTAGTTTCCAAAATGGGGTCACTTGTGGGGGAGCTCCCATGTTTAGGCACACAGGGTCTCTCCAAACGTGACATGGTGTCCGCTAAAGAGTGCAGCCAATTTTTCATTCAAAAAGTCAAATGGCGCTCCTTCCCTTCTAAGCCCTGCCGTGCACCCAAACAGTGGTTTACCCCCACATATGAGGTATCAGCGTACTCAGGACAAATTGACAACAACTTTCGTTGTTCAGTTTCTCCTTTTACCATTGTGAAAATAAAAAAATTGTTGCTGAAAAATCATTTTTGTGACTAAAAAGTTAAATGTTCATTTTTTCCTTCCATGTTGCTTCTGCTGCTGTGAAGCATCTGAAGGGTTAATAAACTTCTTGAATGTGGTTTTGTGCACCTTGAGGGGTGCAGTTTTTAGAATGGTGTCACTTTTGGGTATTTTCAGCCATATAGACCCCTCAAACTGACTTCAAATGTGAGGTGGTCCCTCAAAAAAATGGTTTTGTAAATTTCGTTGTAAAAATGAGAAATCGCTGGTCAAATTTTAACCCTTATAACTTCCTAGCAAAAAAAAATTTTGTTTCCAAAATTGTGCTGATGTAAATTAGACGTGTGGGAAATGTTATTTATTAACTATTTTGTGTCACATAACTCTCTGGTTTAACAGAATAAAAATTCAAAATGTGAAAATTGCGAAATTTTCAAAATTTTTGCCAAATTTCCGTTTTTATCACAAATAAACACAGAATTTATTGACCTAAATTTACCACTAACACGAAGCCCAATATGTCACGAAAATACAATCTCAGAACCGCTAGGATCCATTGAAGCGTTCCTGAGTTATTACCTCATAAAGGGACACTGGTCAGAATTGCAAAAAACGGCAAGGTCTTTAAGGTCAAAATAGGCTGGGTCATGAAGGGGTTAAAGTGGTTTAATAAAAATTGTTGTTTTTTTTTAAAAAGGTGATTTTTTTTAAATCTAAATTGATTACAAAAAGTTGTTAATAAAAAGTGTAATGAAAATTTGGTTTTGTTTAAAAAAATTTTATTGTCAAGTGTCTTCATTTAACTATGGTGAAAAAAAGGTACACAAACATAAGACGTTGTAAAGGTATAACATCTTTGGTTAATTAGAAAACATACCAAACTTTAGGGAACTAAGTAAAACTTGGTATCAAGAAAATCAGAAGAGTGACTTCGTACAGAAACATTATTGCCATAGACATCAAAGAAACATCTCAAACAATGTCATCTTGCCATGGAACTCTGCCTTCAGGTGACATGAAATAATCAGCGAAGTGGTCCCTCATTTTGGAAACCGCAACTGCGGTACGAACAGAGTTGCTTTGATAGTCCCACAAGGTTGTCTCAGAGTCCTCTTCATCCATGGAAACTGGCTCCTGGAAAATCACATAATTGTGCAGCACCACACAGGCCTTGAAAACTATCCAGTCTCTGTCTGTAGTTTGATGACGGTTAGCAGCACTCGCCATTTTGATGTTAAAATGCCAAACGCGCACTCCACCACTCGTCTGGCTCTAGTTAAACGATAATTAAAAACTCGTTTGGTTCTGGTTAGTCCACTGCTGGTATAAGGTTTCAGTAGGTGTGGTGACAGCTGGAATGCCTCATCCCCAACACAGACGAATGGCATAGGTGGGCCAGATGTTCCCGAGAGTGGTCTTGGTGGTGGGAAATCATAGGTGTCTCCAGATAGACAACGGCCCATAGGAGACGTTTTAAAGACCTGTGAGTCGTTTGAGCAGCCAATATCCACTGCAATAAACTTACAATTGGCATCCGCTATGGCCATAAGCACTATCGAAAAGTACTTTTTGTAATTATAGTACTCGGAGCCAGATCCTGTAGGTTTTGAAATCCGTATATATTTGCCATCTATGGCACCCAAGCAATTAGGGAAATGGCACAGTTTTTCAAAATTTTCAGCACTCTGCAGCCAGATGTCCATAGTCGGATTTGGAATGAAGTCCTGGTGCAAAGTATCCCATAATGCTCGGCATGTTACTTTCACAATTCCAGATATTGTGGAGATTCCCAGACGAAACTGGTAATGCAGGGACGTAAGTGATTCTCTGGTAGCAAGGAATCTGTGGAAAAAAAAATATATTATTAAAAAATGCAAGCACCAACATTACATTTTAACCCCTTACCGGCATCGGACGTACTATACCGTCCGATGCCGGCTCCCCTGCTTTGATGCAGGGCTCCGCGGTGAGCCCGCACCAAAGCCGGGACATGTCAGCTGTTTTGAACAGCTGACATGTGCCCGTAATAGGCGCGGGCAGAATCGCGATCTGCCCGCACCTATTAACTAGTTAAATGCCGCTGTCAAACGCAGACAGCGGCATTTAACTACCGCTTCCGGCCGGGCGGCCGGAAATGACGTCATCGCCGACCCCCGTCACATGTCCGGGGGTCGGCGATGCGTCTCCATTGTAGCCATAGAGGTCCTTGAGACCTCTATGGTTACTGATTGCCCGTCGCTGTGAGCGCCACCCTGTGGTCGGCGCTCACAGCACACGTGCAATACTGCTACATAGCAGCGATCAGCAGATCGCTGCTATGTAGCAGAGCCGATCGTGCTGTGCCTGCTTCTAGCCTCCCATGGAGGCTATTGAAGCATGGCAAAAGTTAAAAAAAAAAGTTTAAAAAAATGTGAAAAAAATAAAAAAAACATAAAAGTTTAAATCACCCCCCTTTCGCCCCAATCAAAATAAATCAATAAAAAAAATATCCAATCTACGCATATTTGGTATCGCCGCGCTCAGAATTGCCCGATCTATCAAATAAAAAAAAGTATTAACCTGATCGCTAAACAGCGTAGCGGGAAAAAAACTCGAAACGCCAGAATTACGTTTTTTTGGTCGCCGCGACATTGCATTAAAATGCAATAACGGGCGATCAAAAGAACGTATCTGCACCGAAATGCTATCATTAAAAACATCATCTCGGCACGCAAAAAATAAGCCCTCAACCGACCCCAGATCACGAAAAATGGAGACGCTACGAGTATCGGAAAATGGCGCAATTTTTTTTTTTTTTTTTAGCAAAGTTTGGAATTTTTTTTCACCACTTAGATAAAAAATAACCTAGTCATGTTTGGTGTCTATGAACTCGTAATGACCTGGAGAATCATAATGGCAGGTCATTTTTAGCATTTAGTGAACCTAGCAAAAAATCCAAACAAAAAACCAATGTGGGATTGCACTTTTTTTGCAATTTCACCGCACTTGGAATTTTTTTCCCATTTTCTAGTACACGACATGCTAAAACCAATGATGTCATTCAAAAGTACAACTCGTCCCGCAAAGAATAAGCCCTCACATGGCCAAATTGACGGAAAAATAAAAAAGTTATGGCTCTGGGAAGGAGGGGAGCGAAAAACGAACACGGAAAAACGAAAAATCCCCTGGTCATGAAGGGGTTAAGGCAATTTTCACACATATAATAATATTATCTTTAATTTTTAAAGTTAATGTTGTTAAACTGCACTGTGGAAGTTTTTTTCTGTTTTATTGCACATTTAACCCCTTCTCGACCTTTGACGCCACGTAGGCGTCATGAAAGTCAGTGCCAATCCGACCTGTGACGCCTATGTGGCGTCATGGAGGGATCGCGTCCCTGCAGATTGGGTGAAAGGGTTAACTCCAAAATCACCCGATCTGCAGGGACAGGGGGAGTGGTACTTCAGCCCAAGGGGGGGTGGCTTCACCCCCCCATGGCTACGATCGCTCTGATTGGCTGTTGAAAGTGAAACTGCCAATCAGAGCGATTTGTAATATTTCACCTATGAAAACTGGTGAAATATTACAATCCAGCCATGGCCGATGCTGCAATATCATCGGCCATGGCTGGAAACCCTGATCTGCCCCCCCCACCGCCACCGATCTCCTCCCCAGTCCTCCGTCCTGTGGTCCGCTCCCCTCCGTCGTCCTGCCTGCTCCCCCGTCCTCCTGTCAGCTCCCCCGTGCTCTGATCCCACCCCCCGTGCTCCGACCCCCCCGTGCTCCGATCCTCCCCTCATACTTACTGAGCCTCCCGGTGTCCGTCTGTCTTCTCCATGGGCGCCGCCATTTTCCAAAATGGCGGGCGCATGCGCAGTGCGCCCGCCGAATCTGCCGGCCGGCAGATTCGTTCCAGGTATATTTTGATCACTGTGATAAAACCTATCACAGTGATCAAAATAACAAAAAAAGTAAATGACCCCCCCCCCCCCCCTTTATCACCCCCATCGGTAGGGACAATAATAAAATAAAGAAAATATTTATTTTTTTTCCGCTAGGGTTAGAATTAGGGTTAGGGCTAGGGTTAGGTTTAGGGTTAGAATTAGGCTATTTGCACACGGTGCGGATTTGGCTGCAGTTCCATGTAAACCTTTGGAAAACCAAATCCGCTGTGCCCATGGTGCGGAAAATACCGCGCGGAAACGCTGCGTTGTATTTTCCGCAGCATGTCAATTCTTTGTGCGGATTCCGCAACGTTTTACACCTGTTCCTCAATAGGAATCCGCAGGTGAAATCCACACAAAAAAAACACTGGAAATCCACGGTAAATCAGCAGGTAAAACGCAGTGCCTTTTACCTGCGGATTTTTCAAAAATCGTGCGGAAAAATCTCACACGAATCCGCAACGAGGGCACATAGCCTTAGGGTTAGGGTTGGAATTAGGGCTTGGGTTAGAAATAGGTTTAAGATTAGGCTTGTGGTTAGGGTTATGGTTAGGGGTGTGTTGGGGTTAAAGTTGTGGTTAGGGTTGGGATTAGGGTTAGGGTTGGGATTAGGGTTAGGATTAGGGTTGGGATTGGGGTTACGGGTGTGTTGGGGTTAGGGTTGTGGTTAGGGGTGTGTTGGGGTTAGGGTTGTGATTAGGGTTTTGGCTACAGTTGGGATTAGGGTTAGGGGTGTGTTGGTTAGTGTTGGAGTTGAGGGGTTTCCACTGTTTAGGCACATCGGGGGGCTCCAAACGCAACATGGCGCCACCATTGATTCCAGCCAATCTTGCGTTCAAAAAGTCAAATGGTGCTCCCTCCCTTCCGAGCCCTGACGTGCGCCCAAACAGTGGTTTACCCCCACAAGTGGGGTACCAGCGTACTCAGGACAAAATGGGCAACAACTATTGGGGTCCAATTTCTCCTGCTACCCTTGCGACTCTGCGTGCTAAACTTCTGTGAAGCACTTGATGGTTCAAAGTGCTCACCACACATCTAGATTAGTTCCATGGGAGGTCTAGTTTCCAAAATGGGGTCACATGTGGGGGAGCTCCAATGTTTAGGCACACAGGGGCTCTCCAAACGCGACATGGTGTCCGCTAACGATTGGAGCTAATTTTTCATTCAAAAAGTCAAATGGCGCTCCTTCCCTTCCGAGCCCTGATATGTGCCCCCCACTTGGGGGTTCAAAGTGCTCACCACACATCTAGATTAGTTCCATGGGAGGTCTAGTTTCCAAAATGGGGTCACATGTGGGGTTTCTACTGCTTAGGTACATCAGGGGCTCTGCAAATGCAACGTGACGCCATCAAAGTCTGCATTTCAAAACATCACTACTTCCCTTCCAGGCCCCGACGTGTGCCCAAACAGTGGTTTACCCCATATATGGGATATCAGCGTACTCAGGACAAACTGGGCAACAAATATTGGGGTCCACTTTTCCTGTTACCCTTGTGAAAATAAAAAATTGCTTACTAAAACATAATATTTGAGGAAAGAAAAATGATTTTTTATTTTCACGGCTCTGCGTTGTAAACTTCTGTGAAGCACCTGGGGGTTCAAAGTGCTCACCACATATCTATATAAGTTCCTTGGGGGGTCTAGTTTCCAAAATTGGGTCACTTTTGGGGGGTTTCTACTATTTAGGCACAGCAGGGGCTCTGCAAATGCAACGTGACGCCCGCAGACCATTCCATCAAAGTCTGCATTTCAAATCGTCACTAATTCCCTTCCGAGCCCCGATGTGTGTCCAATCAGTGGTTTACCCCCACATATGGGGCATGAGCGTACTCAGGACAAACTGGACAACAACTTTTGGGGTCCAATTTCTCCTGTTACTCTTGTGAAAATAAAAAATTGCAGGCTAAAATATAATTTTTGAGGAAAGAAAAATGATTTTTTATTTTCACGGCTCTGCGTTATAAACTTCTGTGAAGCACTTGGGGGTTTAAAGTGGTCACTGCACATCTAGATTAGTTCCATGGGAGGTCTAGTTTCCAAAATGGGGTCACATGTGGGGGAGCTCCAATGTTTAGGCACACAGGGGCTCTCCAAACGCGACATGGTGTCCGCTAACGATTGGAGCTAATTTTTCATTCAAAAAGTCAAATGGCGCTCCCTTCCCTTCCGAGCCCTAACATGTGCCCAAACAGTGGTTTACCCCCACATGTGAGGTATCAGTGTACTCAGGAGAAATTGCCCAATAAATTTTAGGATCCATTTTATCCTGTTGCTTATGTGGAAATGAACAAATTGAGGCTAAATGAAATTTTTTTGTGAAAAAAAAGTACTTTTTCATTTTTTCAGATCAATTTGTGAAGCACCTGGGGGTTAAAAGTGCTCACTATGCATCTAGATAAGTTCCTTGGGGGGTCTAGTTTCCAAAATGGGTCACATGTGGGGGAGCTCCAATGTTTAGGCACACAGGGGCTCTCCAAACGCGACATGGTGTCCGTTAATGATTGGAGCTAATTTTTAATTCAAAAGTCAAATGGCGCTCCTTCCCTTCCGAGCCTTGCCGTGTGCACAAACAGTGGTTTGTGACCACATATGAGGTATTGGTGTACTCAGGAGAAATTGCCCAACACACTTTAGTATCCATTTTATCCTGTTGCCTATGTGAAAATGAAAAAATTGAGGCTAAAAGAATTTTTTTGTGAAAAAAAAATACTTTTTCATTTTTACGGATCAATTTGTGAAGCACCTGGTGGTTCAAAGTGCTCACTATGCATCTAGATAAACTCCTTGGGGGTCTAGTTTCCAAAATTGGGTCACATGTGGGGGAGGTCCAATGTTTAGGCACACAGGGGCTCTCCAAACGCGACATGGTGTCTGCTAAAGATTGGAGCCAATTTTTCATTGAAAAAGTCAAATGGCGCTACTTCCCTTTCGAGCCCTGTCGTGCGCCCAGACAGTGGTTCCCCCCCACATATGAGGTATCGGCGTACTCAGGACAAATTGTACAATAACGTTTTGGGTCCAATTTCTCTTTTTACTCTTGGGAAAATAAAAAAATTGTTGCTAAAATTCATTTTTGTGACTAAAAAGTTAAATGTTCATTTTTTCTTCCATGTTGCTTCTGCTGCTGTGAAGTACGGTACCTGAAGGGTTAATAAACTTCTTGAACGTGGTTTTGAGTACCTTGAGGGGTGCAGTTTTTAGAATGATGTCACTTTTGGGTATTTTCAGCCATACAGACCCTTCAAACTGTCTTCAAATGTGAGGTGGTCCCTAAAAAAAATGGATTTGTAAATTTCGTTGTAAAAATGAGAAATCGCTGGTCAAATTTTAACCCTTATAACTTCCTAGCAAAAAAAAATGTTGCTTCCAAAATTGTGCTGATGTAAAGTAGACATGTGGGAAATATTATTTATTTACTATTTTGTGTCACATAACTCTCTGGTTTAACAGAATAAAAATTCATAATTTGAAAGTTGCGAAATTTTCAACATTTTAGCCAAATTTCCATTTTTTTCACAAATAAACGCAAAAATTATTGACCTCAATTTACCACTAACATGAAGCCCAATATGTCACGAAAAAACAATCTCAGAACCGTTAGGATCCGTTGAAGCATTCCTGAGTTATTACCTCATAAAGGGACACTGGTCAGAATTGCAAAAAATGGCCAGGTCATTAAGGTCAAAATAGGCTGGGTCATGAAGGGGTTAAACCAGCATTTTTACATCTGTGCATTCCTATTATGGAGCAGGTTTTAAACACTGTGGAATGGGCACAAATAATAAAATAATTGACATGCTGCAGAAAATGCAACGCAGTGTTTCAGCGCAGTATTTTCTGCAGCATGTTCACTGCTGATGCGGTTTTCCATAGGTTTATAGGGCACTGTTACCCGCTGCAAAAATACGCAACATGTGCACATGGCATTAACTATGAACAATGATAAAAAAAAAATACATAAAAAAAGGCTTACTGCAGTGTCACCATCAGGCGCTCCGCCAGTGAGATGGAAAACCTCAAATATGTGTCCTTCCTTCGGATTACTTCCACAACAAGTTCCAACAAAACATCGAAGTGTTCGTGTCTCATTCGCACATAGTTAAAGAATTTATCCAGGTTCTGCCGCAAGTCCATGTAGAGTGTTGAATTCACGCCCCGGGTCATTCGCTGTGCGTTTATGCGATGTATCCATAGGCGGCGCTGGCGACGTCACTGTCGAAGAATCCTCTCTCTTGCTGCTGCCTCCTTCTCCCGAACTATTATTGCCAGCCTATTGGCCTCAAAAATAACATCAGAACATAAGGTAGCAATCTTTACTAGCACTCCTTCCATCTCTGCCACTTTCTCCAAGCCCTGTCAAAAATGGGGTGTAAAAACAGTCCATATATAGGTTTCCCTTATTTTCCAGTAGCCAATCACATTTGGGAGACTCCCATTTTTAGGCATGGAAAACAGATCCGTTAAAAAAACTGATGAAACGGATGGTAAAAACGGACAAGACGGATGCAACGGATCCAGTTTTTCGACGGAACCGTCTAGTGGATCTGTTGAATTACTGTATGTGTTGCATCTGTTTTTCACTATTTTTGACGGATCCGTCGATACGTTGCGCCTATGCATTATGACGGCCGCCTGCTGACAGAAGTGTGAAAGAAGCCTTAGTCTCCATCTTGTCCAGACGCCATGATGACTTTTCTCATCCACAGCTCGTCTCCGCAGATGTCCATCTTCTCCGGTCTTCTGCAGTACATCCTGACATAGTGCCCTTAAAAATAGCAGAGTCATTCTAATGCTCCTGAATATTTGCCTTACGCTGAGCCCCTGTATTGACTACTAACTCTCATAATGCTCCTCGCAAAAAATATGAGCTAACACTCTGCCCCTCTTATGGTACATGCCTTCCACACTGTCCTGTCTTTTCTATATGCGTATGGGCAGAAAAGATCCAGCTTCGACAGTTTAAAATCATAAAGTCTTTATTGGAGCCATTTAAAATGAACACAATTGTTGTGACTTAATACATACATAGTCCGGGTGTGGAAGGTGCCAAAAAGATGGAAAACTGGACGCATTTAGTACACCTGGCATTTTCTTAAACTCAATTAGGAAATGCCAGTAGTGATGGGGGAGCACTAAAATGCTCGGGTGCTCATTGCTCGGGTCGAGCAAATTGGAATACTCGGGTACTTGACCCGAGCACCAAGCCCAATGTAAGTCTATGGGAAACCCGAGCATTTTTACCACAATTCCCCCAAGGGTCCTTTTAAGGTCTAAAAATGTCTGAAAATGAGGGAAACACTGCTCAAATGACACGGGAACATCATGTGGATCGCCCCTGGAAGCATTTCTGACTGCTAGGTCACAGCTTTAAACAATGTTGTCAGAGTTTCACCCCATTTTTACAGGTGCACCAAAAAAAACATAGAAAAACGAAACAAAAATGGATTTTTCTGGGAAATATGTTAAGGTACATCCTTTCCAGGGTAATGACTTGTATATAAGGCTAAATAATTAACCCCAGACCAAAATGTTTCTCCACCACTTGGGCTATGTTCACATGCAGCTTTTTTTTATGCGTTTTTCTACTTTAACATTGCTTTCAACCAATACAAATGCATTCACTGGGAAATGTCATTGTAACATTTAACAACCCTAGCTGGCCATGTGGTGTGTGACACAGAAGCAGACCCATCTTGTTTCATTTATGAAGGAGGGACTCTTAAAGTCACAGAGCCTATTTTTAGAGGGTCATCAGGCAGCATTAATATTCTTAAAGGGCCATTATTAAACAGTGGGTCTCCTATGCTGTTATTGCCTACGCAGTCAGTGAGTAGCTGGGCTGCCAAGAATTACGACGCACCCCAATACCCATTTCACGAGAGGTACAGAAGGGCTTCCTGAAAAAATGTTGCATTGAATGCAAGGCCTGCCCTGCTATCAAGTCATATGCACCCCAATAAGCCTTTGAACCCAGATACTGGATGGCCACAGGAAAATGCACTTCACATTATTCATTCAATCAGATCGCCTGCATGTAGCAGAGCTGCAAACTTGCTATGACCACCATAGAGGTCTGCTGGAAACCTCTGGTTGTCATGCCAACCCATCGGTGGCCCGGGATCACGTGATGGGGTCACTGATGGGCGGAATTTCCGGCGCGCTTCCGATAAGTGTGAGTTAAATGCCGCTGTCAGAGATTGACAGCGACATTTAACAGGTTAACAGCCACGGAGAGATCACGATTCCACCCACTGCTGTTAGAGGCACAGCTCAGCTGTTCAAAACAGCAGAAATGTGCTGGGAAAGATGTGGGCTCAACTCCAAATCCCACTTCAAAGGAGGGAGTCTGACGTGGGCGTATGATTACGTCCAATGTTGGAAAGGGGCCAAGAGCATAAAATTAAAAGTTTGAAAATTGCAAAATTCCGAGCACATGTCAGCTGTCTCTCTGGTTTAACGGCATAAAAAATAAAAGTTTGGATATATTCAAACTTTTTAAATTGTCACCAAATTTCCAATATTTTCACAAATAGTCAAGTCATATTGAACAAATTTTAGCTCTATCATGAATTACAATATGTCATGAGAAAACCATCTCAGAATCAGTGGGATTCGTTGAAGCATTCCAAAATTATTACCGTATATACTCGAGTATAAGCCGACCCGAGTATAAGCCGACCCCCCTAATTTTGCCACAAAAACTGGGAAAACTTATTGACTCGAGTATAAGCCTAGGGTAGGTAATGCAGCAGCTACCGGTGAATTTCAAAAATAAAAATAGATGCTCCATACCGTTCATTATTGCCCCATAGATGCTCCACATAAAGCTGTGCCACATATAATGCTCCATACTGTTCATTATTGCCCCATAGATGCTCCATATAAAGCTGTGCCACATATAAAGCTCTGCACCGTTCATTATGGCCCCATATAAAGCTGTGCCACATATAATGCTCCATACTGTTCATTATTGCCCCATAGATGCTCCATATAAAGCTGTGCCCCACATATAATGTTCTGCACCGTTCATTATGGCCCCATAGATGCTCCATATAAAGCTGTGCCCCACATATAATGCTCTGCACTGCTCATTATGGCCCCATAGATGCTCCATATAAAGCTGTGCCATATATAATGCTCTGCACCGTTCATTATGGCCCCATAGATGCTCCATATAAAGCTGTGCCATATATAATGCTCTGCACCGTTCATTATGGCCCCATAGATGCTCCATATAAAGCTGTGCCCCACATATAATGCTCTGCACTGTTCATTATGGCCCCATAGATGCTCCATATAAAGCTGTGCCCCACATATAATGCTCTGCACCGTTCATTATGGCCCCATAGATGCTCCATATAAAGCTGTGCCCCATATATAATGCTCTGCACCGTTCATTATGGCCCCATAGATGCTCCATATAAAGCTGTGCCATATATAATGCTCTGCACCGTTCATTATGGCCCCATAGATGCTCCATATAAAGCTGTGCCCCACATATAATGCTCTGCACTGTTCATTATGGCCCCATAGATGCTCCATATAAAGCTGTGCCCCACATATAATGCTCTGCACCGTTCATTATGGCCCCATAGATGCTCCATATAAAGCTGTGCCATATATAATGCTGCTGCTGCAATAAAAAAAAAAAAATCACATACTCACCTCTCTTCGCTCAGGACGCCGGCGCTTTTAATATTTACCTGCTCCTCGTGCGGCTCCGTCTCCAGCACTGACGCTCAGCAGAGGGCGCGCACTGACTACGTCACCACGCCCTCTGACCTGAGCGTCACAGCCAGAGGACGCTGGAGACGGAGCCACACCGGAACGAGGTACAGGTAAATATCGTGCTGCGCCCCCCTCCATGTATACTTACCTGCTCAGGGTGCTGCGTCCCTGCTTCTTCCACCGCTGCATCTTCTTCCTGTATTGAGCGGTCACAGTTACCGCTCATTTACAGCAATGAATATGCGGCTCCACCTCTATGGGAGGTGGAGCCGCATATTCATGACTGTAATGAGCGGCACCATGTGACCGCTCAGTACTGGAAGAATCTGCAGCGCTGGAAGAAGCAGGGACTGCAGGGACCGCGCCGGGAGTAGGTAAGTATAACTAGACAGCCCCCGCCCACCCTCACCTGCCGACCCCCGGGTATGACTCAAGTATAAGCCGAGAGGGGGACTTTCAGTCCCCAAAAATGGGCTGAAAATCTCGGCTTATACTCGAGTATATACGGTAACTCATAAAGTGACACTGGTCAGAATTGTAAAAATTGGCCTGGTCAGGAAGGTGAAAACAGGCTTCTGGGCGAAGGGGTTAAAGGGAACCTGTCACCCCCAAAATGGAATTTGAGCTAAGCTCGCTGGCATCAGGGGCTTATCTACAGCATTCTGGAATGCTGTAGATAAGCCCCCGATGTATCCTGAAAGATGAGAAAAAGAGGTTATATTATACTCACCCAGGGGAGTTCCTGCTGCGGTCCGGTCCGATGGGCGTCGCGGTCCGGTCCGGGACCTCCCATCTTCTTACGATGATGTCCTCTTCTTGTCTTCACGCTGCGGCTCTGGCGCAGGCGTACTTTGTCTGCCCTGTTGAGGGCAGAGCAAAGTACTGCAGTGCGCAGGTGCTGGGCCTCTCTGACCTCAACAGGGCAGACAAAGTACGCCTGCGCTGGAGCTGCGGCATGAAGACAAGAAGAGAAAGTGATCGTAAGAAGATGGGAGGGACCGGACCACGACTCCCACTGCAGCGGGACCACCCCTGGGTGAGTATAATCTAACCTCTTTTTCTCATCTTTCAGGTTACATCTGGGGTTTATCTACAGCATTCCAGAAAGCTGCAGATAAGCCCCTGATGCCGGTGGGCTTAGCTCAACTTCCATTTTGGGGGTGACAGGTTCCCTTTAAGTGCCAATTACTTGAGCAAGCTGTAAAACTGATACAAGATATTAACCCTTTGCACCGTACTAGTACTGCTCTGTGGGAGGTGCATTTGTGCCCAGAGCAGTTAACTAGTAGAACCTGCGATCTCATAGTGAGTGCCGCGGCGATCGCATGTGGGTGTCAGCTATATGTTATAGCTGACACCCAGCAGCAATCATGGGCATTTAAACCCTCTGATCCCGATGTCAGTAGTGACAGCGGCATAAAGAAGCATTCTCCCTGCGCACTTCCCTCAGAACAATGTGATGTGATTGTGTTGTTCTGGTGTTCTCCATGGAGACCCCCGGCACCAAGATGGCCAGGTCCTGGAGGGAAGGTGGCTTGCTAGTGCCTGCTGGATGCCTCCTTCCCTGCCTGTCAGATACTGATCTGACACTCTCCTGTGCAAAGTGTCAGATCTGTGATCTGACACTATATAGTGATGTCCCATACTGGCACAATGTAATAAAGTAAAAAAAAAAATATAATGTGTAAAAATATATTTTTTTAAAATCCTATATAAAGAAAAAAAATACACGTTTTACAAATAAATACAACTGTATTTATATAAAAAAAAACAATAAAAGTACATATATTTGGTATCGCCGCATACGTAACGACTCGCTCTATAAAACTGTCCCACTAGTTAACCCCTTCAGTGAACACCGCAAAAAGAATAAATAAAAAGGAGGCAAAAAACAATGCTTTATCATTACACCGCTGAAGAAAAAGTGCAATAAAACACGATCAAAATGATGGATCTAAATAATGGTACCGCTGAAAATGTCATCTTGTCCCGCAAAAAACAAGCCACCATACATCTCCATCAGCACAAAAGTAAAAAAGTTAAACCTCTCAGACTAAAGCGATGCAAAAATAATTATTTTTTCTGTAGAATAGTTTTTATTGTGTAAAAGCGCCAAAATATAAATGATATAAACGAGGTATCGCTGTAATCGTACAACACGAAGAATAAAGCTGTCTTACCTATATTACAACATGCAGAACGTTATAAAAAAAGCAATTCCTGAATTGCTGGTTTTTGTTCATTCTGTCTCGCAAAAATTGGAATAGAAAGCGATCAAAAAATGTCATGTGCCCGAAAATGGTACCAATAAAAACGTCAGCTCATCCCGCAAAAAACAAGCCCTCAAATGAGTCTGTTGGCCAAAATATGAAAAAATTATAGTTCTCAAAATATGGTGAGGCAAAAACTAGTTTTCGCAATAAACAGTGTCTGTTAGTTTGTGACAGCAGCCAAACCTAAAAACCCGCGATAAAGCTGATATCGCTGTAATCGCACCGACCCGAAGAAAAAAGTCATCTAATCACGTACACCACAAGAGGAACGGCATAATAAATAAATAAAAACAATTTTACACATACTGTTGATTTTTTTAATT
Source organism: Ranitomeya imitator (assembly GCF_032444005.1). NCBI lineage: Eukaryota > Metazoa > Chordata > Amphibia > Anura > Dendrobatidae > Ranitomeya > Ranitomeya imitator. Next base: position 450,916,594 of record NC_091282.1, read on the forward strand.
TTGCCTCCCAAAGATCGGAGTAAGGCTCGGCGCACATTTATCATGCGTTCTGTGCTGAGCGCTTACCAGGAAGTTTCTGTGTAAATCTCTGAAATATATGATTCAGACCGAACCCCTGGCAGAAGATTCCATATAATGAGGCAGATGGAGGCACTGTGGACGCCATAGGACCTGTGATCGTGTGGTGTCCGTCTTTTTAGGATTGCATAAAAGTGCCGTCGGCCACAGTTTTGTGCACTTCTGAAAAAAGGAAACCACAGAACAGAGGCCAGATGGAGTCCAGAGTAACTCTGCTGCCTCACTATAGTGAATGAATCCATCGGGGGTTTCATCTGAATCAGGTCACTCATAGATTTAGATGGAAACCCCAAAGTAAGTGGTCAGCGTAGAGCGCCGAATAACTGTGATCCCAAACGTTATGGAAAATGTTCCCAATAAAAGCTTCCACTTAATCCACAAAAAAACAAGTCCCCACTCAGGTCTGTCATCTGTTAATGGAAATATAGGGGGCATCCACGTTACTGGTAGCAAAAAAGGTTCTGGAAAACCCTAATGGCTCCTCGCTCCCCAAAAGAAATTCAGCAAATTCTCCGCTCCCAAATACAATTGCCCCCTCCCTTCTGAGCCCCAGTGTGCCTAAACAACATTTAGTGCCCAAGTTTGGCATTTCTGTAGTGATGACAGCCCGCCTAATTTACAGGTTTGTGTCTCCAGAAGCATGGGCTGCACATAACGTACTGGTCACTACAGCGTACTGGTCACTACACCAGCAGTTTGCAATTGTCACTCAGCAACATCCACTGCTGTCTGTTTCTGGAAAAAACCCATGGAGTCAAAATCGTCACTGCATCTGTAGATAAATTCCCAAAGGGTTATAATTTCTAAAATGGAGTTCTTTATGGGGGGTACATTTGCACTGTAGTATGACGCTACTTCCCTTCTGAGCTTTGCACTGTGCCTCAAAAGTAGTTTTTGACCACATATGGGGTATCGGTGAACTCAGGGGAAATTGCACAACAAACTTTGGGGTCCATTTTCTCCTTTTACCCTTATGAAAATGCAAAATATGGAGCTAAAAAAGATTTATTTGTGAAAAATGTGATTTTTTTATTTCCACGGCTTTACGCTACAAACTTCTGTGAAGTACCTGTGGGGTCAAGGTGCTAAATACACATCTAGATAAGTTCCCTCAGGGGTCTAATTTCTAAAATGGTGTCACTTATTGGGGGTTTCCACTGTTTAGGCACATCAGGGGCTCTCCAAACGCGACATGGCAACCGCTAATCATTCCAGCATATTTTACATTCAAAAAGTCAAATGGTGCTCCTTCCCTTCCGAGCCCTGCCTTGTGCCCAAACACTAGCATTCCCCCACATATGGGGGTATCAGCGTACTCAGGGGAAATTGCACAACAAAATGTATGGTCCATTTCTCCTTTTACCTTTGCGAAAGTAAAAACAAATTAGGTCTAAAGGAAAATTTTTGTGAAAGTAGAGGTTTCTTTTTTTCTTCCACATTCCAAAAATCCATGTGAAGCACCTGAAGGGTTAATAAACTTCTTGAATATGGTTTTGAGCACCTTGAGGGGTGAAGATTCTAGAATGGTGTCATTTTGGGGTATTTTCTGTCATATAGGTCCCTCAAGGTCACTTCAAATGAGGTAGTCCCTAAAAAAATGGCTTTGCAAATTTCGTTGTAAAAATGAGAAGTCGCTGGTCAACTTTTAACCCTTATAACGTCCTAACAAAAAATAAATTCCAAAATTGTGCTGATGTTAAGTAGACGTGTGGGAAAAGCCGGATTACATACCGGTAATACTCTTTTAGTGAGTCCACGACAGCACCCTACTGGAGAGAGGGATCCGCCCCACAGGAACAGGAAACCTACAGAAAGATAAAGGGGGCGGTCCACCTCTCCTATTCAGTTTTGATTTCAGAGTACCCGGAGGACCGCCAATGTTAGGCAAATATCATTATTAAAAATCAAACTTATTTGCTCTATGTAAGATAAAGGAATTTTTAACTTATTAATATATACTATTTTAACGTAGGGAGGGATGTGAGAGGGTGCTGTCGTGGACTCACTAAAAGAGTATTACCGGTATGTAATCCGGCTTTTTCCCTTTCACCACGACAGCACCCTACTGGAGATCTTTCAGAGACCATCACCTAGGGGGGGACCACCGTGCTGAGGACAGTCCTGCCAAAGTCTAGGTCAGAAGTTGACGATAGGTCAAGCCTATAGTGGTTATAGAATGTAGAAGGATTTGACCAAGTTGCCGCCTTACATATAGCCTCAATTGGGACTTCTCCCCTTTCTGCCCAGGAGGATGCCATCGCTCTGGTAGAGTGCGCTGTTATGCCTTCCGGAGGGTTTTCTTTCCTCGCGGAATAGGCCAGTCTGATAGACTCTCTGATCCACCGGGATAACGTGCTTTTTGTCACTCCGTGACCCTTCTTATGACCCTGGAAGGATATAAACAGAGCCGTACTCTGTCGCCAGCTGCCGGTCCTTTCAATGTACTTTAACACTACTCTTTTAACATCTAGAGTGTGGTACTTCTGCTCTTCAGGAGTAGAGGGGTTACTGAAGAAAGTGGGTAAGATTATTTCTTGTGACCTATGGAATTTCTTTGCTACTTTGGGAAGGTAGGAAGGGTCAGGTTTAAGAATTAACTTATCTTGAAAGGTTAATAAAAAAGGTGGATCTATAGAGAGTGCTTGGATGTCACTGATTCTCCTAGCTGAAGTCAGTGCTACCAAGAGGGCCGTCTATAGTGATAGGTTTTTGATTGGTATTGAATCTATTGGTTCAAATGGAGAGTCTGTTAGGGCCTGTAAAACTAAATTTAAATCCCAGGGAGGAATTCTCGGTATATTAACCGGATTTATCCGTTCGCAGGCTGTAATAAATCAGGATACCCATCGATCTCCCGCAATGTTATGGCCATAGAGGGCTCCTAGTGCTGAAACATGAACCTTTAAGGTGTTTACAGTTAAACCTAGTTCTCTCCCTTTTTGAAGAAATTCCAGGATAGACCGTATTGGAATTTCTGATGTGTTGAAAGATGTATGAAATTGTAAGAATTTTTTCCATATTTTTGTATAAATTTTTGTGGTGGAAGGTTTTCTACTTTGGAGGAGTGTGTCAATTAAACCTTCCGAGAACCCCCTTGATCTTAGCATTTGCCTCTCAAATTCCAGGCCGTCAGATGTAGATTGTCCACTTGAGGGTGGAAAAACGGACCCTGGAAGAGAAGATTGGGTGTCGAGGGGAGGACCCAAGGGTCTGAGATCGACATGGTTTGCAGCCACGAGAACCATGGTCTCTTGGGCCAGAATGGAGCTATTAGTATCACTCTCGCTCCTTCTTCTCTGATTTTGCGTATGACCTGTGGTAGTAATATGATCGGGGGAAAGGCGTATGCTAGACCGAACTGCCACGGGGCTTGGAGAGCGTCCAGAATGTCCGGATGATACGCTGGAGATAAGGAGGCAAATTTTCTGACTTTCTTGTTTCTTTTGTGGCAAAGAGATCTATTTGAGGACGACCCCATAGGGATATTATGTCCTGAAAGACATGATGGTTTAGGCACCACTCTCCCTGTCTCAAGGTGTGCCGACTTAGGAAGTCTGCCTGCTGGTTGCTTTCCCCTCTTATATGGAGCGCAGTAAGGGATGCTAGGTGACTTTCCGCTAGATCAAAGATTTGCCCAGCAGAAGACATCAGAGTCCCTGATCGAGTGCCTCCTTGCCTGTTTAGATACACCACTGTGGTGGTGTTGTCGGAAAGGATTCTGACGTCTCTTCCTCAAAGCTGTGGGAGAAAATGATATAAGGCGTATTTTACCGCATTCAATTCTTTAAGGTTAGATGAGTCGTAGCGTTCTTCCATGTTCCATAACCCGTGGCAAAAATCATTTCCCATATGAGCGCCCCATCCATGAGGACTGGCGTCAGTGGTTATGATATGAGTTGGTGTTACCACCCACGGAACACCGCTCATTAAATGGTCTGGATCTAGCCACCATGTTAAGGAAGTTAAAACCTCCTCTGACAAGGTTATTTTTGCACTTAGGTGACCCAATAACCGTCTTTCTTCTTGCAAAATTTGATGTTGTAGAGCCCGGGTATGATATTGGGCCCATTTAACTGCAGGTATACAAGAAATAAGGGATCCTAGCAATGACATAGCTTGTCTTAGGGATATACGTGGACTCTGTGTTGCAGCTGTGACTTTGTGTCTGATAAGTAGTATCTTTACCTGAGGCAGAAGACACTTTTGGGTTATGGAGTTTAGATGGAACCCCAAGAACACTTGACGGGAAAGTGGAGTAAGTCTGGATTTGTTGGTATTGATAATCCAACCTAGATCCTGTAGAGAGGAAATTGCGTGAGTCAGGCGGTCAGAACATTGAGTAACTGAATTTCCTATAACCAAAAAGTCATCCAAGTAAGGTACAATTAATGTTTCTTTTTGACGGAGATAGGCCATCACCTCTAGCATTATCTTGGTGAAGATTCTTGGTGCTGTAGAAAGGCCGAAGGGCATGGCTACGTATTGGAAATGACGAATTTTGCCGTTGATTGTCACTGCTACCCTGAAGAATTTTTGGTGCCTGTCATGAATAGGAAGATGATAATAAGCATCTTTTAAATCAATGCCCCCCATCATACAGCCTGGAAAGAGGAGTTTTATAGTGGACCTAATGGATTCCATTTTAAATGTGTGGTTTTTGATAAAGGAATTTAGTTTTTTGAGGTTTATAATTGTCCTGAATGAACCGTCGGGTTTGGAAATCAGGAATAAGGGAGAGTAGAATCCTCTACCTTCTTGACCTTCAGGAACCCGGACCAAGACTCACTTTGGTAACAGGGTTTGAATTTCAAGCTCCAGAGCCTGTTGTTGTACAGGCGAGCTGAGGGATGTTATAATATATGACTCGTGGGGAACACGAGAGAATTGTAATCTGATTCCATCTCGATTGATATTTAAAACCCACGACCTGGATGTTATTTTTTTCCCACTGAGTGGCGAAAAATTTCAATCTACCGCCTACTGGTATATCATCAGTACTTGTTATCCTTTGGGGGATTATATCTTCTGAACATGGTACCTCTCTGTTTATCTTCTTTAGTGGTCCATGCAGTTGATCTGTCTGTTTGCCTTCTCTTGCCGAATGGCCTCCTCTTAAAGGTTCTCCTATAAAAGGGGATAGAAGAATCAGGAAAAACTTTTTTCCTGTCTTTCGCTTTCTCTAATATGCCGTCTAAGGCTTTGCCAAAGAGGAACTCACCCTCACATGGGATTGCGCATACTTTCTATTTTGACTGCGCATCGCTTTTCCAGCTTTTCATCCATAATGCACATCTTGCATTGTTTACAAGACCTGCAGATCTAGCCGCCAACCGGAGAGAGTCTGCGGAAGCATCCGCCATAAAGGCTGCTGCGCCTCGTATTAAAGGGATAGCGGCCCGTAATTTTTCCCTTGAGATTTTCTTCTCAATCTGCTGGTCTAATCGATCAATCCAGATGAGCATTGATCTGGCGGTGCAGGTACTTGCTACTGCTGGTTTGAAAATGCCAGTCGTTGCCTCCCAGGATCTTTTTAGTGAGGACTCGGCTTTACGATCCAGAGGGTCAGAGAGCATACCCGCATCTTCTACGGGTAAGGAGGACTGTCTAGAGGTAGAGGCTACAGCGGCGTCAACCTTAGGGACTTTAGTCCATGTGAGAAACTCCTCGTCACTAAACGGATATTTACGTTTTGACGCTGAGGGTAGGAAGCTTCTCTGATCCTGTTTCTCCCACTCCTTTCTTATTAACGCTTTTACTGCTGGGATAACCGGAAAACATCTCCTTTTTCTCTCTGTCAAACCCGCAAACATAATGTCTTGCGCGGTTTGTGCACCCTTCGTTTCCTCACACCCCATAGTATCTCTTATAGATTTGACTAAATTGTCCACACTCTCCACTGGAAAACAAGAACGTCCCTCAATCTCAGATGATGAAGACGATGATGCGGATGACAGGGAGACCTCTGAGCTTACAGCTTAATCACTATCCGAATCAGACGAAGGTGTTGGCATTTTAGATTTGTGAGGTTTATCATGGGACATGGCTCTCAATTCCTCCCTGATAATAGCACGCAAGTCCGTAACGGACACTGCTGCTCCTTGTGTGGTTTCAGTTAGGCTACGTTCACACTAGCGTTGTGCACCGCTGCGTCGGCGACGCGACGCACAACGCACCGAAAAACGCGTGCAAACACACGCAAAAACGCTGCGTTTTTCGACGCGTGCGTCGTTTTTTGACGAAAATCGGACGCAAGAAAAATGCAACTTGTTGCGTTTTCTTGGTCCGACGCTAGCGTCAAAAAAGACGCACGTGTCGGAAAACGCAACAAGGAAAAACACATGCGTCCCCCATGTTAAACATAGGGGCGCATGACGCGTGCGTCGCCGCTGCGTCGCCCGACGCTAGCGCGACGCACACTAGCCGAACGCTAGTGTGAACGTAGCCTTATACAGTCCTTGCAGAGTCTTTTAGGGTATGAGTCTGGTAGGGGCTGGCAACATAAGGCGCACTCCTTATTTTTTGTCGCTTTTTAGCCTGATCAGAGTTTAAAGAGAGAAGGAGGAAGAAAAAAGAAAGAGGGGAGACTGTATTAGCTTAATAGGCAGAGTTGGACACACTCACCCAGTGAAGCAGTTAATACCGGATCAGAAGCCCGAGATCCTGTCCTGGATCTGACCACCGAGCCGCTCTTATGACCGGTGTCTGAAGATCCTTTGCTGGCACGATCCTTGGCGGGGGGTACTTGGTCTCCTGCTTTAGGGTCCATGGCACCTGGGGATGACATCTTGCATCGCCAAATAATGGTGCCAATTTGATTTATATAGGGCGTTTTTCCCCTCTTTTTTTTTTTTCTTTTTTGCGGCATTGCGCATGCGCAAAAGGCCGTGCTTCCCCCCACCGCTGGTTCCAGCCAGGATGCCCCGGAAGTTAAACCACTACTTCCGGGCAATCCTTGGTGGCGATCGGCGCATGCGCAGTCCGGAATTTTTACCTCGGACTTACTTCCGGAACGCTCCCAGGACTCCAGCGCTTGCTGCCGCCACCCTAATTCGGAGGTGATGCCAGGCGGCCTCACCCGGACCTGGCCATCATCCGGGGCTCCTTACCAGACGAGGAGGGAGCCGTCAAACGGATCTCCCCCGACGCTGCCTCTGGACTGCAGCCCCTGCCGTTCCAAAAGATATCGCACAGGCGGCGTGCATATCCAGGTATTCTTTCCGTAGAAATCCTGCCGTCCCCGCAGGAACAGGAAACCTAAACTGAGGAGGAGAGGTGGACCGCCCCCTTTATCTTTCTATAGGTTTCCTGTTCTTGTGGGGCGGATCCCTCTCTCCAGTAGGGTGCTGTCGTGGCGAAAGGGAAAACAGTAATTAGACCTACTGGTAATTGTATTTCCTGGAATCCATCCTGACAGCACATTGGAGGACGTCCTTCTTATCCTTGATGGGACAGGAACACGAGAGGTTAAAAGGACCCTCCCCCTACCACCCTTCAGTGCTTTTCCATAGTAACACATCTGGATGGATGCAAAAACACAGGTTTATTCCAACAAAATAATCAATCATACAAATGTTACATCACATGAGTATAAAGCTGATACATTAGGAAGGGAACTAATAGTGCTGTCAGGATGGATTCCTGGAAATACAATTACCAGTAGGTCTAATTACTGTTTTCCAGTTCACCACCTGACAGCACACTGGAGAAATACCAAAGGAGAATGGTATCTAGGGAGGGACCACCGCTTGCAGTACCTTTCTACCGAAAGCCAACTGCGGTGACACTACATCTAACTTATAGTGTTTAGAAAAGGTACTAAGGCTAGACCATGATGCAGCTCTGCAGATCTGATCTGCCGTCGCCCCGCCTTTCTCCGCCCATGACGTGGCCATGGCCCTAGATGAATGGGCTTTAATGTTAACCGGGGAATCTTGTCCTCTAGCTTTATAAGCTAAATTGATTGTGGATTTTATCCACCGTACGATAGTCGCTTTAGACGCTTTTCTACCTTTATTTGGACCCCTGAACTGGACGAACAAATTGTTATCCCGTCTCCAGGGTTTGGATAAATCGAGGTACCTGAGCACCGAGTCTCTAACGTCTAAGTTGTGGTAAAAACTCTCCTTCTGATTTTTAGGGAACTGGCAAAAAGATGGTAAAACAATCTCCTGATTCATATTGGAATCTGACACAACTTTAGGGAGAAACGCCGGATCGAGTCTGAGTACTAATTTGTCCTCGAATATCTGCAAATATGGATTCTGCACCGACAGAGCCTGTAGTTCCCCCAATCTTTTTGCCGACGTGATCGCAACTAAAAATGCAGTTTTAAGGGAAAGTTTATCAATTCCTATATCCCCTGTTACATCCCACGCCTGTTCACATAGGAAATTTAGAACCAAGTTCAGATCCCACGGCGGGACTGACTTTCTAATCAATGGTTTTAATCTCTGGACTGCTCTAGAGTATCTACTAATTCAGGGATGGGCAGACAGGGAAGAATCAAAGAATACACTCAGGGCCGCTATCTGGACGCTTAATGTACTTGGTCTAAGACCTTTTTGAAACCCTGACTGCAGAAAGTCAAGAATTTTGGGGATATTTGGATGGTCAGTGTCAACTGTAGTCTCTCCGCAAAACCCACAGAATCGCTTCCATATTTTGGTATAGATAGCCGATGTCACCGGCTTCCGGCTGGCTTGAAGGGTAGAAATGACATCATCCGAAAGCCCTTTTGCTCTCAAGACCTTCCGTTCAGGATCCAGGCCGCCAGCTGAAGTGCTCCCGGATTCTGGTGTAGAACTGGATCTTGCAGAAGAAGATCCTCTCTTTCTGGTAACAGGAGAGGTTCTTCCACTGACAGTTTTCTTAGCAATGGAAACCAACTCCGTTTCGGCCAGTGAGGAGCTATGAGTATGACTTTGGCCCCGTCCTCGCAGATCTTTCTGAGTGCCCTCGGGATCATTGCTAGAGGAGGGAATGCATACAGAAAACCGCGGTTCCAGGGTTGTGAGAAGGCATCGATCGCGGCTGGACTCTCCCAAGGGTTTAGGGAATAGAAGATCTTGAGCTTCGCGTTTCCTCTTGTAGCAAATAGGTCCACCGTCGGCATCCCCCAACGTTGACACAGATCCTTGAACACCTCGTTGTTCAGTTCCCACTCCGTGGGGGATACGTTTTTCCTGCTGAGGAAATCTGCCAACTGGTTCTTGGAGCCCTCCAGGTGGATCGCCGAGATGGACAGAACCGACCTTTCTGCCCACTGGAATATGCGCTCCGCCAGGTTTTGTAACGCCAGATGCCTTGGACCGCCTTGATGCCGCAGGAAGGCTACCGTTGTCGTGTTGTCTGAGAAGACCTTCACGTGTTTGTTCTGCAGCAGATGCTGCGCCGCCGTCAAGACCTCCCAAACCGCCTGTAGCTCTCTGTGGTTTGATGACTGGTTGCTGTCTTCCTTTCCCCAGCGACCTTGAAAATATCTTCCCAGTACATGACCTCCCCAACCGAGCTGACTGACATCTGTTGTAACTGATACGCTTGGTGTCTGAAGCCATGGCACCCCCAGTCGGAGGTTTCTGGAAAGAGTCCACCACACCAGAGATCTTTTGACTTGCGGAGTAAGGCTCAGAGTCCGGTTCAGTGAGTTCTGCCTTCTGTTCCAGCTCCTCAGAACTCCCCTCTGAAGCTGTCGAGAATGAAACTGGCTCCATCTCACGCAGGGAATACAGGCTGTCATCAGACCTAGTATTTTCATCCCGTCTCTGATCGTATGTTGACCCCGAGAAAAGTGACGGATCTTCTGTATTATGCCCTTTAGACTGTCTTCTGGAAGAAATAACATTCTTGCTTGTGAATCGAGCATGACTCCCAAGAATTTTATTCTGGGTTTTTGGATTAGATCTGACTTCTCCCAATTTATAATCCATCCCAGATTCTGCAATGTTGAGATGAGAGACTGACAATTGACCCTGAGCTGGGCTTCTGAGTCTGCTGCTATTAAGAAGTCGTCTAAGTAGGGAACCACCATTATATCCTGATTCCTCAGGAAAGCGACCACTTCCACCATAAGTTTTGTAAAAACCCTGGGAGCAGAAGCCAGGCCGAAGGGGAGACAGCGGAATTGGAAATGGAAGATCTTTCCTTCCAAGTTTACCGCGAACCGCAGGAACCTCTGATGATTTTGATAAATGGGTACATGGTAATATGCACTCTTTAAGTCCAATGTGCACATCACCATGTCTTTCCCCAATAGAGGGATGGTAGACCGAATCGACTCCATCTTGAACCTTTTGTAAAGGACCCAATTGTTCAGATGTTTCAAATTTATAATTGTTCTCGATTCTCCCGATGGTTTTGTTATCGAGAAGAGATTGGAGTAGTGACCCCTGCACTCTTCCCGAGGGGGTACCGGAACGATAGCCGCCATTTTTAAAAGGTCTTGAATGTCTGACCACATGGGGGATGACAGTTTTAAATGAGAGCTGGATACCAGGAATCTTTCGGGAGGAAGGGATGTAAACTCTATTTTGCACCCCTGGGATACTATTTGTAGAACCCATGGACTTTTTGTGATCTCCCTCCATCCTCCCAGAAATCCTGTCAGACGGCCCCCTACTCTGATGGCGTCATTTCCTGCGGTAGCTAGACCCCGGTCCCGAGTAGCTTGCTTCTTTATTTTTAGACCTGTTATCCCCTCCTTTCTGGTAGCTCCACCTACCCTGCTTTCCCTTACCCCTATAATCGGGTTTTTGATTATAGCGGGGTCTCCGAAAGGGCTGGAATTTTTTAGGCTTTTCTTCCGGAAAACCCTTCTTGACATCTGCGGCTTTTTCTAGAATATCGTCGAGGACCGGTCCGAAGACCCTGCCCCCGGAAAAGGGTATAGAACACAACTTATTTTTAGAGTGCATGTCCCCCGACCAGCTCTTAAGCCAAATAGCTCTACGGGCTGCATTAGATAGATTGCCCTCTAGCCGCGAACCTGACTGATTCAGCAGATGCGTCTGCCAAGAAGGTAGTTGCTAGTTTTAGCAAAGGTAGGGATTTTAGAATAGTATCTCTGGGAGTTTTGGCTATCAATTGATCTTTAAGATCATCTAGCCAAAGGTCCATGGAGCGGGCTACTGATGTCGCTGCAATATTAGCTCCAATAATCGCCGAGGAACTTTCCCAGGCCCTTTTTAGAAGCCCATCTGCCTTCCTGTCCATGGGCTCTTTCAAATTGGACGAGTCTTCAAACGGAATCGCCGTCCTTTTGGAGACTTTAGCCAAGGGTATGTCAATCTTTGGTACATCGACCCACTCCTTAACTTCCTCTGGATCGAACGGCAAGCGAAGTCTGAAGTCCTTAGGGATAGTCAGTCTTTTCTCGGCTTCCTCCCATTCCTCCAGAATCATAGATCTGATATGGGAGTTTACAGGGAAGACTTTAGATGTCTGTGAGCGCAAGCCCCCAAACATTTCATCTTGAACGGAGCAAGATGGCTGCGGCTCCTCAATCTGCATGGTATGCCGCACTGCTTCCAACAGTTCTCCTGTGTCTGTGGCAGAGAACAAATATCTTCTCCCTTTCTCCGGGGGATCTCTACTCTCATCTTCCTCCTCTACCTCCGACCCACAGGATGATGAGTCTATGGAAGAGTACTCGATCCTCGGTCTTTTCCTCGGCCTCTCCGAAGGTGAGACTTGAGGGAGTACCAGACTTGAGACTGAAGCCTGAACTTTCTCCCTTATCATGACTCTCATATTAGACATAAGAGACGCCTGTTCCTCTCCTATGACTTTGCAGGTGCATGCTTCACATAGGGGTTTCTGACAGGAATCCTTTAGCTTAACCGCACAGATAGGACACTTCTTATTCCTACTGGGTTTCTTTACCGATTTCTCAGATAGGGAGGCTGCCTATGAAAAAATATATTGTTACGATCGCTGCGCATACTTACCCGGCTTCTCACATCCCTCGGCGCACTCGCTCTCCTGTCCAGCGCCGCTCTGCTTCCTCCTTCGCCGGCTCTCGGCGTCTAGTCTCCCTGCGCATGCGCTGTCGCGTCTCCTCCGCCGCTGAGCCATCTGGGAGGTCGCGACCCGGTGGCTCCGCCCCAACATGGCGGCGCCCATCGGGTATTTCTTCCCGGCGTCTCCCTAGGTAAGACGCCTTTGCTTTGTAGGTGCACTGTCTGCCGTCAGTGTCCCTATGTCCTAGGCTCCCTTTCGCCATTCCTGTTTCCCCTGCTCAGTCTTCGCTTTGTTTCAGTGTTTTGTCCAGCCAAGTTCCGTGTTCCTGCAGTGTCCTACCAAGTTCCGTGTTCCTGCCGTCTACTGCCAAGTTCTGTGTTCCTGCTGTGTTCCACCAAGTTCCGTGTTCCTGCTGTGTTCCACCAAGTTCCGTGTTCCTGCCGTCTACTGCCAATTTCCGTGTTCCTGCTGTGTTCCACCAAGTTCCGTGTTCCTGCTGTGTTCCACCAAGTTCCGTGTTCCTGCCGTCTACTGCCAATTTCCGTGTTCCTGCTGTGTTCCACCAAGTTCCGTGTTTCTGCCGTCTCCTGCCAAGTTCCGTATTCCTGCCGTCTCCTGCCTAGTCCTGTGGTCCTGCCTTGCCCATCATCGCCTGTGTTCCTGTCTTTATCAGTTAAGTCCTGTTTTCCTATTATTCCCCGTCATTCTAATAGCTCTGTAATCTCTATCTTTGGTCGTCCCTTTGGCTCTAGCTGTTGTGTCTCCATTCCCCCGAGGTCCTGCTCCTAACGCTCCCTGTATAGGGGGTGACTCCATCTGGTCCGCTCGACCCCGGGGGCTCTAGAGTCACGACCCAGAGGGTCCACTCTTAGATTTCAGTTCGAATCCCTACATAAAGTGGGGCAAAAAAGTATTTAGTCAGTCAGCAATAGTGCAAGTTCCACCACTTAAAAAGATGAGAGGCGTCTGTAATTTACATCATAGGTAGACCTCAACTATGGGAGACAAACTGAGAAAAAAAAATCCAGAAAATCACATTGTCTGTTTTTTTAACAATTTATTTGCATATTATGGTGGAAAATAAGTATTTGGTCAGAAACAAAATTTCATCTCAATACTTTGTAATATATCCTTTGTTGGCAATGACAGAGGTCAAACGTTTTCTGTAAGTCTTCACAAGGTTGCCACACACTGTTGTTGGTATGTTGGCCCATTCCTACATGCAGATCTCCTCTAGAGCAGTGATGTTTTTGGCTTTTCGCTTGGCAACACGGACTTTCAACTCCCTCCAAAGGTTTTCTATAGGGTTGAGATCTGGAGACTGGCTAGGCCACTCCAGGACCTTGAAATGCTTCTTACTAAGCCACTCCTTCGTTGCCCTGGCGGTGTGCTTTGGATCATTGTCATGTTGAAAGACCCAGCCACGTTTCATCTTCAATGCCCTTGCTGATGGAAGGAGGTTTGCACTCAAAATCTCACGATACAATGCCCCATTCATTCTTTCATGTACCCGGATCAGTCGTCCTGGCCCCTTTGCAGAGAAACAGCCCCAAAGCATGATGTTTCCACCACCATGCTTTACAGTAGGTATGGTGTTTGATGGATGCAACTCAGTATTCTTTTTCCTCCAAACACGACAAGTTGTGTTTCTACCAAACAGTTCCAGTTTGGTTTCATCAGACCATAGGACATTCTCCCAAAACTCCTCTGGATCATCCAAATGCTCTCTAGCAAACTTCAGACGGGCCCGGACATGTACTGGCTTAAGCAGTGGGACACGTCTGGCACTGCAGGATCTGAGTCCATGGTGGCGTAGTGTGTTACTTATGGTAGGCCTTGTTACATTGGTCCCAGCTCTCTGCAGTTCATTCACTAGGTCCCCCCGCGTGGTTCTGGGATTTTTGCTCACCGTTCTTGTGATCATTCTGACCCCACGGGGTGGGATTTTGCGTGGAGCCCCAGATCGAGGGAGATTATCAGTGGTCTTGTATGTCTTCCATTTTCTAATTATTGCTCCCACTGTTGATTTCTTCACTCCAAGCTGGTTGGCTATTGCAGATTCAGTCTTCCCAGCCTGGTGCAGGGCTACAATTTTGTTTCTGGTGTCCTTTGACAGCTCTTTGGTCTTCACCATAGTGGAGTTTGGAGTCAGACTGTTTGAGGGTGTGCACAGGTGTCTTTTTATACTGATAACAAGTTTAAACAGGTGCCATTACTACAGGTAATGAGTGGAGGAAAGAGGAGACTCTTAAAGAAGACGTTACATGTCTGTGAGAGCCAGAAATCTTGATTGTTTGTTTCTGACCAAATACTTATTTTCCACCATAATATGCAAATAAATTGTTAAAAAAACAGACAATGTGATTTTCTGGATTTTTTTTTCTCAGTTTGTCTCCCATAGTTGAGGTCTACCTATGATGTAAATTACAGACGCCTCTCATCTTTTTAAGTGGTGGAACTTGCACTATTGCTGACTGACTAAATACTTTTTTCCCCCACTGTATATATATATATAGCAAACACTAGCGTTCTCTTTTTTTTTTTTTTTTTTTACCCACGGCTACCCTACTTACTAGCGCTGCTGATTCCTGCCCCTCTGCTCTAGCTGCGTCCTCCATGATGCTCTAGAGATCGCTACTGCCCCTGCACCATACCTTTTATTCTGTTCCTCACTTCAAAATGACGCTCCAGCGTTCTCCACCGCTCTTTTCCCTGCACTTCCTGTAGCAGAGACGCCGTCCATCCCCCTCAGCCGCAAACCGGAAGTGACGTGCGGCCGGAAAGAGAGGAAGGTGCAGTGATGAACTGGTTCCCCCAGCGGCCGCATGGAGACGCCGACGCCAGCAGAGGCCGCCGCTGGGCCGCGCACACCAGGGGACAGACGGAGAGATCGAGAGCCCCCGCCAGGGAGAAGCGATCCCCAACCCAGGAGCAGCGCTACACTGGTAGGCTGAGGGACCTTCGGGCGGGTGTCAGCCAGCGGGTGTCTCATGGAGGGAAGGGTAAGGCTGAGCCCCCCCGATCCACATCCCCCCACACAGAACGGCAGATCCTCTCATCCGTTCCTATCCCTGATGGGACAGGAAAAACACTGAAGGGTGGTAGGGGGAGGTTCCTTTTAACCTCTCGTGTTCCTGTCCCATCAAGGATAAGAAGGACGTCCTCCAGTGTGCTGTCAGGTGGTGAACTGGAAAATGTTATTTATTAACTACTAGATGGAGGCCCGATGCTAAGGGTGGTAATGTCATGATGAGTCAGTCTTTGCAGTGTTGAGAATCTCTCTCCATGTGCTCACCCACCTATCCACGCTCCATGTGCTGACTTCTCCCGTCTGTGCTCTTCTTTGACCTGTCTACCCCATGTGTTAAATGCATTGTTTTTGTCCCAGCGATGTTGTTTCTCTTGAAGAGCCTCATTTGCCAGTTGTTGTCTTCGATGTTATGCCTTTACTGCTTTCCTTTCATTGTCATTGGCGTACATTTTAGGAGGAGCCATGTTGGTGTTGATATTTGCTTTTTAAAGGGATTTTCCCACGAATGAAAGTTAATTTTAAAAATTGTCTGTGTCTGACCGTGTACAGAACATACCACAGCTCCTGGTCAGGGGAGGAAGCAAAAGACAATACTGACCTTACAGCAGGAGATCGCAGAGGATATATTCTGTGAGGTAAAATATTGTATAAAAACAGTCAATGAAATATTTTACCTGACAAAAATAAATCCTCTGTGATCCCCTGCTGTAATGTCAGTATTGTCTTTTGCTTCCTCCCCTGCCCAGATGTGGTATGCACTGTACATGGTCAGACACAGTCAATTTTTAAAATTAACTTTCGTTCATTTTAATGAAAATGAAGGGATTAAAGGGACTCTGTCACCTCAATTTGGAGGGATATTAAAATGAGTTGTTACCGGTCAGACTGGCGGCGTATCCTTGTAATTTCTCCACCCCGTCCGTCCCTTTTTTCCCCAATAGTTTAGTGCATAAGAGTATGCGTGCGCCATAGTTGGCGCGTGCACCTGCAGTCTTCGGTGGCGCATGCGCAGTATGCTTTGCCCTACTACGGGCAAAGCCGAAAAGCATTACTGCGCATGCGCCAGCGCACTATGTTCCGGAAGTATTTTGCTGTGTTGCGGGACATAGTGCGTCAGCGCATGCGCAGTAATGCTTTTCGGCTTTGCCCGCAGTTGGGCAAAGCATACTGCACGTGGCAACTATGGTGCACAAGTACGCTAATTCACTAACATTTTGTGTACAACAGTGACAGACGGGGTGGAGAAATTACGATACGCCGCCCATCTGACCGGTAACAACTCATTTTAATATCCTGCCAAATTGAGGTGACAGAGTCCCTTTGTGAACAGCTTTCTCTCACCAAAGCCCTACATGCCCATATTCACGGGTACGCACAGAGTCCCATGAAGAGGACATGGCAGTGGCACTCTACTCTGACTATTGTGGTCGGTCTAGCCCCCACCTCGCACAGACATGTCCTTTCCCTCACACGGCGCTCATTTCGCTAGCTAGTCATGTGCCTGGCACAAGAGTTGCCATTGCCAGTCACAAGTATGGCACCACTGAGGTACAAAGCTGCGTGCAGGGGAAAGGCTGCTGCCCTGCAGCCCTCCCCCTAAGTCCCGCCCTCCCCCATGAAGCAAGTATACACACACACACCACACAGCTGAGGGAGCGTGCACGCGCCTCGGGAACCCGCGCGTTGTTTGCAGCGCCGCCTCCCTTACCCAGTTAACCCCCTGTCATCCGGCACATCTTGACGTCACGCTCACGACGTCATCAACCTCAGCCCGAGTCAGCCGCTAAAGCACGGAGCTGCGACGCGACTGACTTGTTGCGGTGTCTGACACGGACTCCAGCCTGGAGAGGCGGCCAAAGTGACCGGAGGAGCGGGTATGTGGGCGGTGAGGGTGCACGGGCTGTGAGGGAAGCCCCGGGCATGCGCCCTATAGGGGCTGCAGCCAGGTCTTGTGTGTGGCAGGAGCAGGCCGAGCGGGGCAGCTCCTCCGTGTCTGCTGCTGCCTGTGTGTTTATTTACTACCTCCACGGAGTGACATGGAGGCTCTGCTGCAGCCATGTTTGGTGTGGGCAGGAAGCGAAGTTTTACCTCAGTTTTGTGAAATGCGCTCAGATGTAAACAGCCTGTGAGGGTCAGTGGTGTAGGGCTGGCGTGGGTCTGTCATCCGTGGAAAGGCGTCCACACTGACCGATCCTCTCCTATTTATCAGCTGTAGTAACTGCAGGACGGTGGTAGGTTGTGTCCTCCTGGGTCACTCCTGCTATCTGGGGAGAATCTCGCACCCTGACAGATCACGATCGTCTGTCTTCTCATATGCATTAGTTGTATCCTCAGGACAGTCGTGGGTTGTGTCCTCCTGGGTCACTCCTGCTATCTGGGGAGAATCTCACACCCTGACAGATCACGATCGTCTGTCTTCTCATATGCATTAGTTGTATCCTCAGGACAGTCGTGGGTTGTGTCCTCCTGGGTCACTCCTGCTATCTGGGGAGAATCTCGCACCCTGACAGATCACGATCGTCTGTCTTCTCATATGCATTAGTTGTATCCTCAGGACAGTCGTGGGTTGTGTCCTCCTGGGTCACTCCTGCTATCTGGGGAGAATCTCACACCCTGACAGATCACGATCGTCTGTCTTCTCATATGCATTAGTTGTATCCTCAGGACAGTCGTGGGTTGTGTCCTCCTGGGTCACTCCTGCTATCTGGGGAGAATCTCGCACCCTGACAGATCACGATCGTCTGTCTTCTCATATGCATTAGTTGTATCCTCAGGACAGTCGTGGGTTGTGTCCTCCTGGGTCACTCCTGCTATCTGGGGAGAATCTCACACCCTGACAGATCACGATCGTCTGTCTTCTCATATGCATTAGTTGTATCCTCAGGACAGTCGTGGGTTGTGTCCTCCTGGGTCACTCCTGCTATCTGGGGAGAATCTCACACCCTGACAGATCACGATCGTCTGTCTTCTCATATGCATTAGTTGTATCCTCAGGACAGTCGTGGGTTGTGTCCTCCTGGGTCACTCCTGCTATCTGGGGAGAATCTCGCACCCTGACAGATCACGATCGTCTGTCTTCTCATATGCATTAGTTGTATCCTCAGGACAGTCGTGGGTTGTGTCCTCCTGGGTCACTCCTGCTATCTGGGGAGAATCTCACACCCTGACAGATCACGATCGTCTGTCTTCTCATATGCATTAGTTGTATCCTCAGGACAGTCGTGGGTTGTGTCCTCCTGGGTCACTCCTGCTATCTGGGGAGAATCTCGCACCCTGACAGATCACGATCGTCTGTCTTCTCATATGCATTAGTTGTATCCTCAGGACAGTCGTGGGTTGTGTCCTCCTGGGTCACTCCTGCTATCTGGGGAGAATCTCACACCCTGACAGATCACGATCGTCTGTCTTCTCATATGCATTAGTTGTATCCTCAGGACAGTCGTGGGTTGTGTCCTCCTGGGTCACTCCTGCTATCTGGGGAGAATCTCGCACCCTGACAGATCACGATCGTCTGTCTTCTCATATGCATTAGTTGTATCCTCAGGACAGTCGTGGGTTGTGTCCTCCTGGGTCACTCCTGCTATCTGGGGAGAATCTCGCACCTTGACAGATCACGATCGTCTGTCTTCTCATATGCATTAGTTGTATCCTCAGGACAGTCGTGGGTTGTGTCCTCCTGGGTCACTCCTGCTATCTGGGGAGAATCTCGCACCCTGACAGATCACGATCGTCTGTCTTCTCATATGTATTAGTTGTATCCTCAGGACAGTCGTGGGTTGTGTCCTCCTGGGTCACTCCTGCTATCTGGGGAGAATCTCGCACCTTGACAGATCACGATCGTCTGTCTTCTCATATGCATTAGTTGTATCCTCAGGACAGTCGTGGGTTGTGTCCTCCTGGGTCACTCCTGCTATCTGGGGAGAATCTCGCACCTTGACAGATCACGATCGTCTGTCTTCTCATATGCATTAGTTGTATCCTCAGGACAGTCGTGGGTTGTGTCCTCCTGGGTCACTCCTGCTATCTGGGGAGAATCTCGCACCCTGACAGATCACGATCGTCTGTCTTCTCATATGTATTAGTTGTATCCTCAGGACAGTCGTGGGTTGTGTCCTCCTGGGTCACTCCTGCTATCTGGGGAGAATCTCGCACCCTGACAGATCACGATCGTCTGTCTTCTCATATGCATTAGTTGTATCCTCAGGACAGTCGTGGGTTGTGTCCTCCTGGGTCACTCCTGCTATCTGGGGAGAATCTCGCACCCTGACAGATCACGATCGTCTGTCTTCTCATATGCATTAGTTGTATCCTCAGGACAGTCGTGGGTTGTGTCCTCCTGGGTCACTCCTGCTATCTGGGGAGAATCTCGCACTCTGACAGATCACGATCGTCTGTCTTCTCATATGCATTAGTTGTATCCTCAGGACAGTCGTGGGTTGTGTCCTCCTGGGTCACTCCTGCTATCTGGGGAGAATCTCGCACCTTGACAGATCACGATCGTCTGTCTTCTCATATGCATTAGTTGTATCCTCAGGACAGTCGTGGGTTGTGTCCTCCTGGGTCACTCCTGCTATCTGGGGAGAATCTCACACCCTGACAGATCACGATCGTCTGTCTTCTCATATGCATTAGTTGTATCCTCAGGACAGTCGTGGGTTGTGTCCTCCTGGGTCACTCCTGCTATCTGGGGAGAATCTCACACCCTGACAGATCACGATCGTCTGTCTTCTCATATGCATTAGTTGTATCCTCAGGACAGTCGTGGGTTGTGTCCTCCTGGGTCACTCCTGCTATCTGGGGAGAATCTCGCACCTTGACAGATCACGATCGTCTGTCTTCTCATATGCATTAGTTGTATCCTCAGGACAGTCGTGGGTTGTGTCCTCCTGGGTCACTCCTGCTATCTGGGGAGAATCTCACACCCTGACAGATCACGATCGTCTGTCTTCTCATATGCATTAGTTGTATCCTCAGGACAGTCGTGGGTTGTGTCCTCCTGGGTCACTCCTGCTATCTGGGGAGAATCTCACACCCTGACAGATCACGATCGTCTGTCTTCTCATATGCATTAGTTGTATCCTCAGGACAGTCGTGGGTTGTGTCCTCCTGGGTCACTCCTGCTATCTGGGGAGAATCTCGCACCCTGACAGATCACGATCGTCTGTCTTCTCATATGCATTAGTTGTATCCTCAGGACAGTCGTGGGTTGTGTCCTCCTGGGTCACTCCTGCTATCTGGGGAGAATCTCACACCCTGACAGATCACGATCGTCTGTCTTCTCATATGCATTAGTTGTATCCTCAGGACAGTCGTGGGTTGTGTCCTCCTGGGTCACTCCTGCTATCTGGGGAGAATCTCACACCCTGACAGATCACGATCGTCTGTCTTCTCATATGCATTAGTTGTATCCTCAGGACAGTCGTGGGTTGTGTCCTCCTGGGTCACTCCTGCTATCTGGGGAGAATCTCACACCCTGACAGATCACGATCGTCTGTCTTCTCATATGCATTAGTTGTATCCTCAGGACAGTCGTGGGTTGTGTCCTCCTGGGTCACTCCTGCTATCTGGGGAGAATCTCACACCCTGACAGATCACGATCGTCTGTCTTCTCATATGCATTAGTTGTATCCTCAGGACAGTCGTGGGTTGTGTCCTCCTGGGTCACTCCTGCTATCTGGGGAGAATCTCACACCCTGACAGATCACGATCGTCTGTCTTCTCATATGCATTAGTTGTATCCTCAGGACAGTCGTGGGTTGTGTCCTCCTGGGTCACTCCTGCTATCTGGGGAGAATCTCGCACCCTGACAGATCACGATCGTCTGTCTTCTCATATGCATTAGTTGTATCCTCAGGACAGTCGTGGGTTGTGTCCTCCTGGGTCACTCCTGCTATCTGGGGAGAATCTCACACCCTGACAGATCACGATCGTCTGTCTTCTCATATGCATTAGTTGTATCCTCAGGACAGTCGTGGGTTGTGTCCTCCTGGGTCACTCCTGCTATCTGGGGAGAATCTCGCACCCTGACAGATCACGATCGTCTGTCTTCTCATATGCATTAGTTGTATCCTCAGGACAGTCGTGGGTTGTGTCCTCCTGGGTCACTCCTGCTATCTGGGGAGAATCTCACACCCTGACAGATCACGATCGTCTGTCTTCTCATATGCATTAGTTGTATCCTCAGGACAGTCGTGGGTTGTGTCCTCCTGGGTCACTCCTGCTATCTGGGGAGAATCTCGCACCTTGACAGATCACGATCGTCTGTCTTCTCATATGCATTAGTTGTATCCTCAGGACAGTCGTGGGTTGTGTCCTCCTGGGTCACTCCTGCTATCTGGGGAGAATCTCGCACCCTGACAGATCACGATCGTCTGTCTTCTCATATGCATTAGTTGTATCCTCAGGACAGTCGTGGGTTGTGTCCTCCTGGGTCACTCCTGCTATCTGGGGAGAATCTCGCACCCTGACAGATCACGATCGTCTGTCTTCTCATATGCATTAGTTGTATCCTCAGGACAGTCGTGGGTTGTGTCCTCCTGGGTCACTCCTGCTATCTGGGGAGAATCTCGCACCTTGACAGATCACGATCGTCTGTCTTCTCATATGCATTAGTTGTATCCTCAGGACAGTCGTGGGTTGTGTCCTCCTGGGTCACTCCTGCTATCTGGGGAGAATCTCGCACCCTGACAGATCACGATCGTCTTTCTCCTCATATGTATTAGCTGTATCCTCAGGACGGTCCTGGGTTGTGTCCTCCTGGGTCACTCCTAGCCTGAACCCTGACAGATTACAATGGTCATTCTTCTCATGTCTCGGTGGCAGTGCCCACAGTCGGACCTCCACGAGTGTTTGTTTTTCATCAGTTGTTGTTGCACTTCTTATGACGCTTGTCTTGGACAGCTGTGACCGGGCATGACAGCACCCGCACGGATGTGACAGGCGGTGTCCAGGATTAAGTTGCTGTTAGGACCGGTGCCGTGGTCTGATGTCTTGTGACCGTCGTGTAATGGCTCTGTATGTATGCTATGTGACTGATCTGTCACCCTGTGCAGGAGGTCACTGGCCGAGCCCAAGTTTGATATACCTAATTGGGCTGTTCACATCACGTTCTTACGGTGTCTGTGACTTGTGTGTAGGGTTCTGGGAAAAACTGATTTCTAATGTGTCCACCAGTGTTTCCATTGGCTGCACTTGAAGAAATATGGTTCAGTTGCATTGTTTAGTATACATTTTGTCTGCTGTGCATTAGCATCTTGTGTGTTGTGTTTTACATGGAAGTCAATAGAATATGTATTCAAGCGTCTGTCTATTACATGTATAAACGCTATGATTCTTCTAGAGCAGTAGGAAAAAATGTCACACCTCCTGTATGAAGCCAAACCTACTATCTTTCAAAAATATTTAGTTTGTATCATTTTTTTTTTCAGTAAATGAACAAACCGATGATCGTATGTTGAAAGATGGTCATGCATTGACAATATTTTTGTATCCATTTTTAACGCATATGTGTATAAAGGCTTGGTTTTGTGTTAAAGGAAATCTGTCACCCTGAAAATGCAGTCAAATCTACCATGTTACAGAACAGGAGGAGCTGAGCAAATTGATGTGTAGATTTACAAGAAAACATTCAGTATAAGGCTGGGGTCACACTTGCAATTGCAATGGGAGAATCTCGCATCAATACCCGGCACTGGCACTCGGGACCGGAGCGTTCACCTGACTAGAAATTCATGCAGGCGCACACTCCAGTGCCAGTGGCAGTGCCGGGTATTGGTGCGAGATTCTTGCATTGCACTTGCAAGTATGACCCCGGCCTAACCTGTGTTTTTATTCATTTAATCCTCTGCTCTTCCTGGGATTCTGGGATTCCGCTGTCTTATGTATACATGAGCAGATAAAGGTAGCTGTCAATCACTGGTAGGACCACCCACAGGACCAAGGATCTCAGAAAGCGGAAAGGTTTAACATGGTTAAAACACAGGTTATCATATCATTAATCACAAAATTGTGTATTAATCTACACCGCTTTCCCTGTTCTAAAGCATGGTGTCTGCAGACCGGATTCTGTTCTAAAGCATGATGTCTGCAGACCAGATTCCATTTTTATGGTGACTGGTTCTCTTAGTCTTTCGTGACCTTTGACATACCCATACGTCATGATCGTCAAGGGGTTGTTGACATTTGACGTATTGATACAGTTAGGTCCATATATATTTGGACAGACAACATTTTTCTAATTTTGGTTATAGACATTACCACAATGAATTTTAAACAAAACAATTCAGATGCAGTTGAAGTTCAGACGTTCAGCTTTCATTTGAGGGTATCCACATTAAAATTGGATGAAGGGTTTAGGAGTATCAGCTCCTTAACACGTGCCATCCTGTTTTTAAAGGGACCAAAAGTAATTGGACAATTGACTCCAAGGCTATTTCATGGACACGTGTGGGCAATCCCTTCGTTATTTCATTCTCAATTAAGCAGATAAAAGGTTTGGAGTTGATTTGAGGTGTGGTGCTTGCATTTGGAAGGTTTTGCTGTGAAGTAAACATGAGGTCAAAGGAGCTCTCCATGCAGGTGAAACAAGCCATCCTTAAGCTGCGAAAACAGAAAAAACCCATCCGAGAATTTGCTACAATATTAGGAATGGCAAAATCTACAGTTTGGTAC
Source organism: Ranitomeya imitator (assembly GCF_032444005.1). Lineage (NCBI taxonomy): Eukaryota > Metazoa > Chordata > Amphibia > Anura > Dendrobatidae > Ranitomeya > Ranitomeya imitator. The sequence continues at coordinate 450,940,328 of NC_091282.1, forward strand.
ATACTGAGAAAGAAAGAAAGCACTGGGGAACTCATCAATGCAAAAAGACCTGGGCGCCCACGGAAGAGAACAATGGTGGATGATCGCAGAATAATCTCCATGGTGAAGAGAAACCCCTTCACATCAGCCAACCAAGTGAACAACACTCTCCAGGAGGTCGGCGTATCAATATCCAAATCTACCATAAAGAGAAGACTGCATGAAAGTAAATACAGAGGGTTCACTGAACGGTGCAAGCCACTCATAAGCATCAAGAATAAAAAGGCTAGACTGGACTTTGCTAAAAAAACATCTAAAAAAGCCGCACAGTTCTGGAAGAACGTTCTTTGGACAGATGAAACCAAGATCAAGATCAACCTCTACTAGAATGATGGAAAGAGAAAAGTATGGTGAAGGCGTGGTACAGCTCATGATCCAAAGCATACCACATCATCTGTAAAACACGGCGGAGACAGTGTGATGGCTTGGGCATGCATGGCTGCCAGTGGCACTGGGTCACTAGTGTTTATTGATGATGTGACACAGGACAGAAGCAGCCGAATGAATTCTGAGGTATTCAGAGACATACTGTGTGCTCAGATCCAGCCAAATGCAGCCAAACTGATTGGTCGTCGTTTCATACTACAGATGGACAATGACCCAAAACATAAAGCCAAAGCAACCCAGGAGTTTATTAAAGCAAAGAAGTGCAATATTCTTGATTGGCCAAGTCAGTCGCCTGATCTCCACCCAATTGAGCATGCATTTCACTTGTTAAAGACTAAACTTCAGACAGAAAGGCCCACAAACAAACAGCAACTGAAAACCACCGCAGTGAAGGCCTGGCAGAGCGTCAAAAATGAGGAAACACAGCGTCTGGTGATGTCCTTGTGTTCAAGATTTCAGGCAGTCATTGCCAACAAAGGGTTTTCAACCAAGTACTAGAAATGAACATTTTATCTAAAATTATTGAATCTGTCCAATTACTTTTGGTCCCTTTAAAAACAGGGTGGCACATGTTAAGGAGCTGAAACTCCTAAACCCTTCATTCAATTTTAATGTGGATACCCTCAAATGAAAGCTAAAAGTCTGAACTTCAACTGCATCTGAATTGTTTTGTTTAAAATTCATTGTGGTGATGTCTATAACCAAAATTAGAAAAATGTTGTCTCTGTCCAAATATATATGGACCTAACTGTATGTCATGTCGATCGTGCACGGCACAGTTGTTGTACCTGTTCGATCACTGCTGGGAGCTCTGATAAGTGATAGCTGAGCGTCACCTATCACGGCCCAAATTGGTGCCTGCCTTGCCCTGGGCTGTTTTATGCACTGAGTGGCGTAATCAATAACTATCGTATTATCTGGGCGGCTGGAACAGACTGTACCTCCACAACATCATCACTGGCTACCGATTGTTGCCATGGCAACTCGAGATCGTATGATGACCTCCGACTTAGCCAGCTACAGCGTGCCTGCTATGCCATGTTGAGAGCATGGTCTAAAAGACGTTCTATCACTGACAGGTATAATACATTGCAATGCATCTCAACAGCAATCTGAGTAATAAAAGTCCCAAAGAGGGTGTGTTTTAAAATAAATAAAATTCGAATGTTGAAAAAAATCGCTGGTCAAGTTTTAACCATTTTAACGTCCGAACAAAATATACGGTAAATTGTTTCCAAAATTATGCCGATGTAACATAGACATGTGGTAAATGTTATTTATTAACTAGTTTTTGTGACTTCACTCTCTGATTTTAGGGGTACAAAATTTTAAAAGTTTGAAAATTGCAAAATTATTATTTATTTATTTTTTTTTTTGTGTGCCAAATTTCAGTTTTTTTTTGTTTTTTTTTCATAAATAAACGCAAGTTAAAAGAAGAAATTTTACCACTAACCTAAAGTACCATATGTCACGAAAAAAAGAGAATCTGTGGGATACGGTGAAGCGTTCTAGAGCTATAACCTCAAAGTGAAAGTGGTCAGAATTGTAAAATTGGCTTGGTCATTTGACGGGAACCTGTCAGCAGATTTTGCTGCTATAAGATGTGGTCACTGCTTTTCAGGGCTTATCTAGAGCATTCTATAATGCTGTACATAAGCCCCCGGTCCGACCTGCAAGTGAAGGAAAAATAAGTTATATTATATTCCCCCAGGGGGGGCGGTCCGGTCTTAATTGGTATACTTGTTTTATGTAAAAACAAAAATGCACACTTAATATTTCCGCATCCAGAACAACCTGATCTATAAAACTGTCACACTATTTAACACCTTAAGTTGACACTGTAAGACAAAAAAGTGGCAAAAACTATGCTTTTTGATCAATCCGCCAAACCAAAAGTGGAATGAAACTCAATCGAAAAGACTGTAAATAAAAATGGTATCACAGAATATATCATCTTGTCCCTCAAAAAAACAAGCCACCATACTGCTTCATCATTGGAGACTTGACTTTTTTTTTTTTTTTTTTTTTTTTTTTAATCTCAGAATAAAGCGATGCAAAAACAATTCCTGAATTGCTGGTTTTTCTTCATTCTTCCTCCAAAAAAATCAGAATAGAAATTGATCAAAAGTTGTGTGTCCGAAAATGATACCAATAAAAAAGTCAATTTGTCCCGCCAAAACAAGTCCACTCCTCACATGTCTGGCAGAGATATAGAAAAAATATAGCTCTTAAATTATGGCAATGCAAAAAAAATATACATATAGATATATAGTATCAAAAAAAGAAAAGCAGCACAATAAATAATAGAAAAAGTGGACTTTATTGCCTGAGCAGGCGTGGCAACATTTCGGATATATATGGTATGCTAGTAACCAAACAAAAAAAAAAATCTGGTATCTCTCTAGTTGCGCTGACCCGAAGAATAAAGTCGTCTAATCACTTATACCACATGAGGAACGGCGTAAAAAAATAAATTAAGTAAGTTCTTAGCTTAGAGCACTGGGATAAATGGCCGCCGGAGGCCGCGCATGCTCAAAATGTGATCTTTGCAACGAGATCTCAATCTACACATGCGCCGTTTCCAGCGGCCATTTTCCTTGAGACCACAGCCTTATAGCAAAGGAAGTGTGGGAGCTCTGGGATTTCACAAAATGTCGGCGGAGCCCCCGCACCACCGAGCATCTGCGAAACTGCCGCTCACCAGCCTGGCATGAGACTCCTGGTAAGTACATCCAGACTATAAGATGCAACCCAATTTTCCCTCAAAATTTGTTGGGCAAAAATATGGTAGTTAAAAAAAAAAAAAAAAAAAAAAACTATTAAAATATTTTTAATTTTTCAAAGCTTTCTCACTTTGCAGCTTTTTGTGTGTTCACCATATATAATGCGTTTTTAACTTCTGTAAATGGTAATGATATATATATATATATATATATATATATATATATATATATATATATATATATATATATATATATATATATATATTCACTAATCCTCACATGCAGTCATTGTATCACTGTCCCTTGTGGTTGACTGCTTGGGGAATACCAGTAGCTCAAGTTACAAAATACATTTCCAATTACCTTTATTTTTACACCATAGACTTTGGGTCCAACCAGCCACTGGAGTATTCCATCACTGTAATTTGTGCTGTCTCATGACCATGACTCCGTGTGTGTGTGTGTGTGGTTTTTTTTTTTTTTTTTCCCTTTATCCTTTACTTCAATCTAATCATGTTTTGCCCCAGAGAGTCTTGTGAACCATACCTTTTGCATAAAGACTTGAGAATTAACACTAAATATCTAATTTCTAAAGCCATATGGTGAATTCATAAAAAAAGTGTGTGCGCTGGGAAATTCTGCTTAAACATGTTAAGGAACCTGTCGGCATGATTGTGCACAGTAACCTACAGACAGTCTGGTCGACGCCGTTGTTCTCATTGAGGGTATGTTTTCACGTGCCGGATTACATCAGGATTTGCTGCGGATTGGACGCTGTGTACTGCTGCAGCGTCCAATCCGCAGCGTCCAGATGTTACAGCATAGTGGAGGGTATTTTATGAAATCCCGTCTCCACTATGCATGCAGGGCCGCATCTGGCGCGTCTTTACCGACCGCAGTATGTCTATTTATCTTGAGCAGACTCTCCGTCTCTGCGAAATAAGTAACCCAGTCTATATAAACAGGGGGCGGCGCTTTTTGGGTGGAGCGGGGTATCTGCTGCATCCAAAGCGCAGAGCTTCTGGACAAGCTGATCAAATCCGTTAGCTCCACCATGGGGGGTGGCTGATGAAAGGCCAGAACTTTCAGCGCAGGACCTAATGTTTGGCGGTCTAGACCCAAAAAAGCGTAGGTCGTTTCCGCTTAATGACAAGGTTCAGAACCTTATCAAAAGGGAATGGAAGAAGCCAGAGAAAAAAGGCTCCTTTCCACCGGCCTTTAAACGTAGATATCCCTTTGAGGACCCCCTGGTGAACACATGGGATAAGGCACCAAAATTGGACGCAGCGGTGGGTAAGGCGTCTAAAAAATCATCTATTCCCTTTGACGACATGACTTCCCTAAAGGATCCTCTCGATAAGAAGGCTGACTCATTTCTTAAAGGGACATGGGAGATGTCGGCGGGTGCCCTAAGACCTGCAGTAGCTGCGACATGTGCAGCCAGATCAATGATGGTCTGGCTGGATCAACTAGGGTCCAAATTGGATGAGGGAGTCTCCATAGAATCTGTTAAAATTCCTGCCAACAATTCAGAATGCCGCTACCTTTCTCGTGGACACATCTGCAGATTCTGCAAGAATGGCGGCTAGAACGGCAAGATTGTCAAACGCAGCACACAGGGCCCTATGGCTGAAATGTTGGCCGGGTGACCTTCAGTCCAGATCCCGTCTGTGCTCTATCCCATGCGAAGGGGAATACCTGTTCGGTCCAGTGCTAGACGAACTGCTGGAAAAAGCCGGAGAAGAAGAAATTTCCCAGTCTACCGACTACTTCTTACAGGCGTCCCTTCGCAGGGAAAAGGTTCTTTCGAAGGAGACCAGCTAGAGACCAGAGCAGATGGGACGATAAAAAGAAGAAAGGTACTGGATTTATGTTTGGAGGTGGGGGACGTCAGGAGCCATCCCGTGAGGTCAAAAAACCACCCCAATGACTAGTCGCCCCGGTGGGAGGTAGACTATCTGCCTTCTACCCGGCCTGGTCCAAAATCTCCAGTAGCGATTGGATTTTGGGGAAAAATAGCGACGAGTCTGCGGCTAGAGTTCTCCTCTATCCCTCAGAATTTTTTCAGAATTACGCCACTCAGGTCCTCTCCAGCAGAACAGGCGGCCCTGGAAACGGAAGTTCACGACCTGCTCAATAAGAATGTCCTTTCGGAGGTTCCGGAAGGAGAACAGGCTAGAGGATTCTACTCTCCTCTATTCCTGATACGTAAACCTGACGGCTCCTTCAGAACAATTATTAATCTTAGGGCTCTTAACAATTTCCTGACCGTACAATCATTTAAAATGGAGACTATTAACACCGCAATAAAGCTACGGTTTAAAAACTGCTTTATCCCCATTTATGCAGGACACCAACGATTCCTGAGGGTGGTGGTACGATTGGATGGGGTAGTCAGATACTTTTAGTATAGGGCCCTCCCCTTTGGTATATCGGTCGCCCCTCGGGTGTTTACCAAGGTAATGGCTGAAGTAATGGCACACCTACATGAGTCTGACATTCTAATAATCCCCTACCTGGACGATCTCCTTATCGTAGGTAAAACGGCGGATCACTGTCCGGAACAGTTACTGTACATAAAGTAATGTCTGGGGTGGATGCTAAATGTTAAAAAATCACGGTTACAGCCCATGACGGTGCAGCAATTTTTTTTTTTTTTTTTTTTTTTTTTTAATATTTCCCTCCCCACCCTTACCCTGAATTCTCAGGTTCAGGAATGCTGTTTGCCTCACGAGAAAATTGATCGCCTCTAAAAACCCCACCATGTCCCTTAGAAGAGCCATGTCTCTGTTAGGCGCTCTCTCTCGTCCTGTATTCCAGTGGTCCGATGGGCCCAGTATTATACAAGGATACTCCAGGGTGAGGTGCTGTTACAACAAAAAAGGTTGGGGGGATTTCTGGAGAGCCTTCTGACCCTATCCCAAGAAGCTATTGTATCCCTTGAATGGTGGCTAGACCGAGAGAACCTGTCCACGGGGGTCCCCTGGGAATATAATGTAACTCGTATAGTTACCTCAGACGCTAGCCCCTCTGGGTGGGGGGCTCACATGGGGGATATATTGGTCCAGGGGCTTTGGGATCAGTGTCAGATGGAAATGTCCTCCAACCTGAAAGAGTTAACGGCAGTGGAACAGGCAATTAAAACACTCCTTGTCTATCTACAGGGCCACCACGTGCGGGTATTCTCGGACAATCGGGTCACCATGGCATATATAAACCACCAAGGTGGGACCCGTTCCAAATCCCTAATGTGCGTAGCAGATCGTCTGTTCCAGCTAGCAGAGAAACATCTTCTCTCATTGACGGCTCTTCACATAAGAGGAGCAGAAAACACTATGGTGGATTTCTTAAGCCGCAACACGTTGAGGCAGGGAGAGTGGTCCCTGAACGGCTCCATCTTCGACCTCATCGTGGAAAGGTGGGGTCAATCGGAGGTAGACCTGTTTGCCACAAAAGAAAACAGAAAAGTGACACAATTCTGCTCTCTGAACCCCAGAGAAAATCCTGTCAGTAGACGCCCTCCTCATAGACTGGAACTTCAGGCTAGCTTACGCCTTTCCTCCCCTGTCTCTACTTCCTCTGGTGGTGAGGAAAATCAGGAAGGACAAGGCCACAGTGATAGTAATTGCCCCCTTCTGGCCCAGAAGGACGTGGTTTCCATGCCTAAGGGCTATGTCAATATCCGATCCATGGGCCCAGTCTACCATCCTCAGGCGGTTGGCCTTCATCTGACGGCGTGGATTTTGAGCGGGCGCTGTTAAAGGATAGGGGGTTCTCTCCGGGCCTCATTAACACTCTGCTGAAGAGCAGAAAAATAATCACCACAAAAATTTGTCAGGATCTGGAAGAGATTTCTTCAGAACTCGGGGGTAATAGCTGGTCAGTCAATACCGATAGACCAGATTTTGGAATTCTTACAGAAGGGGTTAGATATGGGGTTATCCCCTAATACTCTTAAAGTGCAGGTATCAGCCTTAGGGGCCCTCTTTGGCTGCAACATTGCTGAGAATTACTGGGTCAGCAGATTCATCAGGGCGGCAAAACGGTCTAGGCCAATGGTAAAGAATAGGGTCATGCCATGGGACCTGAACCTAGTCATCGCAGCCATGACAGAGGCCCCATTTGAGCCAATTTCTTCAGCCACTATTAAAAATCTATCTCTTAAAGTAGCCTTCCTGGTGGCCCTAACATCGGCATGTAGGATAGGCGACATCCAAGCATTATCCAGGGTTCCCCCTTACATGCAGCTTAGGGATGATAGAGTGATACTGTCCCCTGATCCAGCATATCTTCCTAAAGTAGTGTCCAGATTCCACAGAACACAGGAAATAGTTCTTCCATCTTTTCTCCCCAATCCTACTAACGATAAGGAAAGGAAGCTACACACTTTAGATGTAAAAATATGTATCCTGGAATATCTAGCAGTAACCGATCCCTGGAAGATAGATAACGCCCTATTCGGTATCCTCCATGTCCGGAATGCGCCCTACTCAGCGGAGACGTCGCACGCTAAGCCCCCTTTACCTTATGTACATAGCGTTGGAGCGCCTCTGTCGGCTCACCGACATGCCCCAGAAACTGCTGCCGTGCAGAGGAGACGTCGCCCCGCCCACCGCTGACCGCAACCCGGAAGTGCTACGCTGGGTTGTAGCGTGCGGTCTCAGTAATGGCTGCTGCTGCCAAACTTCGCTCCGAGACCGCATTATGCAGAGGAGGCCCCGGACCCCAGGCGGTGTGCCTAGTCGAGAGCCCCCCCCAAGGAGGAAGCGATCGGTCATCCCCGGAGCAGTGCTGCACTGGGTAAGCTGAGGGACCCTGTATTGGGCTTCAGCATCCAGAGGTCTTGAGGTGGGAATGGTAACAAGGGCCACACCCTCCGTATGGAGCCTGCCGGCGTTACTCTCGTCGTTTCCTATCCACAGTGGAACAGGAAAAACACTGATGGGTGGTAGGGGGAGGGTCCTTTTGTACTCTCGTGGTCTCCTGTCCCACTATGGATAAGAAGGACAACCTCCATGGTGCTGTCAGGATGGATTCCTGGAAATACAATTACCGGTAGGTCTAATTATCGTTTTCGTTTGTTTTTGTTTTTTTTTCCGTCAATATGGCCATGTCAGGGCTTATTTTTTGCGGGACGAGTTGTAATTTTGAACATCATTGATTTTACCATGTCGTGTACTAGAAAACGGGGGAAAAAAATCAAAGTGCGGTGAAATTGCAAAAAGTGCAATCCCACACTTGTTTTTTGTTTGGCTTTTTTTTGCTTGGTTCACTAAATGCTAAAACTGACCTGTCATTATGAGTTCATAGACACTAATGATAAGTACTCGTTGCTCGGGTTTTCCTGAGCATGCTCGGTGATCTCCGAGTATTTGTTAGTGCTCGGAGACTGTTTTCGTCACCTCAGCTGCAAGATTTATGGCTGCTAGACAGCCTGAATACATGTGGGTTTGCTAGGGAATCCTCACATGTACTCATCCTGTCTAGCAGCCGTAAATCATGCAGCTGCGTGGACAAAAAATCAAATCTCCGAGCACTATATATATTTATAATATAATTTTTTTTTTTTTTTTGTCATGCTTCAGAGGCTTGCATAGCCTGATCGGCTTTCCTACTCAGCGGTGATGCTCAGATCGCTCCTATGTAGCAGAATTACTGCATTGCTATGAGCGCCGACCACAGGGATCTTCAGGAGACTTCTGATTGTTATGCCAACGCACCGCTGACCCCCTCCCTCCCCCGCACATTTCTGGCCAGATGCGCTTGTTAAATGCCGCTGTCAGCATTTGACAGTGGCATTTAACTTAGTCAATAGCGGCAGGTGGATCAAGATTGCCTTGTGCAGGCATGTACTACGGAGGACAGAGAATGAACTTCAATCCAATATTGCAGCCAGCATGCAGCCAGCGGGTAAGGAAAGGGTGAATCAAACACCCGAAAACCCCACCCTTATGGCTGAAGATTGTTCCCTCCAAATTCAGGTGACAGTCCCTTTAACACGTGCGTTGTCTGATGGGAGGGGACTACTGTCCCATCATCGGCTAATGCTGTCGCTGTTTTATGTGAGAGCAGATATAGCCGGATGTGAGCAGTAGTCCCATCAGACGATGCCTGGCTACACAGACCTGCACACACGGAGACAGTCTCCGCCCACACACTATTCCTCCTCCCTATCGGCAGCGTTTCTCGCACGCAACTCCGCAGCAAAACTACAAATGTTTTTTACACCTGCGGATTTGTCTGATTTGATGGAAGTCAATGGGTTCAGAAACGCTGCAGATAAGCAAAAAGAATTGACATTCTGCGGAAAATAAAGCGCTGCAAATCCGCGCATATTTTTACGCAGGATGTTCACAGCAATTCTGAATTTCACATTGACTAACATTGCTTGTGCATTACACTGCGGATTTGATGCAATTCCGCGCCTCCAAAAAACGCTGCGGATCCGCATCAAAATAAGCAACTTGTGCACATAGCCTAAAGGTGAACTTAAAGCTCAAGGAACATCGGTGTCAGATCGCACCATCTGTCGTTGTCTGAGCCAAAGTGGACTTCATGGGAGACTACCAAGGAGGACACCATTGTTGAAGAAAAAAAAATCCTAAAAAAGCCAGACTGGAATCTGTAAAACGTCACGTTGACAAGCCACAAAGCTTCTGGGAGAATGTGCTGTGGACAGATGAGACAAAAATTTAACTTTTTGGCAAGGGACATCAGCTCTATGTCCGAAGATGGAAAAATTAAGTATATCAAGAAAAGGACACTCTCCCTGCTGTGAAACATGGAGGAGGCTCTGTTATGTTCTGGGGCTGCTTTGTGGCATCTGGCACAGGGTGTCTAGAATCTGTGCAGGGTACAATGAAATCTCAAGACTATCAAGGGATTCTAGAGAGAAATGTGCTGCCTAGTATTAGAAAGCTTGGTCTCGGTCACAGGTCATGGGTCTTGCAACAGGATAAGTACCCAAAACACACAGCTGAAAATATTGGACTATTCTGAAGTTGCCTTCTATGATCCCTGACCTAAATCCTATTGAGCATCTTTGGAAAGAGCGGAAACATGCCGTCTGGAAAAGGCAACCTTCCAACATGAGACAACTGTAGCAGTTTGCTCTTGAGGAGTGGACCAAAACACCTGTTGAAGTCTGACAGTTACAGGAATCGTGTGATTGCCTCAAAGGTTTGTGCAACAAAATACTGAGTTAAGGGTACCATCATCTTTGTCCAGGCCTATTTCATGAGTTATTGTTTGTTTTTTAATTATGTGGAAGCATGGTTGAAAAGCAATGTCTAGCATACATTTATTCATTTTCACAGATCTTTTATTACTTTTGTTATATTCAAGTTATTTCTGTGACATTGTGGGTTTTTCTGTCATTAAATGAGGGGTGCCAACAATTTTGACTTTTAAAATGCTCTCTCACATCCTAGATATCACTGAATGAAATATTCCAGTAAATCTCTATTCATTACATAGTGGAATGTGTTGAGAACAATAAAACCTAAAAATGATCAACTTAAATCACAACTAACATCCCAAGGAGGTCTGGAGTTGGAGTGATGCTCTAATTCAAAGGAAAATGAACCTACAGGCTTATCCAACTTCAGTGGAAATGCCTCAAGACAAGGAAATGATGCTCAGTAGTGTGTGTGGCCTCCACGTGCCTGTATGATCTCCCAACAACACCTGGGCATGCTCCAGATGAGGCGGCGGATAGTCTCCTGAGGGATCTCCTCCCAGACCTGGACTAAAGCATCCACCAACTCCTGGACAGTCTGTGGCGCAACGTGACGTTGGTGGATGGTGTTCCAGATGTGTTCAATCGGATTCAGGTCTGGGAACGGGCGGGCCAGTCCATAGCTTCAATGCCTTCATCTTGTAGGAACTGCTGACACACTCCAGCCACATGAGGTCTGACATTGTCCTGCGTTAGGAGGAACCCAGGGCCAACCGCACCAGCATATGGTCTCACAAGGGGTCTGAGGATCTCATCTTGGTTCCTATTGGCAGTCAGGCTACCTCCGGCGAGCACAACCCATTGCCAAAGCCGGTCATGCTGAAGGATGTTGCAGGCATCAGATCGCTCTTCACGGCATCTCCAGACTGTCACGTCTGTCACATGTGCTCAGTGTGAACCTGCTTTCATCTGTGAAGAGCACAGGGCGCCATTGGCGAATTTGGCAATCCTGGTGTTCTGTGGCAAATGCCAAGCGTCCTGCCCAGTGTTGGGCTGTGGGCACAACCCCCATCTGTGGACATCGGGCACTCAGACCATCCTCATGGAGTCTGTTTCTAACCGTTTGTGCAGACACATGCACATTTGTGGTCTGCTGGAGGTCATTTTGCAGTGCTCCTCCTGTTCCTCCTTGCATAAAGGCTGAGGTAGTGGTTCTGCTGCTGGGTTGATGCCCTCCTACGGCCCCCTCCACATCTCCTGGTGTACTGGCTGTCTCCTGATGGCTCCTCTGGACACTACGCTGACAGACACAGCAAACCTTCTTGCCACAGCTCGCAGTGATGTGCCATCCTGGATGAGCTGCACTACCTGAGCCATTGTGTGGGTTGTAGAGTCCGTCTCATGCTACCACAAGTGTGAAAGCACAACCAACATTCAAAAGTGACCAAAACATCAGCTGGAAAGCATTGGTACTGAGATGTGGTCTGTGTACCTCACCGGCAGAACCGCTCCTTTTATTGAGTGTCTTGATAATTGCTAATAACTTCCATCTGCTGTCTGTTCCATTTGCGCAACAGCATGTGAAATTGATTGTCAAACAGTGTTGCTTCCTAAGTGGACATTTTGATTTCACAGAAGCTTGACTTAGGCCGATTTCACACGTCCAGATAATTACAGTTCCTGATTTGTCCGTGTGCCGCATCAGGACCACATGGACAGCCGCCTGGAAGCAGCTCTACAGTAAGCACTGTCCCTGCTTGTGGTGCTGAAGCCGACTCTCATCCATTCTCCCCTGCTCAGCCACCAATCAGCGGGAGCTGGGGAGAAGGAATGAAAGATAACCCAACATGGGGTCTCCCTTATATTTTACAACCAACGAGGCAAATCTTACAGGTGCGGGCTGCTATTCTCAGGCTGATAAGGGGTTATGGATATGGGCCCCTAGCCTAAAAACAGCCCGTAGCTGCCCAGAAAAAAGCGCATCTATTACATGTGCCAATTCTGGAGCTTTGCCTGGTTCTTCGCACTGCCATGTAGCATTGGCATATGGGTTAAATGTCACCTTCCTATTGTAAGGTGACATTAAGCCGGCTTGGTAATGGAGATGTCAATAAGATACCTATCAATTTCTAATCACACAAATTGTTAAAGGGTTAATAAAACACAAAGTTTTAATGAAATAAAAACAAACAGTTTTTCCATCTTTATTCTTCAGCCATTCCAAGCTAAGCCCTCGATCGCCTGGAAAAAGTCAAAATAAAAAAAACCCCACCGGTATACCATACCTGTCCTCCGTACAGTCAAGTCCCACGCAGTAATCCACGTCACTGAAGCTGCCCCCCTGGCGGCATAAACTCTTCAGCTTAGTAAAATCAGCTGGCATTTCTCAGTCGCCCATGACAGCACTACCAGACAGCACTACCAGAGAGAGAGGGAATCCGCCCTTCAGGACAGGAAACCTACAGGATAAAAAGGGCGGTACCTCTCTCCTGCGTCAGTTTGGTTTCCTGTCCTGACAGGGAACCCTCTAGGATGGTACCTGAGATCCGGAGCCGACCAGTCGACCTATGACGGCGGGGAGACCCCTGTCACGGCTGGCGCGGTATCCGCCGCTGCTGGGTCCGATGGGGCTGCAGAGTGCGTGGAGGGAAGCGCGGCCGCCTCCCCAGATTGGGGTAGGGGCTTCGGGGACCCGGTGTACCTCGGCGGTGAGCAGGCACTTCCTGATTCGGAGCGGTGGCGTGGTGTGTGTAAGGACACCAAGATGGCCGCCGCACCGGATATAGAAAGTACTACTTCCGGGTCCCGGGCAGAGCGCGCATGCTCAGTGATCCAAGGGGGGATCAGCGCTTTCCGGGAACGCAGCCCTGGAGGAGGGGGTGAATCGGCGCCAAAAGATATGATATTTAAACACCGCTGTGGAACCGCTCCTTGCTGCATGCAGTCCTAATAATGGAGGACAGCGACCAGCAGCTCCAGCAGGCGCAGCCCTTGCAGCAGCAGCCACCGCAGCAGCAGCAGCAGCAGCAACGTCCGCGTCAGCGGCACCACCAGCGCAAGCCAGATGACCAAAAGAAAAGGTCCTCTGCAGGCACCCGCAGTACCCGCTCCAGCAGCCATTCCACGCCGCGGAGTAAAGCCAATATGCCTAACCAGTCGACACCGCAGACTACGGATCTGATACAGGATCCTATACCTCCTCCAGAACCGGTACCTGTGGCTGCGCAAGATGGGCGGGAAACGCAGTTCCTGAGGGGCTCAAGGCGCATTCTACAAGAGCCATGGCGACCTCCTGGGCCGAAAGGTCGGAGGTACCAATAGACAAAATCTGCAAGGCGGCCACCTGGTCATCACCTTCAACCTTCTTTAGGCACTACCGCTTAGACTTGGCCTCTTCGTCTGACTTAGCCTTCGGAAGAAGGGTCTTGCAGGCTGTGGTCCCTCCCTAAAGCAATGATCTCTGTAATTCTCTCTGGTAGTGCTGTCATGGGCGACTGAGAATACGGTAGTTACTTACCGATAACGGTATTTCTCAGAGCCCATGATAGCACCTGCTTATTCCCACCCTATCACGTGTGCGGTGAGCACCTTATTATATGAAATGTGTGTTTCTAATTTAGACACGGTGTAATCCTGATAAGTATTTTGTTAAAATTGTATATTTTCCTGTTGTCACTAACCTGGAGGACCTCTGATGCTATGTAAACCAAACTGACGCAGGAGAGAGGTACCGCCCTTTTTATCCTGTAGGTTTCCTGTCCTGAAGGGCGGATTCCCTCTCTCTCTGGTAGTGCTGTCTGGTAGTGCTGTCATGGGCTCTGAGAAATACCGTTATCAGTAAGTAACTACCGTATTTCCCAGGCTGAAGAGTTCATTTGAGTTCATGCTGCCAGGGGGCACAGCTTCGGTGACGTCACCGAAGCTCCGCTCCACTCATTTCATTCATTCCCCAGTCGTTTACAGCTGGGAGCGGCCGCCTTAGCAGCACTCCCAGTTGTAAAATGTAGATTCCCCCAGATATGGATAACCATTTTGCTTTCTGAACCCAAAATTGGCTGGAATTGAGGAATTGAGAGCGTGCATCATGTCGCCCCGATGCGCCTAAACAGTGGAACACCTTTCACCCCCCCCCCCCCCCCAATGTAAACAAAAAAACAGGTGTGGTGCAAAAAGGGTTGGGGATTTACAAAAAACAAACTAAAAAAAATCTATATATACGTTATTGGTCGGGCAGTCCTTCACTTCCATGATGTACAGTGGCTTGCAATGGTACCCTATAAGCCAAGGCACCTAATTTTGCAATGGAAAACGGGGTAAGCTTATTGACTAGAGTATAAGCTGGGTATGGATTGTCCCCTCATCCCTGTCCTGCTATGTGTCCCCTCATCCCTCGTCCTGTCCTGGTGTGCGTGGCCCCCCCGGTCCCATCGTATGCATGGTACCATGGTTAGGACATGGTTAATGTCCTGTTCTCTCAGGGTTAAATTTGTTGGCCTCTCTTTGGATATGAGAGGGGTATTCATACTCGCTTCAGACTAGGATTCCCTGTCAGCTATACGTTCATTCTAGTCTGTGTGCCTGACCCCTGGAAGGTGTGCCCGGTTTGTAATTGTTTTGCTTGCTCTCCGTGCTGTACTCTGCTTGTTAGTTCTTTTGTTTTTCTGACCTCTGGCTTCTCTTCTGGCAATCCCCCTGTCTCACCCCTTTTGTACCTTTTGTGATCTCCTGGCTCAGATCTTCGCTTTTTGACTACTCTCCTGTGTATATCGTCTCCTCTGCACCCCGGCGTCTGGCTCCACCCCATCCACCTCTCACTCTGTCACATGGTTCAGGTCCTGTTTGTACCTGGTTAGTTACCTGGCGTTTTGCTCAGCTCCCTTCTGTGTGCAGCTCTCCCCATAGCAGTGTTACCTGGGAGCCGTGACACATGGCTCCCCCTCTCGTATGCGTGGCTTCCCCCCTCCCCCCCCCCCCCATCCCAGTATGGGTGCTTCCTATTCCTCCCCCCCCCCCCAAAAAAAAAAAACAAAAAACAAAAAAAAAACACAAAACCTCATTCTTGCCCTCCTCCGTGCCGTCGCAGCATCTTGTTGGTCCCGGGGCCTGCAGCTCTTCCTGTTCTGAGCAATCACATTGCACTGCTCATTAAGGTAATGAATATGCGCTCCACGCCTATGGGGGTAGACGCGTGCATATTCATTTCCTTAATGAGTGGTGCCACGCGATCGCTCGGCACAGGAAGAGCTGCCGGCGCGGGGGCCAACGAGATACTGCGATGACGCGGAGGAGGGTTAGTATAATGACTTCTGGAAGCCAGCGGCTGCATCTGTCACTGCACGCTATAAGAGTAATTAATATTCCTCTCTTTGGCAGCTGCACAGTGACAGCCACAGCTGCCGCTCCCCCTCCCCCGCCGGCTTTCTGGACAATGACTCATGTATAAGCCGAGGGGGCACTTTCAGCGCAAAAAAAAGTGCTTATAAACTCGGCTTAGGCTGCTTTCACACTAGCGTCGTAATCTCCCCGTCGCAATGCGTTGGGCAGAGATTCCGACGCTAGCGTTTAACGCACTGCACAATGGAGGCAACGGATGCATTTCTCCGGCGCATCTGCTGCCCCATTGTGAGGTGCGGGGAGGTGGGGGCGGAGTTCCGGCCACGCATGCGCGGTCGGAAAAAGCGGTCTGTCAGGAGCAAAAAACGTTACATGTAGCGTTTTTTGCTCCCGACAGTCCGCCAAAGCACGACGCATCTGTCGCACGACGGATGCGACGTGTGGCAATCCGTCGCAATGCGTTGTCAATACAAGTCTATGGGGAAAAAACGCATCCTGCAAGCACTTTTGCAGGATGCGTTTTTTCTGCAAAACGACGCATTGTGACGGATTGCAGTTAACGCTAGTGTGAAAGTAGCCTTACACACGAGTATATACTGTAAATATCCCTTTGTCATTTTTCATGTTTTGCTACTTCACAACCTGAAATTTAACTTGGGCAATCCCTGCATGGGTTGCAGCTGCCTAACAGCCGTGAGACAGGCATGCGCAGGGTCTCAAACATATTATTCAAGCACACCGAAGTCACTTGGTTAGCACCCGGGCATGGTCACTCATCACTAGTGCCAATGCATCATACATGTCAGATTACAAAAGTATTTAAACACTGGTTATAATGTAACAAAATGGGTAAAAAGCCAACTGGGTGAATACTTTTGCAAGCCACTAGGTAGATACCATACGTCTAATGTCATGAAGGGGTTAAACAAAGTTTATATACTGTCTTAAAAATTATACGTGATACATTACCTTTTTTATATATGATTCAGAGGCTTGTGGCCGATATAAGTTGTACATGTGGCCCGCAATGAAACACACTAGACATTACATCTTATGCATCACATACAACCTGCTGAGCCAGCTATTCAGGCTCCTGCACCCAGTTTCAGACCTCAGAATGTGGCCTTTTCTGCAGACTCTTGCCAACTACACCTACAAGATCTGTAATTAGATGGTAATGAGATACAGACTCCCCAGGAATAGCATTGTAGTGTGTGCAGACAGATGAGAAGTTTACTCTTCTCAGAGATGTCCTCTTTTTAGGAGTATAGCAGAAATTATGAAAAGTCAAAATACCTGCCAGTTCTTGAAATATTTCAATAACCTCTAAAAACGGTTGACAGGTTCTCTTAGGCAATGTGTACACGTTGCAGATTTAGATGCGTATCCATAGAGTTTTTGGCCTCATGGATTGTCATCAAATCTGCAGTGTAGTACATAAGCAATGTTCTATGGGAAATGGAGATATGTTGTGCACATGCTGCAAAAAAATCTGCGCAGAAACGTGTCTCCCCCCCCCCCCCCCCCCCCCCAGCATGTCAATTCTTTTTGCGGATCTGCAGCGTTTCTGCACCCATTGAGTCAGGCACATCTGCAGCAGAACCGCAGTTGTAATAAAAAAAAAAAAAATCTGCAGATTTGCTGCGGATGTGGGTGCTAGAAACGCTGCAGATCAGGATGAGGGAAGTGTGTGGGCGAAGCTATATATGTGTGGGGTGTCTGTGTGGATGGGGTGGGCAGGCATTGTCCGATGGGACTACTAGTCCCATCTGGCTATGACTGCTACAGTGACACCATTATTCAATGATGAGAAAGTAGTCCCATCATCTGGCTAGTGTGTTGAATGTTAGAAAAAAAAAAAACACAGTACACTGCTCAAAAAAATAAAGGGAACACTTAAACAGAATATAACTCCAAGTAAATCTAACTTCTGTGTAATCAAACTGTCCTCTTAGGAATCAACACTGTTTGATCAATTTCATGTGCTGTTGTGCAAATGGAATAGACAAGATGGAAATTATTGGCAATTATCAAGGCACACTCAATAAAGGAGTGATTCTGCAGGTGGGGACCACGGACCACATCTCAGTACCATTGCTTTCCAGCTGATGTTTTGGTCACTTTTGAATGTTGGTTGTGCTATCACACTCGTGGTAGCATGAGACGGACTCTACAACCCACACAATGGCTCAGGTATTGCAGCTCATCCAGGATGGCATATCCATGCGAGCTGTGGCAAGAAAGTTTGCTGTGTCTGTCAGCGTAGTGTCCAGAGGCTGGAGGCACTACCAGGAGACAGGCCAGTACACCAGGAGACGTGGAGGGGGCCATAGGAGGGCAACAACCCAGCAGCAGGACTGCTACCTCAGCTTTTGTGCAAGGAGGAACAGGAGGGGCACTGCAAAATGACCTCCAGCAGACCACAAATATGCATGTATCTGCACAAACGCTTAGAAACAGACTCCATGAGGATGGTCTGAGTGCCCGATGTCCACAGATGGGGGGTTGTGCTCACAGCCCAATACCGTGCAGGACATTTGCCACAGAACATCAGGATTGGCAAATTTGCCACTGGCGCCCTGTGCTCTCCACAGATGAAAGCAGGTTCACATTGAGCACGTGACAGATGTGACAGTCTGGAGATGCCGTGGAGATCTATCTGCTGCCTGCAACATCCTTCAGCATGACCGGGTTGGCAGTGGGTCAGTAATGGTGTAGGGTGGCATTTCTTTGGAGGGCTGTACAGCCCTCCATGTGCTCACCAGAGGTAGCCTGACTGCCATTAGGTACAGAGATGAGATCCTCAGACCTCTTGTGAGACCATATGCTAGTGTGGTTGGCCCTGGGTTCCTCCTAATGCAGGACAATTCCAGACCTCATGTCGCTGGAGTATCAGCAGTTCCTGCAAGATGAAGGCATTGAAGCTATGGACTGGCTCGCCCGTTCCCCAGACCTGAATCCGATTGAACACATCTGGGACACCATCCACTGTTACGTTGTGCCACAGACTGTCCAGGAGTTGGTGGATGCTTTAGTCCAGGTCTGGGAGGAGATCCCTTAGGAGACCATCCCCCCCCACCTCATCAGGAGTATGTAGGGAGGTCATACAGGCACGTGGAGGCCACACACACTACTACAGCACCAATCAGCGACGGGCACAGTCCGGAAGAAAATGGCCGCTCCTTACTCCCCGCATACTCCCCTCCAACCACTGCTAACACAGGGTTAATGCCGGCGGTAATGGACCGCGTTATGCCGCAAGTAGCGCACTCCGTTACCGCCGCTATTTACCCTGTGTGTCCCTGTGTGTTGCCTATGCAGCATCAATAGTAAAAAATCTAATGTTAAAAATAATAAAAAAACAAAAAACCTGCTATACTCACCCTCCGTTGTCCGCAGAGCCGGCCGCCATCTTCCGTTCCCGGCAATGCATTGCAAAATTACCCAGAAGACTTAGCGGCCTCACGAGATCGCGAAGTCATCTGGGTAATTTCTCAATGCATCCTGGGAACGGAAGATGACGGCAGCCGCGCGCTCATCGCCTGCGCCAGATCCGAAGGTGAGTATGTTAGAACTACAAGGGGCCCTCGGATCCGAAGGGGAGTATGTTTATTTTTTATTTTTTAACCTGCAATATATTACGTGGCTCTGTGCTGTATACTACGTGGCTGTGCAATATACTACGTGGATATACATATTCTAGAATACCCGATGCGTTAGAATCGGGCCACCATCCAGTGTATGTATATGTGTGTATATATATATATATATATATATATATATATATATATATATATATATATATATATATATATATATATTTTCCTGATTCAATATAGATATACAAAAATACTTAGCCTACTGATGTCTCAGTTAATTTTACTTTTATTGGTATCTATTTTTTATTTTTGACATTTACCGATAGCTGCTGCATTTTCTACCCTAGGCTTATACTCAAGTTAATAAGTTTTCCCAGTTTTTTTTATGCAAAATTTGGGGGGTTGGCTTATACTTGAGTATATACGGTATTTAGGTTACAAAAACGCATCAAAATACGTGTGGATTTTTACCTGCGTTTTCTGACGAGAGGTGCAGATTCTGTGCAGAAAATTCTGCAGGCAAATCTGCAACTTGTGCACATACCCTTAAATGTCTTACAAATCCCTAATATTTTTGTCACACGTAGGTGGGATGTCTGCGGATTTTTCCACACCTGTTTTTTGTAACTCCGCAGGTAAACTGCACTGCGGATTACCTGCGGAATTACCGCAGATTCCCCGCTGTTTTTTGCGGATTCTACTTGCGGTTTTACACCTGCGGATTCCTATTATGGAGCAGGTGTAAACAACAACGGAATCCGCACAAAGAATAGACATGCTGCGGAATAAACGCTACGTTTCCGCCCGTTTCCCCCCCGCCCGCATCATGTGCACTACGGATTTTGTCTTTTCTTTTCCCATGACAGCACCAAGACATGAGATGGCCCTGCCCCCAGGAACACGAAACCTGCAGTGGAGATAAAAAATGGGGTTGGTACCTCTCTCCTCAGTTTGGTTTCCTGTTCCTGCGGGGAGCCTGCGATGCTGCATGCGGAGGGATCTCCCTCTGTCAGTCTGGTCCAATGACCAAGGTCCGCAGCGGGGTCGGCGCTCGCGTCACTACTGACCTGGAGAGCTGCATCGGTAGCGTCCTTCCTGCTGCAGACTCCCCGGCGTCTGCTCCTGGCCGGAGGCTGGGCCGGGGAGGAAACTAAGTGGGCGTGCAACATCACAAAGCTGGCGCTAAGTGAATGGGAGAACTTCCGGTTTGCAAACCGGAAGTAACACTACACGCCGGAGGGAGCAGTGTGCTGACACTCCCAGGGGGATAGGTTTCAGGGACGCACACACCATTTCCTTTCTACAGTCATGGCCAAAAGTATTGACACCCCTGCAATTCTGTCAGATAATTTTCAGGAAGTTTTTGGCCTCCCTGAGCTCGCCTTAGGACACCTGCATTACGGTTTGACAGGTGTACCGCCCCAGTCAAACTCCCCACCTGCCACTGTCCCCGGAGCTGGTCGCATCTTATTGTTCTGGGGACGTTGGAGGCACCAGCAGCTTCAAAAACTTGTCTGCTGCTATGACAAGGCATTTTTGCAGCTGCTCTTTTAACCTTACGCAATTGCCTGTTGGAAAGAGTCCTCAATTTTTCCTTATCAGCACGCACACACGTGTGCTGGGAATCGGCTACATACTTCTTGATTGTGCGATGATCACGATGAAGTGTCTTGGCAATGTTGATTGTAGTCATGCCTTGACCTAAATACTCCACAATTTGTTGCTTCTCAGCAGCCGACACATCCTTTTTCTTTCCCATTTTGGCCAAAAATGTAGGCTGCTTAATAATGTGAAACAGCCTTCTTAAGTAGTCTTGTCTTGTATTTGGACACACCTGCCAAACTAATTTGCACAGGTATCTGCAATTGCTTTCAGTGATATAAAGAGCCCTGACACACATCACCATCAATGAATTTAAATGACAAACAAAAAAAATTCTAACCTTATCACTCCTAAACTCTTTGTGCATAATAATTTAGAACACAGTGTATTTTCCACAAAGCAGATTCGAAAGGTAGAAAGATTCTACTCTCTGAACCCAAAAGAGAACCCGTAAGGGGTTGATGCGCTGCTACACCAATGGAGATTCCAACTAGCTTGCGTGTTTCCACCAATTCTGTTAATTCCCACAGTCCTGAAAAAGATCCGAGAAGACAAATCATGCATAATCCTAATCGCACCCTTCTGGCCAAAGAGTGCATGGTCCATCTCTGACCCTTGGATCCTTCCAGATGTTCCAAACCTCCTACACCAGGGTCCAGTAACACATCAAGTGCACAATCTGCACCTCACTGCTTGGAACTTGAGGGGACTTCTGCCAGCGAAAGGGTTCTCTGACCAGTTAGTTGCTACTCTGCTGTCCAGTAGAAAGAAGATCACAACTGATAAATATCAAAAAGTGTGGGGAAAATATCTAGAATTTTCAGGGTGATGCATAACAAATGCCATACATAAGGTCCCTATGACCGAGCTCCTAGAATTTCTCCAAAAAGGATTGGAGAGTATTATCTACCAGCACCCTAAAGGTGCAAGTCTCGGCGCTTAGAGCCCTGTTTGACCAAAAATTGGCTGATCACCCCTGGGTGTGTAGGTTCATTCGGGCCTCCTTTACAGCCAGACCATTCAAACCTTGTCCAAAGGTTGCTCCCTGGGATCTAAATTTAGTTTAAATGCTTTAACCACCTCTCCCTTTGAGCCTCTTTCTTCCATATCGGTAAAAGCGCTAACCTTAAAAACTGTTCTCCTGATCACCCTTACTTCAGCCAGACGCATTAATGAACTCCAGGCTATATCTGTAGACCCCTTCCCCCATCCCCCCTTACACTACCTTTCTGGATGACAGAGTTATTATAAAATCTGACCCGGCCTTCTTACCAAAGGTCAATTCAAAATTCCACAGGGATCAGGAGATAGTTTTGCCCTCATTTTGTGATAACGTAAAATCCCAGAAAGAAGAAACCTTTTATTGTCTGGACGTCAGACGTTGCCTATTTCAATATATAGAAGTGTCAAAATCATGGCGATGGTCTTCAGCCCTTTTTGTCTTCTTCCAGGGGGCAAACAGGGGTAAAAAGGCCACAAAATCAACCATTGCATGGTGGCTCTGTATGGCTATATCACTTTCTTATTCCTCTTCAGGGCAAGCCCCTCCACTTGGTGTTACGGCCCACTCTACTAGGGCTATTGCCACATCATGGGCAGAGAGAGCAAATGCGTCTATAGAGCAAATCTGTAATGCAGCAGTATGGTCTTCACCCTCTTTCTTCGCCATTATAGATTAAATATGGGACTATCAAATCTTGCCTTTGGGAAAAAAGTGCTATCCGCTGTTATCCCACCCTAGGAGTTCTTTCTACTTCCTCTCATGTATCGGTGCTGTCATGGGGAAGGGGAAAAAATAATTACTTACCGGTAATTTGATTTTCCAGATCCATGACAGCATCGCACTAATTCCCGCCCTATCTTGGTGATGGTTGTGATTCACAATTGCTCTACAATTACATGATTTCCTACAAGCAGCTTACTCTACTCTGAACTTGCCATATATACTCGTGTATAAGCTGAGATTTTCAGTACTTTTTTTTTTTTTGTGTGTGCTGAAAACGTCCCTCTCAGCTTATACACGAGCCCTTGCTGGTGGGGGAGCAAAAGACCTACTCTCCCTCCTGGTTTCAAGAGCTGGTCTCTTAAGGTACCGTCACATTTAGCGATGCTGCAGCGATCTAGACAACGATGCCGATCGCTGCAGCGTCGCTGTTTGGTCGCTGGAGAGCTGTCACACAGACAGCTCTCCAGCGACCAACGATCCCGAAGTCCCCGGGTAACAAGGGTAAACATCGGGTTACTAAGTGCAGGGCTGCGCTTAGTAACCCGATGTTTACCCTGGTTACCATTGTAAATGTAAAAAAAAACAAACACTACATGCTTACATTCCGGTGTCTGGTCATGTCCCTCGCCTTCAGCTTCCCGCACTGACTGAGCGCCGGCCGTAAAGCACAGCGGTGACGTCACCAGGTTACCAGTGAAGACCTCGCTGAATCGGCGTCACACACGCCGATTCAGCGATGTCTGTGGGAGATCCAGCGGCGAAATAAAGTCCTGGACTTTCCCCAGCGACCAACTATCTCCCAGCAGGGGCCTGATCGTTGGTCGCTGTCACACATAACGATTTTGTTAACGATATCGTTGCTACGTCACAAAAAGCAACGATATCGTTAACGATATCGTTGTGTGACGGTACCTTTAGCTTTCATTGCGACAACTAGTCACACAAGATGGAGGAAAAAAAATGCAGATTCTGTTGTGGTTCTGCAGTGAAACCTACAATATATTGCAAATTTGGTGCAGATTTCACCCTGTTGATCGCGTGTTATTCCACTTTTTGTTCGGCGGTATGATAAAGCGTCGTTTTTTGCCACGTTTTTTTTTTTTTCTTACGGTGTTTACTGAAGGGGTTAACTAGTGGGCCAGTTTTATAGGTCGGGCCGTTACGGACGTGGCGATACTAAATATATGTACTTTTATTATTTTTTTTTTATTTATTTAGATAAAGAAATGTATTTATGGGAATAATAATTTTTTTTTTTTTTTCATTATTTAGGAATATTTTTTTTTTTTTTTTTTTACACATTTGGAAAATTTTTTTTTTACTTTGTCCCAGGGGGGGGGACATCACAGATCGATCTGACAGTTTGCACAGCACTCTGACAGATCACCGATCTGATAGCAGTGCAGGCTGCTTCACAGTGCCTGCTCTGAGCAGGCTCTGTGAAGCAACCTCCCTCCCTGCAGGACCCGGATCCGCGGCCATCTTGGATCCGGGCCTGGAGAAAGCAGGGAGGGAGGTAAGACCCTCGCAGCAACGCGATCACATCGCGTTGCTGCGGGGGGCTCAGGGAAGCCCGCAGGGAGCCCCCTCCCTGCGCGATGCTTCCCTGCACCGCCGGCACATCGCAATCATCTTTGATCGCGGTGTGCCAGGGGTTAATGTGCCGGGGGCGGTCCGTGACCGCTCCTGGCACATAGTGCCGGATGTCAGCTGCGATAGGCAGCTGAAACCCGGCCGCGATCGGCCGCGCTCCCCCCGTGAGCGCTGCCGATCGCGCTGGACGTACTATCCCGTCCGTGGTCATGGGGGCCCACCCCACCTCGACGGGATAGTACGTCCGATGTCAGAAAGGGGTTAAACTGTAGCACACTAATATTTTATATTTAAATGGGACCTTTTACCACACTTTGCGTGTTATCAGGATAAAGTTCATTTTTATTTTGTTTATCTCTCCATTGTGGAGATATTGACTTCCAAAGATTGGGGTATCTAATATGCTAATTTCACCTTTGACCAAGGTGGTATTTGCAGAGGTTCTTCTATAAGGTGTTTACTTTTGTCCCCTGTATGGCATTGCCCATTCATAAGGTATCCTCAGACAGGGGGGAAAAACATGCAAACTCCTCCCAGAAATGACCAGAACGGTCATTTTCAAGGACATAAACATAGGAAATCTACATTTTTAGTCACCTGTTCAGCCACATTTTCTTAAGGCGAACCTGTCAGCTGTTTTGGCCGCTATAAGATGTGGCCACTGCCTTTCAGGGCTTATCTACTGCATTCTACAATCCCGGGCAAAAATTTCACCGGCCTTGGAGGATGTTCATTCAGTTTAATTTTGTAGAAAAAAGCAGATCACAGACATGGCACAAAACTAAAGTAATTTCAAATGGCAACTTTCTGGCTTTAAGAAACACAAAAAGAAATAGAGAACAAAAAATGTGGTAGTCAGTAATGGTTACTTTTTTTTAACCAAGCATAGGGGAAAAATTATGGAATCACTCAATTCTGAGGAAAAAATTATGGAATCACTCTGTAAATTTTCATATCCAGAAATAACACCTGCATCAAATTAGATCTGCTTGTTAGTCTGCCTCTAAAAAGGAGTAATCACACCTTGGAGAGCTGTTGCACCAAGTGGACCGACATGAATCATGGCTCCAACAGGAGAGATGTCAATTGAAACAAAGGAGAGGATTATCCAACTCTTAAAAGAGGGTAAATCGTCATGCAATGTTGCGAAAGATGTTGGTTGTTCAGTCAGCTGTGTTTAAAATCTGGACCAAATACAAACAACATGGGAAGGTTGTTAAAGGCAAACATACTGGTAGACCAATGAAGATCTCAAAGCGTCAAGAACGGAAACGTAAAGCAATATGTCTCCAAAACAGGAAATGCACAACAAAACAAATGAGGAACGAATGGGAGGAAACTGGAGTCAACGTCTGTGACCGAACTGTAAGAAACCGCCTAAAGGAAATGGGATTTACATACAGAAAAGCTAAACAAAAGCCATCATTAACACCTAAACAGAAAAAACAAGGTTACAATGGGTTAAGGAAAAGCAATTATGGACTGTGGATGACTGGATGAAAGTCATATTCAGTGATGAATCACGAATCTGCATTGGGCAAGGTGATGCTGGAACTTTTGTTTGGTGCCGTTTCAATGAGATTTATAAAGATGACTGCCTGAAGAGAACATGCAAATTTCCACAGTCATTGATGATATGGGGCTGCATGTCGGGTAAAGGCACTGGGGAGATGGCTGTCATTACATCTTCAATAAATGCACAAGTTTATGTTGATATTTTGGACACTTTCTTATCCCATCAATTGAAAGGATATTTGGGGATGATGAAATCCTTTTTTCAAGATGATAATGCAACCTGCCATAGAGCAAAAATTGTGAAAACATTCCTTGAAAACAGACACATAAGGTCAATGTCATGGCCTGCAAATATTCCGGATCTCAATCCAATTGAAAATCTTTGGTGGAAGTTGAAGAAAATGGTCCATGACAAGGCTCCAACCCGCAAAGCTGATCTGGCTACAGCAGAGAAAGTTGGAGCCAGATTGATGACGAGTACTGTTTGACACTCATTAAGTCCATGCCTCAGAGACTGCAAGCTGTTATAAAAGCCAAAGGTGGTGCCACAAAATACTAGTGATGTGTTGAAGTGGGTTTTTTTTTTCTTCTTGATTCCATAATTTATTTATTTTTTCCTCAGAATTGAGTGAGTCTATAATTCCCCTCCCCTATGCTGGGTTAAAAAAAAAGTAACCATTACTGACTACCAAATTTTTTTTGTTCTTGATTTCTTTTAGTGTTTCTTAAAGCCAGAAAGTTGCCATTTGAAATGACTTTAGTTTTGTGCCATGTCTGTGATCTGCTTTTTTTTTTTTTTTTCCCTACAAAATTAAGCAGCTGAATGATCATTCTCCAAGGCCGGTGATTCCATAATATTTGCCAGGGGTTGTAGAATGCTGCAGGTCGGACCGGGGGCTTATCTACAAGTGAAGAAAAATAAGTTTTTATACTAAGTTTTTATTTTTATTATCTTTCATGTTGGATCCAGGGCTTATCTACATCATTATAGAATGCTGTAGATAATCCCTGAAAGGCAGTGGCCGCATCTTATCGGCCAAAATAGGTGACTGGTTCCCTTTGTTTTTAAAAAAACAAACAACGGTGCATTTGTTTTTCCTAAAGCTAAAGGCACTGTGAGGTTTTCCATAACTCGCCCACGAATTTCATGAACACCCTATATAGAGTTTTGTCTTTTTAATCTACCGTAATTTCCTAAAACATTAATACTCCTGAAAATATGAAACTTTGTGATATATCTCATCAAAGTCAGAGAAATCTGCTGCCTTTGTCATCCATTACTGATCTTTCTTTTTCACAATTCTCAGTTTTCGGTTAAATCAGGGTGAAGACATAATCTAAAGGTACCTTCACACTGAGCGACACTGCAGCGATATAGACAACGATGTCGATCGCTGCAGCGTCGCTGGAGAGCTGTCACACAGACAGCTCTCCAGCGACCAACTATGCTGGTAACCAGGGTAAACATCGGGTTACTAAGCGCAGGGCCGCGCTTAGTAACCCGATGTTTACCCTGGTTACCAGCGTGTAAGTTAAAAAAAACAAACACTACATACTTGCCTTCCGCTGTCTGTCCCTCGGCGCTCTGCTTCTCTGCCCTGTGTAAGCACAGCGGCCGGAAAGCAGAGCGCTTAGTAACCCGATATTTACCCTGGTTACCGGCATCGTTGGTTGCTGGAGAGCGGTCTGTGTGACAGCTCTCCAGCGACCAAACAGCGACGCTGCAGCGATCCGGATCGTTGTCGTATCGCTGCAGCGTCACTCAGTGTGAAGGTACCTTAAGAATCTGTCTTCACTAAATACAGATTTTACCCAGACATTGAAGATTTTGAAAATTGATGATCAGTCCTAGCAAAGCAAGAAGCAGATTTTTTTTTTTTTTTTTTTTTTAAATAAATTACAAAAGTTGTTTTCATGTGTAATATTGATATTGAAATATAACTTCAAAGGGGGTTTCCCATGAACAAAGTACACAATGAATAGATCTGGGAATAAAATGAAGTTCCACAATAGTAAAAAGAAAGAAGGGGGAAAAAAAAAAAAGCGTTCCTGTGCTGAGATAATCTTATAAATGTGCCCCTGCTGTGTACTGTGTTATGGCCGTGTCTGACCGTACAGGGTCATGGTCTGATCATACCACAGCTCCTGGGCAGGGGAGGAAGGAATAGTATGCAGACGGGATAGCATGTTACTGCAGCTGCTGGTTTCTGTAAGGGGAAAAAAAATATCCCTGCCTGTTTGAAAACTTCTCCCAGAAAGAATCCACTGTAATCCTCTGCTGTTCTGTCAGTATACTCTTTTGCCTCCTCACCTGCCCAGGAGCTGTGGTATGATCAGACCATGTTCCTGTACGGTCAGACACGGCCATTACACAGTACACAGCAGGGGCACATTTATAAGATTATCTCAGCACAAGAACTTTTTTTTTTTGTATAAACACATCCAACTGCAGAACTTATTGTTCAAAGATCTATTGATTAAAATGACAGACACCCTACATATGCTGCTCTGCTTTGTTCCCACAAAGAGAAGTATATGTATTTAACGCATCCAATTGTGGAACTTAGAATAAAAATAAGATCTATTTAAAAAGTACGGTACTTTGTTTGCGGGAGAACCCGTTTAAAATGACTGTTTATTTTCAAGACTAGCTATCATGGCTACCTATCGACTGTATATCTTGCTTATTTTGATGTGCTGCTTTAGTATAGGTTTGGCATATGAACAGACTGTCCAATGGAAATATATATTATATCTGTCATTAGCGGAATATATATGTATATGTCTTTATTTATTTTTTAGTGTTACCCATATTATTCAACATGAATGCGAAGGACTCTGATGAGCAGAACCCTGCATGCAAAATTATGACTTTCAGGCCAACAATGGAAGAATTCCAAGACTTTAACAAGTATTTGGTCTATATGGAGTCTAAAGGTGCACATCGATCTGGATTAGCAAAGGTAAGGTAACAGGTTACATTTTAAGGGTAACTAAACTTTTATATATTTTTCTTTCTATTCAGCGTGGAAAGTTCTGAAAGTTTGTAATGGACTTTTCTTATTGTTGTGCAACATCTATACTCCATATCTGTGTACTTGGAGTACGGATTCTGTCTGCAGATGAGGTGGTACATCACAAGAATTTTTGCTGCTGAGGCAGGTAATGCTCTGACTTGATGTCACCTCTGAGTGCACTGTTTTTACCATGAGTGGCAGATTACAGCACAGAAGATGCACTCCTCTATTGCTGCCATCTCACTCATAATGCAGTGCCTGAATGGAGCTGACAGCATTTGACTGCGTTCACACTATATTAAAAAAAATAAATAAAAAAAAATTGTTCTTTAGAAAGTTATTTATTTATTTTTGCTGTCACTTTCCAGGAGCCATTGTTTTTTTTTTGTTTTTTTTTTTTTGTCCAGTCTTCGTTTTAAAGGGACTCTGTCACCTGAATTTGGCGGGTTCTGTTTACGGTCCGATGGACGGTGTTTTCTCTCCATTCATGCACCCCTTCCTTTCCCGCTGGCCGCAATATGGTCTTGAATTTGATTTGGTTTCCTCCGTAGTACATGCGTGCGCAACGCAGTCTTGCCTTGGGCACGGGCAGTATGCTTTGCCCAACTGCTGGCAAAGCCGAAAAGCACTAGTGTGCCGGCGCACTATGTCCCGGAAGTATTTTGCTGTGCTCCGGGACATAGTGCGCCGGCGCATGCGCACTAATGCTTTTCGGCTTTGCCCACTGTTGGGCAAAGCATACTGTGCGTGCACAAGGCAAGATTGCATTGCTCACGTGTGTACTACGGAGGAAACCGAATCAAATTCAAGACCATATTGCGACCAGCGGGAATGGAAGGGGTGCATGAAAGGAGAGAAAACACCGCCCATCGGACCGTAAACAGAGCCCGCCAAATTCAGGTGACAGGTTCCCTTTAATAGGGCTTGGTTGTGTTGGTTTGTGTGTGTTTTTTTTTTTTTTTGTGTTTTTGTTTTGTTTTACATTTTGCACTATTCATCATGCTTCAAAAATTAATTTTAACCTTATTCTGTAGGTCAGTCTGCATATGGCATTGCCAAATTTGTTTCATTTCCATTGTACAAAATAGATCTTGTTTTTGTGTTGCTGTATTCTGAAATCCTTTTGTTTTGTAATTAAGCGGAGCAGTACAGGGCTTATTTTTAATGACCAACTGTAGTTGTCTAGAAGGTCAAAAGCACAAGCCCCCAGAGAAGACAGAAGAAACACCTAGTTGCTCTACAAGCAGAGACTTCACATTTCACACTCCAAGTATATCGTGTGTGTGTGTATATTTTACAATACTAGGTAATCGTACGACATACACAGTACTGTGCAGAATTTTTTAAGCAGTTGAAATAATGCTGCAACATAAAAAATGCTTTTAAAAATACATGTGTTAAATAGTTTCATTTTTGTCAATTAACAAAATGCAAAGTAAATGAATAAAAGAGAAATATAAATGAAGACAATATATGGTGTGACCACCCTTTGCCTTTTTAAGTGCTTTTCCTTCAAACAAAGTACATTTTAATGAATAGATCTTGGATTTAAAAATAAGTTCCAAAATTGGATGTGTTAAAAAAATAAAAAATGTTCCCTGTGCTGAGATAATCTAAATGTGCCCCTGCTGTACCGTGTAATGACCGTGTCTGACCGTACAGGACAGGGCCGGCTCCAGGTTTTTTGAGGGCCCCGGGCGAAAGAGTCTCAGTGACCCCAACCCCCCCCCCCTCCTTAACACATACCACGATTCATGATCGCATATAACACAGCCATGTAGTATATAACACACAGCCCACGTAGCGGATAACACGGCCCACGTAGCGGATAACACGGTGCTGCTCCCTACTCCGGTCTCGGCGGCTGCCGCTGCACTGCCTGGCACAGCAGCGGCAGTGTCAGGCAGAGTGGGGAATGATGGGAGAGGGAGCGTCAGGTGACGCTCTCTCCTCCATCATTTGCTTTGAACTTTACCGGCAGGCACCGCCGGTATAGTTCAATGTGGCGGGGGAGTTGGCGCTGGTGACAGGCGGGCCCCCCTGCCTCACAGAGGCCCCATAGCGGCTGCTGATGTGCCGCTAGCTGGGGGCCCCTGGGGACACGTGTATGTATATATATATATATATATATATATATATATATATATATATATATATATATATATATATATATATATATATATATATATATATATATATATATATATATATTTTTCATGCAGCGCTAGATAGCAAAAGCCGGCAATTGAATTACCGGATTTTAAGCTATCTCCTTTCCAAACCCGACATGATATGAGACATGGTTTACATGCAGTAAACCATCTCATATCCCTTTTTTTTTTTTTTTTTTTGCATATTCCACACTACTAATGTTAGTAGTGTGTATGTGCAAAATTTGGGCGCTCTAGCTATTAATTTAAAGGGTTAAAGCGCTGAAAAAATTGGCGTGGGCTCCCGCGCAATTTTCTCCGCCAGAATGGTAAAGCCAGTGACTGAGGGCAGATATTAATAGCCTGGAGAGGGTCCATGGTTATTGGCTTTACCATTCTGGTGGAGAAAATGGGCCCCAGTATGTCTAAACCACATTTAACATTCACATGTTTGGAATTTCTTTAGTGATGAGAGCTCGCCTAATTTACGGGTGCGTGTCTCCCAGAAGCATGACCTGGTCATACTGTACTGGTTACTTCAACATACTAGTCACTACAGTGGCAGTTTGCAATTTTCACAACGCAACATCCACTACTGCTTGTTTCTGAAAAACACCCATGAAGTCAAAATCATGACTACCCCTGTAGATAAAATCACAAAGGGGAATTATTTCCAAAATCATTTGAAGGGGAATTCTGCTTTTCTAGCACTTTGGGGGGCTCTGTAGATGGCGTCCGCAAACTATTCAATGAAAATCTGCACTCCAGAAGGCAAGTAGTGTTCCATTTCTCTCGAGTCACACCGTGTGGCTAAACAGTACTGTACAGCCATATATAGAGTATTTCTACATTCAGAAGAAATTGTGGGACACATTTTGGTGCTGTTTTTCCTATTTCCCAGTGTAAAAATTTAAAATTTGGGACCAACACACAATCTTGGTAAAAATGTACCGTATATACTCGAGTATAAGCCGACCCCCCCCCCCCCTAATTTTGCCACAAAAAACTGGGAAAACTTATTGACTCGAGTATAAGCCTAGGGTGGAAATGCAGCATTTACCGGTGAATTTCAAAAATAAAAATAGATCATTATTTCCCCATAGCTGTGCCATATATGCTCTGCACCGTTCATTATTTCCCCATAGCTCTGCCATATAGTGCTCTGCACCGTTCATTATTTCCCCATATCTGTGCCAAATAGTGCTCTGCACCATTCATATTTCCCCATAGCTCTGCCATATAGTGCTCTGCACCGTTCATTATTGCCCCATAGCTGTGCCATATAGTGCTCTGCACCGTTCATATTTCCCCATAGCTGTGCCATATAGTGCTCTGCACCGTTCATATTTCCCCATAGCTGTGCCCCATATAGTGCTCTGCACCGTTCATTATTGCCCCATAGCTGTGCCATATAGTGCTCTGCACCGTTCATATTTCCCCATAGCTGTGCCATATAGTGCTCTGCACCGTTAATATTTCCTCATAGCTGTGCCCCATATAGTGCTCTGCACCGTTCATATTTCCCCATAGCTGTGCCCCATGTAGTGCTCTGCATCGTTCATATTTCCCCATAGCTGTGCCCCATATATGCTCTGCACCGTTCATATTTCCCCATAGCTGTGTCCCATATAGTGCTCTGCGCCGTTCATATTTTCCCATAGATGCTCCTTATAAATCTGTGCCATTGCTGCCGCTGCTGCAATAAAAAAAAAAAAAAAAAAAAAGCCTTACTCACCTCTCTTGCTTGCAGCTCCCAGCGTCCAGTCCCGGCGTCTCTGCACTGACTGATCAGGCAGAGGGCGCCGCGCACACTATATGCGTCATCGCGCCCTCTGACCTGAACAGTCAGAGCGCAGAGACGCCGGGAAGATGGAGCGGCGCCCGGCGTGTGGAACGGGGACAGGTAACTATGACATACTTACCTGGTCCCGGCGTCCGGCTCCTTGTCCCGCACAGCTGTCTTCGGTGCCGCAGCTTCTTCCTCTATCAGCGGTCACCGGCACCGCTGATTGGAGAATGAATGGGCGGCTCCACCCCTATGGGAGGTGGAGCCGCCTATTCATTTCTCTAATGAGCGGTCCCACGTGACCGCTGAAGAGGAGAAGAACTGCAGCACTGAAGACGGTGGGATGGCAGGGGGAGCGTCAGGACCGCCGGGACTAGGTGAGTATACCTCAGCGCCCTCTCCCCCCTCACCCGCCGACCCTGCCGCCCACTTTGACTCGAGTATAAGCCGAGAGGGGCACTTTCAGCCCAAAAATTTGGGCTGAAAATCTCGGCTTATACTCGAGTATATACGGTAATTTTGTTTTTTCTTCACTGCCCAATGGTATGACCAACCTATGGTGTCAATATGATCACTGCACCCCTATATGAATTAATTGATGTGTAGTTTGTAAAATGAGGGTCATTTATGGGGGGGGGTTTCTGCTGTTCTGGCACTTCAAGGCCTCTGCCAATGTGACATGTCACCCACAAACCAGTGCAGCAAAATCTGCACTGTAATATGGCTCTCCTTCCCTTCTGAGCTTTGCACTGTGCCGCAAATGTAGTTTTTGACCACATATGGGGTATCTGAGAACTCAGGGAAAAAATGGACAATTTCTCCTGTGACCCTTGTGAAAATAAAAATTTGGGGCTAAAACATTTTTGTGGAGGGAAATTTTTGTTCTTCCATGTTGCTTGAGTTTCTGTATTACTGAGACGCAAATAAAGAATTAATACAATTCTGTGGTTTTGAGCATGTGGTCACTAAAATAAATAAATTTAAAAAATTGTTTTGCATATTTTGTTAGCGATTTCTCATTTTTCCAACAAAACAATTTTGTTTAAAAAATTGTGCTGATTTAAAGTAGATATGTGGGAAATGTTGTTTATTAATTTTATGTAACATGGCCTTTTTTAGGGGCATAAAAATTAAAAGCTTGAAAATTGCAAAATTTCTAACATTTTTGCCGAATTTGTTCCCTCCACCCCCCATAAATAAATGCAAGTCATATCAAATAAATTTTACCACTATAATGAAGTACAATAAGTCACAAAAAAGCAATCTCCCAAATCAGTGGGATCCATTTATGACCTCCTAAAGGGACAGTGGTCACAATTTGAAAAAAAAATTGGCCTGGTCAGGAAGGTGAAACCAGGCGTCGGGGTGAAGGGGATTGGCTCTTTCGTGACTAGATTTTTTTTGTTTTACCTCTACTAAAATAGTGATGGAAAAAAAAAAACTTGGACATGTCTTGGTATTGCCTAATTGTATTGATGAGGAGTATCACATTACATGCTCATTTTTACCACAAAATGTACACTGTAAAACCATTTCCCTAAAAATATTGTCAGAATTGTTTTTTTTCTTTTTTTCACTGTACTTGTACTTTTGAATTACACCATTCATTTTACCACATGGTCTACTCAAATGGTAAAAAAAAAATTCCAACTGTCCCTGCAAAAAAAAAAAAAAATTTTTTCTGTCCATGTAGACATGAGGATTAAGAGTTATGGCATTCACAGTCTGAAGCACTAAATACAAAAATTAGACTAAATTACCACAATAAAACTTAACATTTAATAGATTATATACTAAAATTACCACTCAACACATATGACCATAGACTAGTGTAAGTTGTTGGACTTAAAGATACAGGGTGCACAATATCCCTGTTAACAGAACTGTCTGTACCCTACCTTGTCGCAGAAGTTGGCACCCTAAATCATGCGCACTGGTGCCCCCGCTCAACGTAGGCTCTTCCTAATTGCCCCTGATGGTCCCTATCATGCAGGAAAAGAAAAATGGATCAAACAGACCATTTATTCCAGACAGATAAACAAGAGGTATAAACTCGTCACTATAAATAATGTGCTCAAATATTGCACATATCCCGGAGCAATATTGTGTGGTATAATTAACCGCACACTTGATTTTATTTCACCTTTACCCAGAAACAAAAATAAACACCGGGAACCTAAACACTGAACCTGGATTAGCCCTACCTGTCAGCGGAGGTTGGCACCCTAATTCCTGCGCCGTTGGTGCCCCTGCTCAACGTCGTCAAACCCTCGTACGCCCCTTCTTGCATATAAACGTACTGTACCATTCAGAGTAAAGGTAGACTATAACGGATCACCAAAAAAATCACCAGGTAAGCAGTGTTAACAAAACATTAGTGACAATCCCCCCTCATAAAACACCCATATTACAATAAGTATGTAAAGCTTGAAATAGGCACTATTTTGTTTTGATCTGTGAACCGATTAAGAGGTATTGCTCTGGGAATAAGGGGAGGGACAAAATGAAAATTGGCTGCGCCGTGAAAGGTTTAAAAACAGAACAAAACCATAATTATTTTACAGTCTGGGGTCAAAGGTTTTGAGATTGACACAAATTTTTGTTTTCAGCAGATTCAGTGTTTAGATCTTGTAGTCAGAAGTTTACATGGTTACTAAATCACAATTTTATATGCATTTCATAAATTTTTTACATTTTTATTGACTAATGCATAACATTTATGCAATGACTCCATGTTTACAGTGTTGTCTCTTATTTTTCAAGACTTCTGTAAGTTGCCTTTAATTTCCCTAGTTGATGGATAATGGCTTCTGTGCCAAATGCTGACTGATGGCAACCCATACTTGTCTAATCAGTTCTTCTTTTTGAGGATTGACCACAGGTTCTCAATGGGATTGAAATAGGGAAGTTTCTTGGCCATGGATCCAAAATTTCAAAGTTTGGTTCACTGAGCCACTTTAGTTATCACTTCTGTCTTGTGACATGTTGCTCCATCATGCTGGAAAAACATTGTTCGTTACCAAATTGCTCCTGCATTGTTGGCAGAAGTTGGTCTTGGAAGATGTTTAGATAACAACATTCTTTATTCATGGCAGTGTTATTAAGCAAAATTGTTTGTGAGCCAACTACCTTGGATTGGAAAGCAACACAACACATGAATGGTCTCAGGATGCTTTACTGTTGGCATGATACAGGACTCGTGTTAGCGCTCAACTTTTCTTCTCTGGATAATTATTTTCCAGATATTCCAAACAGTATAAAGGGGGCTTGATCAGAGAAAATAACTTTTGCAAGAAGTACAGGGGTTTGACTGCAGAGGACTGGGGTATAGTTATTTACTTCTATGGAGCTCGCTTTAGACGGTGTGCGACATCTGGAAGAAAGATTATCCCGTGAGGAAAGTGCATACTACCAGGAAACCATATTGAGATCTTTTCTGTGGGATTGGTTTTCATCCAAGGGAGTCGGAGTTCCTCCAAGAGCAATTTCTCCCAAGCATCCAGGAGCAATTTGGTGAAGATTATTTTTCTATACTTTTGGATGGTGGACCAAACTACAAGGGGCTAAAATGATAAATTAAAGGTCCATCTACATGGACTGACCGTTGACGCTAAATGATCGCCATTCGGCAGTTGTTCAATAACCTATTTTCAGACAGAACACAGTAAGTGATGTGCACTGAGCAATCTGTTTTAGATCGCTCAGTGCACATAATTTTGCAGGTAGTGGGAGGCATACTTGCACAAGACAAGGCACCATCTAAAACTGATCTTTTGCAGTACTCAATACATAATTTCACCCAATAAAGGAGCATTTTTTCAATATTATTGTGAAATGCGTTCTTAAAATTATCTCTGCATGATAATCTTCCAATGTAAATGCACCCTTAGTAGCTCTGTGACCAAAGCATTGACATTTTTTAACCATGGCCAGGGAAATGCCCCATACTTCAGTCACATTGAGAATTTGTGGTCAATCCACCAAAATGCGGGTGGACAAACATACAGAAATTGGCATCAATTTCAAGCTCTGATTAAGCAAGAATCGGTTGTCCCAAATCTGAATTTCGACCTAGCTTTGTAGGATATCAAGTTCTGGGGCAAATTCTGAAGTCTTGAAAAATAAGTCAACACTGTAAATTTTGTATTTTTTTTTTTTTGTATAAACTTTATGAATTTGCCAAAGGTTTGAAAACTTATGAAATGCTTATAATTGTACTTCAGTAACCATAGAAACATCTTAATAAAAATAAAAAACAACGTTGACACTTTTTGGTTTTCTCATAGTTTGCTGCTAGTCTCAGAACTTTTGGTCATAATTGTAGGCACACTTGCTCACAGTTTTTGAAGTGCCTCTGCAGGGAAGTTTTACAAACATCTTGGAGTACTAACCACAGGTCTTAAGTGGATGGAGGTTTGTGCAAAGCTTTGTCTCTTCATGTTATTTCAGACCAGTGGTTGCCTAAGGAAACTTGGTGCAGCAGATGCAACACCTCATTAGTTGAAATTAGGGAAATGTCCAGCAATGCCATCAGAATTAGCAGCAACCAGTGGGACTCTCCTACACCGTGTTGTCAGAATTGGTCTTGATTGAGTTTCCTTCAAAAGCTAGATTTTTGACATGGACACAAGGATATGTGATTCAACTGAACACTTAACATAGGAACTGGAGTGCAGAAAAATGGCAGTGGGTGTTTTGGATTAATGAGTGAAAGTGTGAAATATTTGGCTATTTTAAAAGGCAGTCTTTTTTTTTTTTTTTTTTTTACCGAAGGGCTGGAAAGTGGCACAGTTAGAAGTATCTTCAGGCAACATTAAAGCATTGAATTGGATCAAGATAAATGCTGTCCTCAATACTGAAATACAGGAAGATACTTGTCCATCATAGAAGGAGGCGTCTAATTTGCTCCAAATGTATTTTGCAGTGGAATAACGTCCCCAAAAATATATGCAAAAAAGGGGATGCGGCAGCATCTAAACTACATTGTTGCTGAAAAAAAAATGTACTTGTAAAAAGTACAGTAAAAGAAAAATGAAGGTTCTTGGTGCATAAATTGGTCAATTCATGTGTGTTCAGCAACGACGGCAAGGCGACACTTCTCTGATGGGTCCTAATATCCTAAACATGCCTCTTGGGCTTTTAACCTACAATTTTAAATGGACAGGTAAGAAACAGCACTAAATAAAAGCACCCTTGGCCTCATCCCATCAGAAGAACCATTTATTTATTTATTTTTTAAGCAACAATGTAGTTGTCCTTGTCCTTACAAAAAAGAGGACACAGCAGCACTTTGTATGTTATGCAGTCATTGCAGCTTGCACCTGTTCACACTATACGTAGGTGCTGGTCAGGTTTTTGTAACCCCAAAAATAAAGCCAAAGTCATTAAAAACTTTCTTCAGCATAATGAAAACCAAGAAGTCTTGGAAGTGCTGGTTTGGCCCCCACAAAGAAAAATTACATACCATGAGATACAGCCTTCCCAAAACCCTGTCTGATGACAAATGCACACTTAGCAGGATGCAGCATGCCTCCACTGATACAGGCTAGGAGTGGCACAGGTGCAAACTACTTGATAAAAACAACCACCCCAACCAAACATTGCAGGGGTTGGCTGCCTAGCAGAAAAAATGCACATTGATATAACTCACATTCTGTCTAGGATTACATGAAGAGAAACAACGATTTTAGGAAGCCTAACACCACAGAATATCTGTTGTTGACTCTCCAAGATGTTTGGAACAACCTCCCTGTCGAGTTCCTTCAAAAACTGTACGCAAGTGTACCTACAGGAATTCATGATTTGATGCGGTTTTGAAGGCAAAGGGTGGTCACACAAAGTTCATATTTTTTGTTTTCAATTAGCTTTATTTTTATCAATTAAAAAATACAATTAGAATTTTTTTCAAGCTTTCTTACTTTGCAGCATTTTTCGCACCTGCCTAAAATTTGTACACCGTAGTGTGTGTGTGTGTGTGTGTGTGTGTGTTTGTATATATGTTCCTGCAGTGTGGGGGCATCTTATCTGTGTAGTGTGCACATGCATGTGTAATCAAGAAATGGTTTGGCCACATTCATATCTCTTGACGTGAAGTGACTCCGCAGCTCTGATCCGCTGCGCTAGCTATAGTAGTGGTGCCTACCTTTTGAGGGAGAACTGCTCAACTCCCTCATAGCTCAGCAGCTGCCAAAACTTCGAAGGACCATTTCTTAGGTGTCCCAGCAGCACTCTGCCTGTGACAGCCACTACAGGGGCTATTCGTCTCCTGTAAGGCAAAATTTCTATTCATGCCCTGGTTATAAACTACACTGTCTAAATTAGTCCCGTACCCCTTCCATAAATTCTGTAACTTTATATTGCAGCTGTGTCCTGAAAGCCGTTTGGCAATTTTTTTTTTTATTCAAGCCTAATTAGAAAAATGTTTTACACACAAAATACATGCAGATTGAGACGTTTATTATGCAATTTCTTTTACTTTAGCACCTAAAGGAAATATTAATCTAACCCTATGATATAATATTTTTCATTTAAAGGTGATTCCCCCAAAAGGATGGAAGCCCAAGCGTCATTATGATGACATCGATGACCTCGTGATCCCTGCTCCAATTCAGCAGATGGTGACAGGCCAGTCTGGTCTCTTCACTCAGTATAATATTCAGAAAAAGCCAATGACTGTGAAAGAGTTCAGAAGACTTGCGAATAGCGACAAGTATGTAAAAAAATATTTGACCTGAATTAGTATTGTCTTTTCATCAGGTCTCTGCTGACAATCAAGCCAGGAAGTGTTCTGTTGAAAGCTGAGACATTTTCACTGAGCCTTTGTGACTTTCTCTCAATAGGATATTTGCTCACAGAATTAATGATGCAGAATTACTATCGTCTCTGCACCTAGACCTTGGTGAAAAATATGGCATACTGATTTCTGTTTGTACAAATTAGTTGGTTTACAATGGAAATGGTGGTTTTAAAATGCATAATCATGAGCTAAAATTCAGGTGGAACAACATACGATAGAGAGATGTCGGAGTCACACTACTGTAGAATATCGGCCGCATAGCACTCTCTGCTCGGTGTTCATGTATGGGACAGCTCACATCACCGTTTATTTTCTCAGGCATAATCGACGTGCATG
This sequence comes from Ranitomeya imitator, assembly GCF_032444005.1. Lineage (NCBI taxonomy): Eukaryota > Metazoa > Chordata > Amphibia > Anura > Dendrobatidae > Ranitomeya > Ranitomeya imitator. Next base: position 450,980,108 of record NC_091282.1, read on the forward strand.
TAAAATCGCAGCATGCTGTGATTTTACATGGAGACTTGGCCGAGACTCTCCAATGCAAGCCTATGGGTGCGAGGGGAAAAAAAATCGCACAGCACTTGGACCATACGAGCGACATGTTAGAATAGGATAGATACACATAGAATACATAGCTATATAGATGTCAGTGACACATACATACACATACATACGAATCCATAGAAGAAAAGAGAGAGCACTCACCAGCCGTGTGTTCAAGTCCGGTCTTTATTAAAGTGGCTTTACGATAAAAAACAGAGCATGGCAGGGAGATGCAGTGGAGGGACGACAGCTGTTTCGCGCTCCTGCGCTTCAACAGGTCCAATGATCATTGGACCTGTTGAAGCGCAGGAGCGCGAAACAGCTGTCGTCCCTCCACTGCATCTCCCTGCCATGCTCTGTTTTTTATCGTAAAGCCACTTTAATAAAGACCGGACTTGAACACACGGCTGGTGAGTGCTCTCTCTTTTCTTCTATGGATTCATGTGGAACAGCTTTTTTTCTGTATGAGCACCCTTGGTCCGTAGTGGTAGTAAAACGTTCTTAAACCGAAGGGAGGTGAAACAGGAAGCTCAGGCTGAATAGTGCGCACGTCTTTTGTTCTTCTGAGTTTATTTTTATACACATACATACATGGATACATACATACATACATACATACATACATACATACATGCATACACTGTAAGAAAAAGCGGCAATTCAGTAGCCGCGTAGTGTAAAATCACAGCAGGAGCCAACAGGATAGAGATGGATTAAACACAGTAAATACATATAGAATAGGTAGATATATACAATTAATACAGTGTGTAGCTTACTGTACATGTATTTAATTGATAAAAGTAATAAAAGTTTATTTTTCTTGAAGGGGGGAAAAAAAAATGGCATGGGCTCCCACATAATTTCCGTACCCAGCAGAGGGAAAGCAGACGGGAGTCGATGCTTATAGCCTAGGAAGGGGGTAATACCCATGGAGCTTCCCAGGCTATTACATCAGCTCACAACTGTATACTTATCCTCTACTGGCTATTAAAATGGGGGACTCTACGTCATTTTTCTTTTTTAGAGTCCCCCTATAATAAATAACCAGCAATGGCTATGCAGACAGATGCGAGCTGATATTAATAGCCTAGAAAAGGGCAATGAATACTGCCTCTCCCCCAGGCTAAAAATGTCAGCTCCTAGCTGCCCCAGAAAAGGCGCATCTCAAAGATGTGCCAATTCTGGCACTTGACCTTGCTCAACCCACTTGTCCTGCAGAAGTGGCAAGTGGGGTGATAGTTGGAGGGAAGGGGATGTCTGATGTCACCTTTGTATTATCAGTCCCAAGGTTAGTAATGGAGAGGCGTCAAAACGCCCCCATTACTAACCACATAGTCACATTGTATGAAAACAGACACCCAGAATAAAATTGTTTAACCCCTTTCCCCCCCAGGGTGGTTTGCATGTTAACCCCTTTCTGACCTCGGACGGGATAGTACATCCGAGGTCAGAAGCCCCTCTTTGATGCGGGCTCCGGCGGTGAGCCCGCATCAAAGCCGGGACATGTCAGCTGTTTTGAACAGCTGACATGTGCCCGTAATAGGCGCGGGCAGAATCGCGATCTGCCCGCACGTATTAACTAGTTAAATGCCGCTGTCAAACGCAGACAGCGGCATTTAACTACCGCTTCCGGACGGGCGGCCGGAAATGACGTCATCGCCGACCCCCGTCACATGATCGGAGGTCGGCGATGCTTGTACCTTCAAACCATAGAGGTCCTTGAGACCTCTATGGTTACTGATTGCCGGTAGCTGTGAGCGCCACCCTGTGGTCGGCGCTCACAGCACACCTGATTTTCTGCTACATAGCAGCGAACAGCAGATCGCTGCTATGTAGCAGAGCCGATCGTGCTGTGCCTGCTTCGAGCCTCCCATGGAGGCTATTGAAGCATGGCAAAAGTAAAAAAATTAAAAAAAATAAAGTGAAAAAAAAAATATATATAAAAGTTTAAATCACCCCCCTTTCGCCCCAATCAAAATAAATCAATAAAAAAAATCAAATCTACACATATTTGGTATCACCGCGTTCAGAATCTCCCGATCTATCAATTTAAAAAAAAAAAGCAGCGAGAAAAAATTTCGAAACGCCAGCATTACGTTTTTTTGGTCGCCGCGACATTGCATTACAATGCAATAACGGGCGATCAAAAGAACGTATCTGCACCAAAATGCTATCATTAAAAACGTCATCTCGGCACACAAAAAATAAGCCCTCAACCGACCCCAGGTCATGAAAAATGGAGACGCTACGAGTATCGGAAAATGGCGCAAATTATTATTATTTTTTTATTTATTTTTTTTTTAGTAAAGTTTGGAATTTTTTTTCACCACTTAGGTAAAAAATAACCTAGTCATGTTAGGTCAGCTTTAGCATTTAGTGAACCTAGCAAAAAAGCCAAACAAAAGACAAGTGTGGGACTGCACTTTTTTTGCAATTTCACCGCACTTGGAATTTTTTTCCTGTTTTCTAGTACATGACATGCTAAAACCAATGATGTCTTTCAAAAGTACAACTCGTCCTGCAAAAAATAAGCCCTCACATGGCCATATTGACGGAAAAATAAAAAAGTTATGGCTCTGGGAAGGAGGGGAGTGAAAAACGAACATGGAAAAACGAAAAATCCCAAGGTCATGAAGGGGTTAATGACGTAACAGTTTTTGCAATTTTGACCACTGTCCATTTGAGGTAATAACTCAGGAACGCTTTAATGGATCCCTGTGATTCTGAGTTGTGTTTTTTTTTTTTTTTTTTTTTCGTGACCTACTATACTTCATGATAGTGGTAAAGTGGTAAAATTTCTTTGATATGACTTGTTTATTTGTGGAAAAAACACATTTGGTGGAAATTTTGCTATTTTCCAACTTTGAATTTTCATGCCCTTAAATCAGAGATATGTCACACAAGATACTTGGCAAGTAACATTTCCCACATATCTACTTTACATCAGCACGATTTTGGAACCAACACTTTTTTTTTTAATTTTTTTTTTTTTTTTTTATGAAGTTGTTAAAAGTTCAACAGCGATTTCTCATTTTTACTTTTATTTTTTTTGGGACCACATAACATTTGAAGTCACGTTGAAGGGTGTATGTGATACAAAATACCCAAAAGTGACACCATTCTAAAAACTGCAACCCCTCAAGGTGCTCAAAACTACATTCAAGAAGTTTATTAACCCTTCAGGTGCTTCACAGGAATTTTTTGAATGAACATTTAACTTTTTTCACAATAAATTTAACTTCAGATCCAATTTTTTTTTTTTTTTTTTTTTTTTTTTTTAAACCAAGGGTAGCGGGAAATTGGACCCCAAAAGTTGTTGTGCAATTTGTTCTTAGTACGCTGATACCCAATATGTAGGGGAATACTACTTTTGAAGCACCGTGCAAAGCTCAAAAGGGAAGTGGCGCCATATTGGAGTAAAGCTTTTGCTGGAATGGATTGAGGGTGCCAGGTCACATTGCCAGAGCCCCTGAGGTGCCAGAACAACAGAAACCCCCTATATGTGAACTCATTTTACAAACTGCACCTCCCAATGAATTTTACCACTGAGTGGTGAAGAAAGAGTAAGTTACATTTCTACCACTAAAATGTTTTAGCCAAAGATTTTACATTTTCACACAAGTGGATAAAAATGGCACAAAAACGTTTCCCACAATTTCCACTGAACGTGGCACTACCCGATATGTGGCTGTAAAGTACTACTTAGCCACACGAAAGACTCGGGAGGACCAGAGCTCTATTTCCATATTCAACTGAATGGGTCTGTGCACATGTCAGTGTTTTCCACAGACCATGTGTCCCTGGCTGACATGTCCATTTTTTAATGTACGCACGGGCCACAAAACGTCCCGCACACGTGCACATCCTTAACACACATGGATGTCAACCATGTGACAAGCATCGATGCCGGGGAAGAAGCGTTGCAGTAAGCCCTGTTCCCCGGCGCCGGGTGCTGAACACTGCTCTCATCACTCTCCCCTCCTCTGCCGGCTTTCTGCATGAGCAGGAGAGAGTAAGAGTTAAATTTTAAGTGATAAGAGACAGGAGGTGGTGGCTGGTGGGACTATTACTCCCATCAGCCTACCCCTGCTGCGGCTAATAAGTGACAGCAGGAGCTGCGTATGGGAGTACTCATCAGCTGCCGCCTGCGCTATAAATAAATAAATAAAAAAATGGTGTGGGTTCTCATGTATTTTCTATAACCAGCCAGGCAAAACTCACCGCTTGGGGCTGCAACCCTGAGCTGTCCTCTTCAGCAAGGTTGGTTATCAAGAAAGGTCTCCATGCTGTGGTTTTTTTTTTTTTTTTTTTTTTAAATAAACAAAAAACCAAAACTGCTTGGGGTCCCCCTCATTTTTGACAACCAGCCTTGCTAAAGCTCACAGCTGGGTGCTGGTATTCTCAGGCTAGTAAGGGGCCATGGATATTAACCGCCCCTCCCCCCCGGTTTTAAAATAGCAGCCCATAGCTGCCCAGAGAAGGCACATCTATTAGAGCCTTCAAAAAGGCTCTCCATGCATGTCGTGACTGTCACATAGCCACGACACATGCAGCTGCGGAGCCGGACAGCTGATCGGCTGGAGTGATACAGGAAGCAGAGTTCCCTCTGCATCTTGTTCCTTAAGTACTATAGCTTGCCGAATAAACAGAGACCTGAGCAAACAAACAGGAGTAACATCTGAACTCTGTCCAGAAAACAGCAATGCTGGGAACTAGGGTTGAGCGACCTTTACTTTTTTAGGGTCGAGTCAGGTTTCGCGAAACCCGACTATCTCTAAAGTCGAGTCGAGTGAAATCGGCTGATTATGGCGAAAAGTCGGGGATCGGCCGAAACACGAAACCCAATGCAAAGTCAATGGTAATTTTTTTTTTTTTTTCCCTCTCCCTCTTCCTCTCCCTCTTCCTCTCCCTCTTCCTCTCCTTTCATGAAACCCGACTTTGCCAAAAGTCGGCGACTTTTGAAAATGAACGATCCGTTTCGCTCAACCCTACTGGGATCAGCTAAGATCCTGCGTGGAACACTGAAACAATCGTACTGCATTCAGATCTAAATGGGATGCTAGGTGTGGGAACAGCTAAGATCCTGCGTGGAACACTGAAACAATCGTACTGCATTCAGATCTAAATGGGATGCTAGGTGTGAAAAATCTGATTGTTCTCACTTGACACTTGCATTATACTCATGTGACTCTTGGCAGGGAGTCTGGGACCGAATATTTTTTTTCCCTATGTTTAGTGACTCTGGCCATAGGGATCTCTTGGAAGGAAGGGGTTAAATCCCAGCTCTGCAGGTTCTTGATCAGATACCGGTAGGGTTTTGCTAAGAAGCAGAAAGTAGATTAAGGGAAGCTGAGCAGCCAAGATGTGAAATGTAGCTTGAAGAGACCGGAGTATCTCTGATAAAAGTATCAGTCTGTTGAATTTTGAGCATAGTTGAGTGTTTGAGTGGCCAGCGACCTTTTCAATCTGCTGAGGAAGCGGAGCAGACTGGAGAGGTCTTAAAATTGGGAAGAGTCTGCATCGTGCCTGCCGAGAACCACAAGTATCAGTGATTAACTATGAAAAATAGATTTTTTTTTTTTCCTTGACCGAGCTTGGGTTAGCTCAGCAATGTGTGAGTAGCCAATGTCTGTTCTGTTTAGTTAGATCCTGGACAAGGCTAGGGAGATATGTTTAAGTTTTGCTTTGCAGCTGTGAAAAGATATGAAAACTTCACGTGTTTGGAACATAACTACATAGCCTTTGTGACCTTGCCAATCCACACATGCAAAGAAATCAAACAATAGCTGTCCATAAATTGTGTAATGAGAAATGACACGGGAAAAAGTATTACACATGAAGAAAGAGTTGCAAAGCCATGGTAAGTAATGCACCAGCTGAAATCTATTAATAATTAGAAAGCAGTCCTGCCACTTATTGGAAAGTATTAGCTGGTTCAACTTATGACATTTGAAACGGTGTCTCATTACAAAGGTGCCACAGAAGGAACATCTCATATTAGGTTAAACCAGTGGGCTGTCTCAAGGCCTTTGCAACTTTATTGTTGCTAAACATACTAATAGCATTGGATACAGAATAATTTCTAAACTGCTGAATATTCCATTGTTCACTGTTGGGACCATAATCCAGAAGTGAACGTAACATAATTTTCCCTTCACCCATGACCGCGGGATCAGCCCTGCCAGGTAAGGAGCCTACTAAAATAATAGGGCGAAACCTCTCCCCTGCTTCAGCTGGGTTCCTGTCCTTGATGGGATTCCCATGCTGAAATCGGCGGTAACCTGTAATGGGTGAACAGAAAAGGATTGTCCCAGACCTGTCCCAGCATCAGAAGAGTGGCGCCAGCTTTCAGGTAGCTGGAAGCGCTGTCCACGGGTCCCCCAGGGGCTTGGTGTAAGCCCAAGCGGCACAGTCAACACTGTCCTGGCTTGGTACGCTGCTCCACCCTCCCACTGCTCTCCCTGTGCCGACTCCCCACTGGTCTCCGCGTGGTAGCGCGGCCGGGGCAATATCTTGCAAGTACTGCTGACGTTACAGGCGTAGGGCACGCTGGGTATGAGCATGCCTAAATGACATCAGGAGGGTGTGTCGGGAAAAAGATTGCGGCGCCCTACGTGACGCCAGCCTGGATACTGGACAGAGCGACGTGCCTGGCCGGCTATCGGGGAAGGGGAGGGCAATCGTCGAGACCGGAAAGGAGGCCCAATAAGATGGTGCTGGCTACCCCTTCTAAGGGTGAGCAGCAGAGAAGGTGACTGCTAAAGGCCCAGGTCATACCAGGTCAACATGGACCAAGCGATTTTCAGCTGCAGCAGACAAAGCAGCCAACAGCTCCCCATCAGCGTGGACACAAGGGAGGCAGCTGTTCGAGTGGTAGCGTAAATTAGAGGAACAAGGCGTGCATGCTATGCAAAAAACCCCTAGCGGTGGACTGGCAGAAGAACCTTCTCTCCGACTGCCTCCACAGAACCATTAGTGAGGAGACCCCTGACTTTGCAGAAAGCAAAGCCTTTGGTCCGTTATTAGATCTGAAGTGGGGGGGCTCCCTTTTTAAATCCCTGTTGAAAAAAGGGGAAAAAAACTGTTTTTCTTCTAACTCTGACTACTCCTCTCCAAAATCATCACAGGGACAATACTGAGTCCTCGTCCTCCTCCTCAGACAGTGACACTGGGGGGCAGACTGTGCTTTCCCTTGGAGTATACGGATAAGCTACTTAAGGCCATTAGAACAACTGCAGGGCTAAAGGAGGAGAAGGCAGCCATGTCTCTTGAGGACGTGATGTTTGGAGGATTAGAGAAAAAGAAAACGCACATTCCTGGTCAACACTAAGGTCCAGGTTATCAGCAGACAGTGGAGGAACCCGGATAAATCTTGTGCGCTGCCCTCATCCTCAAAAAGGAGATATCCTTTTGAGCAGAAGGATGGAGTTGTGGGACAAGGTCTCTTGAATCGATGGCACTTTGTCCAGGTCTTCTAAGAGGTCATTGCTTCCCTTGGAAGATTTTGGGGTGCTCGGGGACCCATTAGATAAGAAGGCGGACGCTTATCTAAAACACACCTGGGAAGCGGCACCAGGAGGATTGAAACGAACAATCGCCGGAACTTGTAACCAAATCATTAGGGAACATGCAGTAAAACTGCTGGAGGAACAGCTTAAGTCCAAGGTGTCAAGAGAGAATCTTGTCAAACATGTCTCTATTGCTCAGCGCCGCAGTATTCCTGGTGAATACATCTGCTGACTCTGTGAGACTGGCAGCCTTGTCCTCTTGTCTATCAAACGCGACAAGATGGGCCTTATGGCTCAAGGGCTGTCGAGGAGATCTGTAGTCGACCAGTTTTTTTTTTTTTTTTTTTGTTCTGGAAAAAGCTGGATGACATCCTGGAGAAAACTGGTGACAGGAAGAAGGGCTTTCCCAGGTTCTCAGGAGCCGAGAAGATCTTTCTTTGGGAGGAAAAAATTCAATAGGGAATGCCCTCCAGGGGAAGAAGGAAGTGGGAAGATAGAAGTAAAAGGGAGTCCGGATTAATGTTCCTCTACTTCCAAGTAGTCTTCACAATGACACCATAACAGCAGTAGAGGGGAGGCTTTCCCTCTTTGTTCAGGCCTGGGAGAACATCTCCAGCACCTGGGTCCTGGATATAGTGAGAAGGCCTGAAGATAGTTTTACCATCTGCAGCATCAAATATTTGTAGTAACCCCCTTCAGAAGATTGACTGAACTACTTGCCCTAAAGACAGATTCTAGGCCTAGTGGACAAACAGGTCCTACACGAGGTTTTGGGCGAACAAAAGGAAAGTGGATTTTACTCCCCCTCTTCTTTTGATTAAAGAAGCTGGATGGCTCCTACAGAACCATTATAAATCTCGGAAGTAACAATCGCTGGATTAAAAAAAAAAAAAAAAAAAAAAAAAAAAAAAATCGCCCCTTCAAGATAGTGAGTGAATACAGCCATAAAGCTCCTTCATAACAATTGTTTTATGGTAGTAGTTGACATAAAGGATGCTCTTCCCTTGGGTTGTCAATAGCCCCGATAGTGTTCACCAAATTGGTAGCAGAGATGACTGCCTTCTTTCGTATCCGGAACACAAAGTCGTCCAGATAAGAAACGATGACTAATAGAAGGAAGATCGGAGGACCACTGTGCTCCGCAGTTGAAAGATGTTTCAGTAGTCTTGCAAGAGTTGGGCTGGATGATGAACACTCAATAATCAAGACAACTCCTAAGGGTGGAGACCTTCTTGGGCTTTGTACTGAACTCCGAGCTGCAGGCTTTGTTTCTTGCCAGACAACAAGGTCGAGAAGGTGGAGAACCTTAACGACCTGCATACCAGCAGTCAAATGGGCCCAATCCATACCATGCAGCTGCAATGGGAGATACTGTCTGCACAGAGATCGCTAAAAGGGCGTTTGGAAGGGAAGGTAGATCTTTCTTGAGAATTGTTGTGCACATGCTGTGGAAAAATACGCATGGATTTGCAGCGTTTTATGTTCCACAGCATGTCTATTCTTTTTGTGGATCTGCAGCGTTTCTGCAACCATTGACTACCATTGAATTAGGCAAAACTGCAGGTGTAAAAATCTGTGGTTTTGCTGTGGAGTTGCGTGCGATAAATGCTGCAGATAAGGAGGAGGAAGAGTGTGTGCGGAGACACTGTGAGCTGTGAATATGTGCGTGTCTGTGTGCGGGTGTCCGCGTGTATCTGCGTACGTGTGTGTGCGGGAATAGGGAGTATACTGCTGGTTTATTTATTTTTTTTTTTTAGAGGAGATCGAGAGCATTGCATGGATTAGCTGAATAATAAAGATGGGAAACTGTGTAGTGTTTTTTCATTAACATACTTTATTCTGGCTGTGTTTATTTAACCTCTTAACAACTAAAGGATTAGTAATGGATAGGTATCTTATTGATGCTTCTCCATTACTTAGCCGGCTTGATGTCACCTTACAATACAAAGGTGACATCAACCCAACAAATATTACCCATATGACACCACTACAGGGCAGTGGGAAGAGAGAGGCTAAGTGCCAGAATTGGCGCGTCTTAGAGATGCGCCATTTCAGGGGTGGCTTTGAGCTGGTGTTTGTAGCCGGGGAAGGGGGGGGTCAATATCCATGGCCCCTTCTTAGGCTATTAATATCAGCCCGCAGCTGTCTGCATAGCTTTTCCTGGTTATTAATTATAGGGGAACCCCACGTCATTTTTTTGGGGGGTCCCCCTATTTTAACCCCTTCCCGCCGCGACCCTTTTTCGTTCTTGCGTTTTTGTTTTTCGCTCCCCTCTTTCCCAGAGCCATAACTTTTTTTTTTTTTTTTTTTTTTTTTTTTTTTTTCCGTCAATAGGGTCATGTGAGGGCTTATTTTTTGCGGGACGAGTTGTACTTTTGAACAACACCATTGGTTTTACCATGTCTTGTACTAGAAAACGGGAAAAAAATTCCAAGTGCGATGAAATTGCAAAAAAGTGCAATCCCACACTCGTTTTTTGATTGGCTTTTTTGCTAGCTTCACTAAATGCTAATCACTGCACTGTGATTTACAGTACAATGTAAATCAATGTGAAAAATAAAAAGCTGTGCACATGGTGCAGAAAAATCTGCGCAGAAACGCTGCAGATTTCAAAGAAGTGCATGTCACTTCTTTTGTGCAGTTCTGCAGCGTTTCTGCACCCCTCCATAATAGAAATCCATTGGTAAAATCTTCACAAAAAAAGCACAAAAAATCTGCTGCAGTTCTGCACTAAATCTGCTTCGTGTGCACATACCCTTATAGAAGTGACATGCTGCAGTTTGCAAAAACCCAGCAGTTGTCCAAATCGGTCAGGAAAAAAAAAACAATTTGTCTGCTTAATAATTCTGGAATCTCATAGCCTTTGCTGATGCTCAATAACATAAAAAACAAAAAAACAAAAAACACACGTGAACATATCGTTAGTCTTGCAAAGGGTTTCCGTACGTTTGTCATAAGTTTGGTTTATTTATAAGAGTGGACAACTTAATAATCAATTATGCCCTGGCGAGCTTGTGTGGTTTTCCTGGTAATATGTAAATTTTTTCACACTATACTGCATAGAGTAACCGTATAATCTTAGGCTAGTTTCACATTTGCGGTTGAGTCCGCAGCGTATCGTCTGCAAGTGCAGCGTTTTTTTATCCGCATCAACTTGCGCATTATGGGAAAAAACGCTGTGTTTGCGCTTTTTATGCGCATGCATTCGAGATGGATTTTCGCATGGAGAGTTTCTATCGGAATCTGGATTTGGATGTCAACTTGTTTCTTGCCTTTGCATTTGCTTTTGAGCAAGAACAGAAAAGAGAAAGACAGAAGACGGCGTTGGCGCTTTTGGCAACACCCCATTGTTGAACTCTGACAGAACTGTGGAGCCTACCACTCCTTATACAGTGAGCTCTGTGAAAACCTGAAGAAATATTTTTGAGTACACAAGGATGACTCGAGAGCTTCAGGGATTTTCTACTTCCTGTACAAGGAGCCATCAGCAGGCAGGACACTCGGCTCTGTAGAGTGATTCCTGTTGTGGGAACGTCTGCTGGTGACACTAAGGTACGTAATATTTAAACATGAACGCCTGTCATAATGCTTATTGTTCTGCAATGAACTTTAATTTTTTTTTTCTGTTTTGCAAAACCCCTGTTATAAATATTATTACCGTATATACTCGAGTATAAGCCGACCCGAGTATAAGCCGACCCCCCTAATTTTGCCACAAAAAACTGGGAAAACTTATTGACTCGAGTATAAGCCTAGGGTGGAAATGCAGCATTTACCGGTGAATTTCAAAAATAAAAATAGATCATTATTTCCCCATAGCTGTGCCATATAGTGCTCTGCACCGTTCATATTTCCCCATAGGTGTGAACCATATAGTGCTCTGCACCGTTCATTGTGCCCCCTAGCTGTGCCATATACGGTGCTCTGCACCGTTCATTGTGCCCCATAGATGTGCCATATACGGTGCTCTGCACCGTTCACTGTGCCCCATAGCTGTGCCATATACGGTGCTCTGCACCGTTCACTGTGCCCCATAGCTGTGCTGTGCCATATACGGTGCTCTGCACCGTTCACTGTGCCCCATAGCTGGGCCATATACGGTGCTCTGCACCGTTCACTGTGCCCCATAGCTGTGCTGTGCCATATACGGTGCTCTGCACCGTTCACTGTACCCCATAGCTGTGCTGTGCCATATACGGTGCTCTGCACCGTTCACTGTACCCCATAGCTGTGCTGTGCCATATACGGTGCTCTGCACCGTTCACTGTGCCCCATAGCTGGGCCATATACGGTGCTCTGCACCGTTCACTGTGCCCCATAGCTGTGCTGTGCCATATACGGTGCTCTGCACCGTTCACTGTGCCCCATAGCTGTGCTGTGCCATATACGGTGCTCTGCACCGTTCACTGTGCCCCATAGCTGGGCCATATACGGTGCTCTGCACCGTTCACTGTGCCCCATAGCTGGGCCATATACGGTGCTCTGCACCGTTCACTGTGCCCCATAGCTGTGCTGTGCCATATACGGTGCTCTGCACCGTTCACTGTACCCCATAGCTGTGCTGTGCCATATACGGTGCTCTGCACCGTTCACTGTACCCTATAGCTGTGCTGTGCCATATACGGTGCTCTGCACCGTTCACTGTGCCCCATAGCTGTGCTGTGCCATATACGGTGCTCTGCACCGTTCACTGTGCCCCATAGCTGTGCTGTGCCATATACGGTGCTCTGCACCGTTCACTGTGCCCCATAGCTGTGCTGTGCCATATACGGTGCTCTGCACCGTTCACTGTGCCCCATACATAGCTGTGCTGTGCCATATACGGTGCTCTGCACCGTTCACTGTGCCCCATACATAGCTGTGCTGTGCCATATACGGTGCTCTGCACCGTTCACTGTGCCCCATAGCTGTGCTGTGCCATATACGGTGCTCTGCACCGTTCATTGTGCCCCATAGCTGTGCTGTGCCATATACGGTGCTCTGCACCGTTCACTGTGCCCCATAGATGTTCCACATAAATTTGTGCCGCCGCTGCCGCAATAAAGAAAAAAAAACACATACTCACCTCCCTTGATTGCAGCTCCCGGCGTCTCGTTCCGGCGCCTCCATCTTCCCGGCGTCTCTGCTCTGACTGATCAGGCAGAGGGCGCCGCGCACACTGTATGCGTCATCGCGCCCTCTGCCTGAACAGTCAGAGAGCAGAGACGCAGGGAAGATGGAGGCGCCGGCCGGGAAGATGGATCGGCGCCCGGCGGCTGGAACGAGGACAGGTGAATATGCTATACTTACCTAGTCCTGGCGATCCTCGCGCTGTCCCCTCCTGTCTTCGGTGCCGCAGCTCTTCCTGTCAGCGGTCACCGGCACCGCTGATTAGAGAAATGAATAGGCGGCTCCGCCCCTATGGGAGGTGGAGCCGCTTATTCATTTCTGTAATGAGCGGTCCCACGTGACCGCTGAAGAGAGGAAGAAACTGCAGCGCCGAAGACCGTGGGACGGCAGGGACAGCGCGAGGATCGCTGGGACTAGGTAAGTATACCCCAGCGCCCTCAGCCCCTCACCCGCCGACCCCACCGCTACCGTGACTCGAGTATAAGCCGAGGGGGGCACTTTCAGCCCAAAAATTTGGGCTGAAAATCTCGGCTTATACTCGAGTATATACGGTATTCTAAATTTTTTTCTTTCTTTCTCTGTTTCGCAGATTCCTGGCGAAGAGAGCCTATCACTCAATTTCCAGTTCTGAATTGGAATTTCAACACTTTCTGGGATTGTCGCAGACACCTGCTGGGCTTTGTGGGATGTTCTCCGTGAGGAATTTATCCCCCTACCCACCATGGACATCTGGCAGGAAACTCCTGAGAAATTCTTGTAAGTTTGTAATTTCCCCAGCTGTTTGGGAGCAGTGGATGGAAAACCTATTCGGATTACCAAACCAGCTGGAACTGGATGCGAGTACTTAAATTCTAAAAAATATTTTTCGATAGTGCTCATGGCGATTGCAACTGCAGACAGTAGCTTTGTTGCCGTGGACGTATCTTTTGGCCGTGGTAATGACTCCCAGACATTTAAAAACTCTGACATGGGCCAACGGTTGTATGGGAATCATGTTGATTTCCCCCCTGCCATGACCTCTTCCCAACACTGAAGGCCCGCCAATGCCATTTGTTGTGGTTGGGGATCAGGCCTTCAAGATGTGTGGAAACCTCCTGAAACCATACTCCAGTCGGGACTTGAACCACACAAAAAGGATTTTTAATTACAGACTGACCAGGGCAAGAAGATCTGTTGAATGTGCCTTTGGTATCCTTGTCTCAAAATGGCACATTTTAGGGACAGCCATTAATCTAAAAATTGAGACAGTCGATGAGGTGGTCAAGGCGTGTGTGGTTCGGCACAACTATATAATGGCTAAAGAGCGACCCAACATTGAACTTGATGAACCTGTTTGTAACCAATTGCCAGATTACCATCATCCTCTGAAGACAACAGTTGAAGTTGTCCAAATGAGGGATACATTTGCTGCCTACTATGTTTCTGAGATTGGACGTGTGGCATGGCAAGATGAAATGGTTTAGTAAAATGTTCTTGTAATGTTATGTACCTGGAATGTTAAAACGTACCTTTAATGTTTGCTGAAAATAAAACCCCTCTAGTGAAACACCTGTTCCAAGTGCCCTCTACATTACAATATATTTTTTTTTTTTTACAGTTTAATTAGTTGATCACCAGTTCACAACTACAGTCTTCATAAAATCCACTCCTTGTCTCATGCAGATAATTATGATCAGATTGCAGATAATTATGTGTGATTTATATTATTTTTAAGGATTTTCAGTCCTCTTTGTGTTTTTGCCACCTCATAGCTCCATGACAGACACTTGAAGCAAAGCTGCAGAGTAAAGCAAATAAAGAGGGGCAGCAGATTGTGTCATGGAGCTATGAGGTGGCAAAAACATTGTGTGTGTATATGGCGCACGGTGTGTTTTGCCAGCGACGAAAGAGACAAAGAACAAAGAGTGATAGGGGAAAAACAACACTAATTTATTTAACACAAACAAAAAATTATTTTTTACGAGGCAATGAGGGGGATGTGTTATGGACCTGGGGGGTGTGGAGCTGGGAGGATTGGCTAGGTGTGGACTATGAAGGGGTTCCAGGGGAAGGGCCTACTAAATTTGTGGGGTATGGGAGGTCAAGGATGGAAGTAAACACATTAGGAGTGGAAGCATGGGATGAGGGAGACACATTGGAAGGGAGAGACAAACTGGACAACACACACATTGGGAGGTGAGGGTGGAGGTAGTACAACTGTTCTTGTTGCCTGCTTCTTTTTTGGCTTGCCATGAGTAGGCTGGTGGCTTCTTCGTCTCCTTGGGAGGGGGGGAGTGGTGGTGGTGGACGGACGTGCAGTTTACTGAACCGCTAGGACTCTGCATGGTGGTGGAGTGGCTTTCAGCAGCACCCGGCATGGTGATGGCGGTGTAGTGGTGTGCGGCAGGACTGGGCATGGTGGTGGCCGTACAATGGTATGCAGCAGAACTTGGTATTGAGGTTGTGTGTTAGTGGTGGCGCAGGTGGAAATGCTACCTGTGGCTGCTGTAAGTACCGAGTCTGCTGCATAGCCTGAACGTAAGCAGCATTGCAGGCCTACATCACATTGAGCTGGAGTTCAGGCGTAAGGTGTTCCGACATGCCCTGCTCTATTTTATTAAAAAAAATGGTGTGCCGGTCTCTGGAGGTCAGCTTCCAGACTGTCAAGGCATTGGTTGACATCCTGGAAAAGTGTGTTTTAATATGGGTCAGACCACTTTCCAGTCTCTGTGCCTTCAGGCCATTCTGGAAGACCGAGCTCAAGTGAATAAACTGTGGCATGAGTGACCTGTAAACCCTGCACTTTAGGCCGGGATCACACAACCGTGTGTGATGCAAAAAAACTTGCAGTAGTTTATTGCGTCACACACGGTTGTGTGATCCCTGCCTTCAGATTCACTGCCGCATCAGACCACATTGCAATACTTGCGAAATTCTTTTCTGACTCATGGCGTGGTGTTGTCCCAGTCATCCATCAGCGCTTGGGCCTCCTCATTCCACAGCCTCCGAATCACCACACCGTCCGAGTGCTGGTGCTCCCGGGTGTCCCACAACGCAACTCGCTCCTGCACAAGTGTGGTGAGGATGTCATTGTCTATAGCTTCTTCCTCCCGTTGTGGAACCTAGAAATGAAAGACATTAATGTTGGACAGATTTAAATAAATAAATAAATACAAACCGTAAAGAATACATACATGCTGTCTTGCCACCAGAACTTGGGCCGAAGTCTGCTGCTCCTGCTCCTCTGCACTTGAAGTGTTCGGTAAAAGAAAATACATGATTTTGCCACATGTGTAATAGTGACAGTGAATACTTAACAATCCCTACCAAATGTACTCACTTCAGTCTCCTGTTCGGTGTGCTGTGGACTTGAGGCCATGGAGATGAATGCTACAAGAAAGAGACAGAAATAAGTACAGACTGCAGGGAGGACAGAAAACAGACATTAGCTTGTATACTCACATTTTGTAATAGCAGAGCCTTCCCACAAAATCAGCTTGCTTCCAAATGCACAGAGTCAGGAAATAATGGACTTCCAGTGCCCACAACTTATTTTTATACATCTTTGTTTGGGGGGAGGGGTGGTGGTGGCTTAAACCAGTTCCTGGACTTGTTTAGTCAGAAAACACATGCGTACGCAAACGCAAGCGAATGCATGTCCTTGCGTTCCTATGCACAGACCCTAATGCGTTGTTTTGATGCACTCCTGCAAGCGTCTGCATGCGTTTGGAGGCGAAAATTTGACACCTCAAAAATTGTAGCATGGTGCGTTAGCCGAGCCCAGCCGCACACCGCGAAACGACGCATGCGTAAGCAAACGCAGTCGAACGTACCTGCGTCCACAATGTAAAAGATATGAAATCAAGACTCATGCGGATGTATGCATCAGAAACGCTGCGGACACAACCGCAAATGTGAAACCGGCCTTACTCCTGAAAAAGCAGGATCTAAATTGATTCAAAAGGGAAAATATTGGAGACCTGGAAGGTCATCATGGGCAGAGATAAGCTGAATCAAGTCTATAATGACTATTTTCAAAATGCCAAGGAAAAATATATGGTTCTAATAGGTTTCCCCTTTTATGTACAGATATTCAATGCATGGCCTAATCTGTCACCGGTCTTTCACAGCCTTGCAATTTATGTGAGAAAGGGAGCATTGAAGTTAGTGAGGGTTAGACACGATTTTCAGGGAGTGCGACAAAAAGTTTTATGCAGCCAAACTGTCAATGCACCATTACTACTCGCACATATTGTTACATGTTTTACAAATGAATAGTGGGACAGGTGTCTTAATATTACATGATTTAAAGGTTATTTTGATTCTGATGTGTTTTCAGATATTGTACTCCAAGATACATGGATTATGAAGATTTGGAAAGGAAATATTGGAAAAATTTAACTTTTGTTGCTCCTATCTATGGTGCAGATGTAAATGGAAGCCTTTATGATGAAGTAAGTTATTGACTTAGTTATACTTCAATTAAAATTGAAATGCATCCCTAAGTTACAAATATTTTACCTGTGTATGTTCTTTTGTTTCCTGGCTGGTTTTATCATTCATAATATAGTACCAACATGCATTGCAGCATATTACAATTTAAATGTTAGATGTACAAAGAAAATCAGACTTTACAAAGTAAAGGTACCTTCACACTAAACGATATCGCTAGCGATCCGTGACGTTGCAGCGTCCTCGCTAGCAATATCGTTCAGTTTGACACGCAGCAGCGATCAGAATCCTGCTGTGATGTCGTTGGTCGGGGCTAGAAGGCCAGAACTTTATTTGGTCGCTGGCTCTCCCGCTGACATCGCTGAATCGGCGTGTGTGACACCGATTCAGCGATGTCTTCGCTGGTAACCAGGGTAAACATCGGGTTACTAAGCGCAGGGCCGCGCTTAGTAACCCGATGTTTACCCTGGTTACCATCCTAAAAGTAAAAAAACAAACGCTTCATACTTGCCTTCCGCTGTCTGTCCTCCGGCGCTGTGCTTTCCTGCACTCACTGTGAGCACAGCGCCCGGAAAGCAGAGCGGTGACGTCACCGCTCTGCTTTCCGGCCGCTGCGCTCACAGCCAGTACATGACATGTGATGTCTCCCTAAGAATTATGCAGTTTTATCACACCGTCGATCAAATAGTCGAATGTAAGGAGTCCGTCAACTCCTGGAGAGTCTGTGGTGCAACGCAGTGTTAGTGGATCGAACTAGACATGTCTCAGATGTGCTCGATTTGGGTCCTGGGAACGGGCAGTCCAGTCCATAGCATTAATTCCGTCATCATGCAGTAACTGCTGACACACTTCATCCACATGAGGCCTAGCATTGTCATGCTTCACAAAGAACCCAGGGTTCGGTGAACCTGTATGGGTACGTGCACACGATGCGGATTTTGCTGCGGATCTGCAGCGTTTCCGCAGCTGTGGATCCGCAGCAGTTTCCCATGAGTTTACAGTACAATGTAAACCTATGGGAAACAAAACGCTGTGCACATGCTGCGTAAAAAAAAACGCGCGGAAACGCAGCGGTATACATTCCGCAGCATGTCACTTCTTTCTGCGGATTCCACAGCGGTTTTACATCTGCTCCAATAGAAATCAGCAGTTGTAAAACTGCAGGAAAAGCCACGGTAAATCTGCGGATTTATCAGATCTGCTGAAATCTGCTGCGGAAAAATCCGCAGTAGACCATAATACGTGTGCACATAGCCTTAATAGTTTCACAATGGGTCTGAGGATCTCATGCCGGTACCTAATGGTAGTAATGATACCCATGGCCAGCATATGGAGGTCTGTGTCTCCCTCCGAAGCAATACCTCCCCACACCATTGCAGACTCACTGCCAAACTGGTTATGCTGGAGGATGTTGCTGGCAGCAGAACGTTCTCCATGGCGTTTCCAGACTGTCACATGTTCCCAGTGTGAACCTGCTCTGAACTGTGAAGAACACAGGGTGGTAATGTCTAATCTGCTAAACTTTGTGTTCTCATGCAAATGCCAATCCCCCTGCACGGTGTTGGGATGTTGGCACAACACCCACTTGTTGACCACTTTCATGGAGTCTGTTTCTGACAGTTTGGGCAGACACATGGATGTTAGTGGCCTGCTGCAGGTAGTTTTACTACGCTCCTCCCTTGTGCAAGGAAGAACAGGAGAAGGTAGCGGTTCTGTTGCTGGGTTTTTGTTTTCCTACTGCCTTCTCCTCGTATCTTCTCTGTGCTCTGGATACTGTGCTGACAGACACCTTTAGGCCGGGATCACACATGAGAGAAACACGTCCGTGTCTCGCATATGAAATCCAAGCTCTGGCGCCGGCACTGTGGAGCGGAGCGTGCGGCCGCATAGCAACACATGGAGCTGCACGCTCTGCTCCCAAGTGCCGGCGCCAGAGCTTGGATTTCACATGCGAGACACGGACGTGTTTCTCGCATGTGTGATCCCGGCCTTACCCTTCTTGCCACAGCGTTTTTTTTCTGATGGACCTTCAACGCGGCTTGCAGCGTTTTCGGGTCCGGCCAAGCTAACGCACTACTAACGGAAGCGTTCATTCTGCCATAGAAGGCTATGGCAAACGCAGTCAGACGCAAATCATGAAAAATTTCCAAATAGGACCACACGTTTTAATAGCGTTTTGAGGGTGGTCACATGTGGTCATGTGACAGGAAATGTGATTTCGGCCATTAAAATATCCCACTCACACAAAGTCTCCTGCACGTGACAGTGTTTTGCCATAGCTCTTATAAAATGTAAGTACATTTCTATATATTATATATCTCTGTATACATCATGGGAGTCTGTAATGTCCGTCGGATGTGTGTGTACTAAAAATGTATTGTTTTGTTGCACACAGATGTCGGATACAGATGTCGTCGGCAGCAGCAGCAGCAGCAGCAGCAGCAGCAGCAGCAGCGTGTCTGCGATTTTTTTCTTCTGAGTCGGTAGGCTTGCACTTTAAAAAACCATGTTGTGTGAAACTCCATTGTATTGAGCTAGGCATAACAATCCTGTTTATTGTTTTATTGTGAATAGGAGTCTTCTGAGCCCGAGGCTGCTAGACCTCCCCCCAAAAAACACGCAAAAACAACAAAGGTACATAGCACACATGTTGAATTTTTCAGGCATAAATTTATTGATCCAATGAATGTTAACATTATTTAATGTTAAAATATTTTTTTTTACATTTTACATACACAATAGGTTGTGGCACAAGGAGGACAAAAAAGAAAAAAGGTCCCTAGACGTCTGTCGTCGCCACAACTGCCAGTGGTAAATATAAAACTAGAAATATTCTATCCAATATTTACCAACAATCTATCTATTCACTTTCTATCTACTATATCTATAAACTATCAACTATCTATCGCTCCATCTATTTGTCTATCTATATCTATGTATCTATCAATATCTATGTATCTATCTATGTATCTATCTATCTATCTATCTATCTATCTATCTCTATCTATATCTATGTATCGATCTATCAATATCTATGTATCTATATATCTATCAATATCTATGTATCTATCTATCAATCTATATCTATCTATCTACATCTATCTATCTATATATTGCTATATCTATGTATCTATCTATCTCTGTATATATGAATATGGCCATCCAGTGAAATTGACACTATCAACATAACGTTTTATGTTTTACATAGTCCAAGTCAGCGACAAAAAAAAAAAAGGATTGTCGTTGATGAAGAGCCATTGACTATCCACAATGAGACACTTATTAACCTTGTGGAAGCCAACCCCTCCTTATGGGACCAGAGCGACAGCTCCCACCATGACATCGTGAAGAACCGGAAGTTGTGGGATCAAATAATCTGTCACTTTGATCCCCGATACATGGAGAAGTCGACAACCTCAAAGAAAAAAATTGGTAAATATTGGTGACGTAACATCGGAAAATGTTTAAAAAAAAAAAAAATTTTCTATCCTATCAACCTATCCACTTGTCTGCTATCTATCTCTCAATTATCAACTATCTGTACACTAGATATATATATCTATCTATCTATACACTATTTCTACACTATTTCTTATCTAACAACTATCTATCTACTATTTATATATCAACTATCGTAGCAAACTATGAACAATTTTTCCTATATCTTAACACAATCTACTATTTTTATATATATATATATATATATATTTTTTTTTAAATTTAATGCCGATGCTGTCCATACCCGTTGGAAGTCCATCCGCGATCGCTTTGTCCGTGACTACCGGAACAGTCAGAATGCACCAAGCGGATCAAGTGGCAAACGGGTGACACCGTATGTGCATTATGACCAACTGCTCTTTCTTCAGAAAACAGGGTCTCAGCGCTCGTAAGTACAAGAAGGTCTGTGTGCGAGACTAAATTGTTTAAAGGAAAATAAGTAATTTTTGTTTTTGGGTTACAGCACAATATGCAGTACCGCTGCTCCTAGACCAGCAGAGGAACTTGAGCCTTCTTCAGTGGAACCAACGCAACCTGAAGATGTCTGGCATCAGCGAGCCACGATCTGCGGATAGAAACACTGTTGCTGCAGGTGTGAGTGCCCGGTTGCAATCACAGCGTGGACGCAAGCGAGCATCTCAAAAAGATGAAGCAGATGCAATTATCGTGGATGGACTCCAACGGGTAGAGGACATGTGTCGCAGTGAGCTCAAAGACCTGAGACGAGAAATTACCGAGCTGCAAGCACGCGAGTCTGTCTACTCTGCTAATGAGTGGAAGCTACTTTTATTATCCTATGTGCCTGTAGTACAAAATATCCCGGCACATAGAAACCTTATGTTTCGACAAAGACTTAACGAGCTTGTAGAGGAATTTGTGGGCACCGAGGAACCCGCTCCATCGGGAAGAAGACTGGACATGCCGCCCTACAACCCTCAATATAGAGGCCGGGGTGAAACGAGCGTGGAACCTCAAAGACAATGTAGCAGTCCATCATATAGTTGGGCAGACAATACTCCCGTGCAGTACCAAAGTCTTTAGTACAGTTCACTGTCCACAGCCAGGTGCAATTACCGCGTTGCAATTTTTTTTGGGGGGGTTTTTTTGTTGTTAATTTCTATTTTCCTTTTTTTTTTTCATCCCTATGGGATATCATATGTTACACCTGTGTACCAACAGTTTGTTGGGAAAATACAAAAACATTTAGTAAACTGTTTCAAATTTCAGATTCTTGTATGACTTTAACTTTAACTTTTTACACGACATAAGGTAACTTTTTACACGACATCAGGTTAAACAACATAACTTTTTACACTACGTAACTTTTTACACGACATCAGGAAGACTTTAAATTATTTTCACACGTGTCTGTCTTGCCATGGAACCTGGCCTTCATGTGTGAAGTAGTGTGCAAATTGATCACGAATCCTCATTATTTGTGATGCAGAACGAACTGTAGTCGATTCAATGCTACTGAGGTTCGACTCACAATCATTGGGGTCTACCAACTGGGGTTCATGTCTCGCCACAAAATTGTGCAGACAGATGCATGCCTTCACAACACGGTCCACATTGTCTGGTTGCAGTTGCATGCAGGTTAGTAAAATCCGCCATTTCAATGTCAAAATCCCAAAGGCACACTCCACATAACGTCTAGCCCGGCTCAAGCGATAATTAAAAATGCGCCTGCTGGAATCTAGACTACGGCTTGAGTAGGGCTTGAGGAGATTTTGTCCTAGTTGGAAGGCCTCATCACCAACTAAAACATAGGGCAAACTTGGGCCTTCGGTCCCCGGAAGAGGTCGTGATGACGGTATGTTTAAACTTCGGCTGTACAAACATTGGCCCATGTTGGAGTCTCTGAATACTCTGGAATCGTTAGTTCGGCTATAAGCTCCAATATCCACAGCAACAAAACGGTACCTGGCATCCGCAATCGCCATCAATACTATAGAAAAGTATTTTTTATAGTTATAGTAGAGGGAACCACTATGTGCAGGTTTCTGAATCCGAATGTGCTTTCCGTCCACGGCACCAATACAATTGGGGAAATTAGCCACATCCTCGAACTGTTGGGAAATTGCTAGCCACATTTCTGATGTTGGTGTTGGTAGCACAAGTGGTTGCAAGTTGTTCCAAATGGCATCACAAGTTTCCCGAACCAGTTGACAAATTGTTGACTTCCCAAGTCGAAATTGGTAATGCAGTGACGCAAAAGTTTCTCCGGTAGCCAGATATCTGTTGACATTCAAAAACAAAAAAAAAAAATTAGGATTTTAATGATCATCTAAAGGCTAGTTTACAATATAATATACAATTGCAAAATGAACATTAGGCCACACGATACCGAGATCTAGTCTTTGTCAATAGAATGATAAAAAAATGTATAATTACCTCAGTCACTACTAAACGTTGCTCCGCACTGATGCTTTCACGAAAAGTGCTGCGATGATGATGTATCTCATCCTTCACATGTGAGAGCAGAACATCAAAGGTCTCAATGGACATCCGTAGATAGCGTTGGAATTTGAAGGGATGATCCCGAAGCTGCACATACAGGGTGTGAAAGGCACCATATGTACTCCGCAAGAAATTCACTTCGTGGATCCAATATCTCCTTTGCGAACTACGCTTTCTCTGCCGAAGTCGCAACCGCATCAAGCGAAATCTGACGAGCTCAGACACAAACATCTTGCTAGCAGAAGTTCACTCAATGCTTTCAAAATGGAGAATGAGTCTGTGCCCACACCCGACAATGACCAAAAGGAAAAAAAAAAAAAAAAAAAAAATAACTTTATTGACAGTGACAAACGCAGACAAACGGATACTTCGTAAACGGACATCAAGATGAAAAAACGCGATCACATGCGTTAACGCTAGCGTTACTGTGACGACGAATTTCACATATTTTTGCTCCGTTTCTGTACATGCGTTTAACGCATCCGTTTAACGCCATGTACTTGACGCAATGTGAACCTAGCCTTAGGGTTAGGATCCCTAGGGTTAGGGTCCCTAGGGCTAGGGTTAGGATCCCTAGGGTTACTAGGGATCCTAACCCTAACCCTAGGGATCCTAACCCTAGGGATCCTAACCCTAGCTATTTCTGTTTATAGTGGGTTTTCTAGTTGATTTTGATGATTGGCAGCTGTCACACACTTCTCATCATGCGTTTCAAAAACGCAAACGCAGGAAAAAACGCATGTAAACGCGTCAAAATGCCGTGTTTTTTTACCACATGCAAAAACGCATGCGTCTAAAAAACACGTTTACACGCGTTTTTTGCACCACATGCGTTTGCGTTACAAACGCTGCATTTTTTAACGCAAATGTGAAACTAGCCTATAGAAATAAAATTTCCTATTACACTGTGTGCAGGATTATTAGGTAAGTTGTATTTTAGAGGATTATTTTTATTATTCATCAACAACTTTGTTCTCAATCAACCCAAAAGACTCATAAATATCAAAGCTTAATATTTTTGGAAGTTGGAGTGTTTTTTTTTTTTTTTTTTTTTTTTTTTTTTTTTTTTTTTAGATTTGGCTATCTTAGGAGGATATCTGTTTGTCCAGGTAACTATTACTGTGCAGAATTATTAGGCAACTTAACCCCTTTACCCCCAAGGGTGGTTTGCACGTTAATGACCGGGCCATTTTTTACAATTCTGACCACTGTCCCTTACAACTCTGGAACGCTTCAACGGATCCCGGTGATTCTGACACTGTTTTCTTGTGACATATTGTACTTCATAATAGTGGTAAAAATTCTTCGATAGTACCTGCGTTTTTGTGAAAAAAAAAAAACAGAAATTTGGCGAAAAATATGAAAATTTCGCAATTTTCCAACTTTGAATTTTTATGCAATTAAATCAGAGATATGTCACACAAAATACTTAATAATTAACATTTCCCACATGTCTACTTTACATCAGCACAATTTTGGAACCAAAATTTTTTTTTGTTAGGGAGTTATAAGGGTTAAAAGCTGACCAGCAATTTCTCATTTTTACAACACCATTTTTTTTTTTTTTAGGGACCACATCTCATTTGAAGTCATTTTGAGGGGTCTATATGATAAAAATACCCAAGTGTGACACCATTCTAAAAACTGCACCCCTCAAGGTGCTCAAAACCATATTCAAAAAGTTTATTAACTCTTCTGGTGCTTCACAAGAATTTTTGGAATGTTTAAATAAAAATGAACATTTAACTTTTTTTCACAAAACATTTACTTCAGCTCCAATTTGTTTTTTTACCAAGGGTAACAGGAGAAAATGGACCCCAAAAGTTGTTGTACAATTTGTCCTGAGTACACCGATACCCCATATGTGGGGGTAAACCACTGTTTGGGCTCATGGGAGAGCTCGGAGGGGAAGGAGCGCCGTTTTGACTTTTCAGTGCAAAATTGACAGGAATTGAGATGGGACGCCATGTTGCGTTTGGAGAGCCACTGACGTGCCTAAACACTGAAAACCCCCACAAGTGACACCATTTTGGAAAGTAGACCCCCTAAGGAACTTATCTAGATGTGTTTTGAGCGCTTTGACCCACCAAGGGCTTCACAGAAGTTTATAATGCAGAGCCGTAAAAATAAAACAAAAATTTTTTCCCACAAAAATTATTTTTTTAGCCCCCAGTTTTGTATTTTTCCGAGGGTAACAGGAGAAATTGGACCCCAAAAGTTGTTGTCCAATTTGTCCTGAGTGCGCTGATACCCCATATGTGGGGGTAAACTCCTGTTTGGGCGCATGGGAGGGCTCGGAAGGGAAGGAGCACTGTTTTACTTTTTCAACGCAGAATTGGCTGGAATTGAGATGGGACGCCATGTCGCGTTTGGAGAGCCCCTGATGTGCCTAAACAGTGGAAACCCCCCAATTATAACTGAAACCCTAATCCAAACACACCCCCCCCCCCTAATCCCAACAGTAACCCTAACCACACCTCTAACCCTGACACACCCCCTAACCCTAATACCAACCCTATTCCCAACCGTAAATGTAATCTAAACTCTAACTCTAACTCTATACGTTTTTTTTACATTTTTCCCTAACTAAGGGGGTGATGAAGGGGGGTTTGATTTACTTTTATAGCGGGTTTTTTAGCGGATTTTTGATTGGCAGCCGTCACACACTGAAAGACGCTTTTTATTGCAAAAAATATTTTTTGCGTTACCACATTTTGAGAGCTATAATTTTTCCATCTTTTGGTCCACAGTCATGTGAGGTCTTGTTTTTTGCGGGACGAGTTGATGTTTTTATTGGTAACATATTCGGGCTTTTTTATTGGTAACATATTCGGGCACGTGACATTTTTTGATCGCTTTTTATTCCGATTTTTGAGAGGCAGAATGACCAAAAACCAGCTATTCATGAATTTCTTTTGGGGGAGGCGTTTATAGAGCGTTTGGTAAAATTGATAAAGCAGTTTTATTCTTCGGGTCAGTACGTTTACAGTGATACCTCATTTATATCATTTTTTTATGTTTTGGCGCTTTTATACGATAAAAACAATTTTATAGAAAAAATAATTATTTTACTCGGACTCCCATGACAGCACGACGAGAGAGGGGATCCGCCCATTAGGAACAGGAAACCTACAGATACAAAAGGGCGGCACCTCTCCCTTGCCTCAGTTGGTTTCCTGTTCCTAAGGGGACGGGTGCCTACAGAAGGAGCCCAGGTCGGCCGGCCGAATACGGTAGCGGGGGGGTCTCTACCTCGGCCGGTGCGGAGATCCCTGGAGACGCCACGGTGGTCCTTGCTGGATTGCACGCGGTGGCGTTCGCAGCAGGGAGCGGAGTCCGGAGGATTTCCTGCCTCCATCAGCGTCGGCGCAGGTAAGTATCTCCCATTGGTGGTGCAGCGGTACGGAGTGGTTGCGGGTGCCAGGGTCAGGTGTGTGGGTGAGCCCCCGGAGCGCTGCGATCCATCCCCGGCGTCCTGCACCGCTCTCAGCACGTGCTGGAGCGTTTCCGGGTGCAGTGACGTGGGGGGCGGAGTTAGTAGCCGCTTCCGGGTCGCCGGACGTCTGCGCATGCGCGGTCGATCCAAGATGGCGGCGCCCATCGCATCTGAACGCCGGTTTGTTCGCAAGACCTCCTGCCCTCCCTGCTGTGTCCTGGGCCAATAGGGACAGCGCTGGCCCATCTGCTGACCGGATCCAAGGGGGATTTAAGCAGGTTACGATGATAGAACCCTGCTTTTGGTCGCAATTCGTCATGGAGAGTGGTGGTGAGCAGCAGCAGCTGCCAGACGAGGTGCGTCAGAAGCCCAAGCAGAAAGATAGAGGCGACCAGCCCAGTCGTAAAAGCTCATCCGAGCAGGGATCCAGAGCTTCGACTAGGAAAGAACCCCCTCGTATTCCGGTACTTTACTTTGGCGCACGGGTCAGTGATCTACGTGAAAGTTCACTCTGACGCGGGCCCCTTATACTTTATCTTTCCAGGGAAAGAAGAGTACGGACAAATCAAAACATAAGGAGTGTGCCCTCTGTGGAGTCCCCTTACCTGATTCTTGTTCTAAAAAGTTATGTGCCCCCTGTATACAACAGACGGTGAGGTCTACAGGAGTGGTTGGGTGGAAGTGACTTTAGGTCAGATAGTAGTTATCACTTATATTGTCCTCCCCTAGGTAGCAGAAGAGTCTGTGAGGGCGGCAAACCTAAAGGAAATGATCCGGCTGGAAGTAAGGGAATCACTACGGTCCCTATCCCAAGCGGAAGGCTCGAAACATAGGACCCCCCTGGACTCTAATTCTTCAGAGAAAGAAAGAGAGGAAAGTGCCTATCTCTCTAGTCCTTTCTCCTCTTCATCGGATGAGGAGTCTGGACGATTCTGTCTACCCTTGGATAGGATAGACAAGGTAGTCAAATCAGTTAGAGGCACGATGGGTATAGAGGAACCTAAATCACAGCCCTCAAAACAGGAGTTGATGTTTAGCGGACTGGATCGTAAAAAACATAGATCTTTTCCGGTAAACGAGAAGATCCAGGACTTGATCCTCAGAGAATGGAAGAAACCGGAAAAAAAGGGGGCCTTACCGCCAGCATTAAAACGCAGGTATCCCTTTGATGATCCGGTTGTGGATACGTGGGATAAAGCCCCTAAGTTGGACGCGGCAGTAGCAAAAGCGTCAAAGAAAGCCTCATTACCTTTTGAGGATGTGGGGACCCTCAAAGATCCTCTGGACAGGAAGGCGGATATCTTCCTTAAAGGTACCTGGGAGATGGCGGCTGGATCTCTCAGACCAGTCGTGGCCGCAACTTGTACAGCCAGGTCATTAATGGTCTGGCTAGATCAGTTAGAGTCCCAGCTTAAGGACGGTGCATCCAGAGATACTATTCTGAAGGCTCTACCAACAATTCAGAATGCTGCGGCTTTCCTATCGGACGCATCTGTGGACTCTGTCAGAATGGCGGCTAGAGCGGCAGGACTATCTAACGCGGCTCGCAGGGCCTTATGGTTAAAATGCTGGTCAGGTGACATTCAGTCCAGAACTAAACTCTGCACCATTCCGTGTGAAGGACAATATCTCTTTGGTCCAACTCTGGATGAGTTGCTGGAAAAGGCAGGGGATGATAAAAAGAAATTTCCCAATCTGTATTCAGCATCCTACCGCCGACCCTTCAATCGAAGGAGGTTTGGTCGCGGGAAGAAACGCGGGTCCTCTCCCTCTAGAGAGAGTTATAGATGGGAAGATAGACGCGGAAGAGGTACGGGCTACATGTTTCGCCGTTCCTCAAAAGATCAGAAAAAACCGGACCAATGACTAGCGATCCCTGTGGGGGGGGTAGACTGTCAGCATTCTCCTCAGCATGGCTTGACATTACGAACAGTAACTGGGTCAGAGGCATTATAACAAAAGGTCTAAGGCTGGACTTCAATCACTGGCCTCGAGAAAAATTTAAGTTAACCCCCTTACGTTCCTCCCCCCTTGAGCAAGCAGCTCTAGAAGCAGAGGTCATGAACTTGTGCTCCAAAAACGTTTTGATTGAAATTCCAGAATCAGAAAGAGGGAGGGGATTTTACTCTCCTCTTTTTCTGATCAAGAAGCCAGACAGTTCTTTTAGAACGATCATAAATCTCAAATGTCTTAATGAGTTCCTGGTCAATGAATCGTTCAAAATGGAAACAATTAATTCAGCAATAAAAATGTTGTTTAATCACGGTTTCATGGTAGTTGTAGATCTAAAAGATGCATACTATCATGTTCCGATACATGAAGACTTCCAGAGGTTCCTGAGAGTAGCTGGGTCAATGGGGGGACAGATTCGCCACTTCCAGTTCAGAGCTTTTCCCTTTGGCTTATCAGCGGCTTCTAGGGTGTTTACAAAGCTAGTGGCCGAGGTCATGGCGCACTTACGAGAGTCTGACATCCTGATTATTCCCTACTTGGATGATTTCCTTATAGTAGGGAGCTCAGCAGACCATTGCCTTTCTCAACTAGAAACAGCCACATCCAAACTTGAGCGTCTGGGGTGGATCAGCCCCCCAAAATACAAAGATTCTTAGGACTGTTGTTAAACTCAGAATCCCAACAGTGTTGTCTTCCACCCGACAAGTTGTTACACATCCAGCAACAGGTGTCTAAGGCAATTGATAAACCATCCATGACCCTTAGACAGGCTATGTCACTATTAGGATCTTTAACCTCTTGCATTCCCGCTGTCCGTTGGGCCCAATTCCACACCAGACCGTTACAATCCGAGGTGCTAGTTAATGATAGAATTCTACATGGGTCCTTGCAGAGTCAGATTACTTTAGGTCCAAAAACTCTTACATCTCTTAGGTGGTGGCTAAACAATGGAAATTTATCAGCGGGAGTTCCCTGGGTGACACAGGTAGCACGTATTGTAACAAAAGACGCTAGCCCTTCGGGTTGGGGAGCACATATGGATGACATGATAGTTCAGGGTCTATGGAACCCCCTAGCATCAGCCTCCTCCAACCAAAAAGAGTTAATGGCAGTAGAACTTTCAGTGAAAAAATTCCTCATATATCTGCAGGGTCATCATGTCAAGATCCTCTCGGACAACCAGGTGGCGGTCGCATACATAAATCACAAGGGTGGAACTCATTCCGAATCACTGATGAGAGTGGCGGATCGTCTGTTCCAGACAGCGGAAAATCATTTCTTATCTTTAACCGCTCTACATATAAGAGGAAAAGAAAATGTCAAAGCGGACTTTCTAAGCTGCAACACCTTAAGGCAAGGGGAGTGGTCTCTAAACAGTCTCGTGTTCGACCAGATTGTCCACAAATGGGGACATCCAGAGGTAGATTTATTTGCCACCAGGGACAACCGAAAGACAATAAAATTCTGTTCTCTAAATCCAAGGGAGAATCCTCTGGCGGTAGACGCCTTTCTGATCAATTGGGATTTTCGGCTGGCTTATGCGTTTCCTCCACTAGGCCTGATACCCCTGGTAATCAGGAAGATAAGAGAAGATTGAGCCAGAGTTATATTGATTGCCCCATTCTGGCCCAGAAGGGCCTGGTTCACTTGGCTCAGGATCATGTCAGTGGAGGACCCCTGGGTACTTCCGGAGATTCCAGATTTGCTCTACCAGGGTCCGCTCAGCCATCCTCAAGTAAAGAATCTCCACTTAACGGCATGGATTTTGAAAGGGCGTTACTAAAAAGCAAAGGGTTCTCCCCGAGTTTAATTGAAACCCTTATGAAAAGTAGGAAGCAAATAACCACAACAATCTACGCTAGAACCTGGCGGAAGTTTCTGGCCTCTTCTGATTTTAATTTAGAAGAGGGAATACCTATAAAACAAATCTTAGAATTCCTGCAAAGAGGCTTAGAGCTAGATCTATCCACTAGTACTCTAAGGGTACAAGTCTCGGCCCTAGGGGCTCTATTTTCCTGTAACATCGCCAATAATTATTGGATCTCAAAGTTCATTAAAGCATCTAGTAGAACTAGACCCATACATAAAGATAGATCTATGCCTTGGGATCTCAACCTAGTCCTGTCAGCATTGACTAGAGAGCCGTTTGAACCATTACAATTAGCTTCAATTAAGGCCTTATCCCTTAAGACAGCATTTCTTGTAGCAATTACATCTGCCCATAGAGTGGGAGACATACAAGCTCTCTCCAAGCTTTCCCCTTATACAGAGTTTCTGCCAGATAGGGTAGTCCTCAGACCAGACCCGGCCTATTTACCAAAAGTGTCGTCACGGTTTCACAGGTCACAGGAGTTAGTCTTACCATCCTTCCTTCCCAATCCCTCCAACCCTAAAGAAGAACTACTCCATACATTAGATGTTAGGAGATGCCTGCTAGAATACATCTCTGTTACCGATACGTGGAAGAAAGATGATGCGTTATTTTTATCTTTCCAAAATCCTAGAAAGGGACTCGGGGTATCAAAGTACACACTAGCAAAGTGGATTAGGGAGGCTATCTCTTTGGCTTATACTGCAGGTGGGGGTCCGGCTCCGCAGAATCTGAGGGCGCATTCCACCAGGGCCATGGCTACATCCTGGGCGGAAAAATCTGGAGTATCAATCGACCAGATATGTAAGGCGGCCACATGGTCATCCCCGTCCACCTTCTTTAGACACTATAGGTTGGATTTGGGGGCTTCCTCTGATCTCACATTCGGGTTAAGGGTGCTACAGGCCATAGTCCCTCCCTAAGGTACCTTACATCTCTGTAATTCTCTCGTCGTGCTGTCATGGGAGTCCGAGTAAAGCATTAAGCTACTTACTGGTAGCGGCATTTCTCGGAGGCCCATGACAGCACCCTTAGTTCCCTCCCTATTCACGTGGGGGTTGCACTCCCTATAAATGTATATATCTCACATATGATTCCAGTTCCAATAGATGGCTGAAATTTTGTATATAATCTGTATATAGTGTATATTTTTG
This sequence comes from Ranitomeya imitator, assembly GCF_032444005.1. Lineage (NCBI taxonomy): Eukaryota > Metazoa > Chordata > Amphibia > Anura > Dendrobatidae > Ranitomeya > Ranitomeya imitator. The sequence goes on from NC_091282.1 coordinate 451,011,584, forward strand.
TGTGTCACTAACCGCGGTAGTCCTCTCAAGACTCTGAAATACAACTGAGGCAAGGGAGAGGTGCCGCCCTTTTGTATCTGTAGGTTTCCTGTTCCTAATGGGCGGATCCCCTCTCTCGTCGTGCTGTCATGGGCCTCCGAGAAATGCCGCTACCAGTAAGTAGCTTAATGCTTTTGCATCGCTTTATTCTCAGGACTATAACTTTTTTTTATTTTTTTTTGCTGATGCTGTATGGCGGCTCGTTTTTTGCGGGACAAGATGACGTTTTCAGCGGTACCATGGTTATTTATATCTGTCTTTTTGATCGCGTGTTATTCCACTTTTTGTTCGGCGGTATGATAATAAAGCGTTGTTTTTTGCCTCGTTTTTTTTTTTTTTTTCTTACGGTGTTTATTGAAGGAGTTAACTAGTGGGTCAGTTTTATAGGTAGGGCTGTTACGGACGCGGCGATACTAAATATGTGTACTTTTATTATTTTTTTATTTAGATAAAGAAATGTATTTATGGGAATATTTTTTTTTTTTTTTTCATTATTTAGGAATTTTTTTTAAACTTTACTTTGTCCCAGGGGGGGGACATCACAGATCGTTGATCTGACAGATTGCACAGCACTCTGTCAGATCAGCAATCTGAGTTAGAACACTGCAGGCTTACCAAGCGCCTGCTCTGAGCAGGCACTTGGTAAGCCACCTCCCTCCCTGCAGGACCCGGACGCCGCGGCCATCTTGGATCCGGGCCTTGCTGCAGGGAGGAAGGTAGGAGACCCTCGCAGCAACGCGATCACATCGCGTTGCTGCGGGGGGCTCAGGGAAGCCCGCAGGGAGCCCCCTCCCTGCGCGATGCTTCCCTGTACCGCTGGCACATCGCGATCATATTTGATCGCGGTGTGCCGGGGGTTAATGTGCCGGGGGCGGTCCGTGACCGCTCCTGGCTCATAGTGCCGGATGTCAGCTGCGATAGGCAGCTGACACCCGGCCGCGCTCCCCCCGTGAGCACGGCCGATCGCGTATGACGTACTATCCCATCGGTGGTCATAGGGGCCCACCCCACCTCGACGGGATAGTACATCTAATGTCAGAAAGGGGTTAATAAAAACTAGATATATTCCCATCTCACTAAACCAATATAACTGCACAAAATATAAAAATAAACATTTCTAACATGCAAAAACAAAACGCCAAAAAATTTGTGACCAATATAGCCACCTTTCTTTATGATGACACTCAGCAGCCTTCCATCCATAGATTCTGTCAGTTGCTTGATCTGTTTATGATCAACATTGCGTGCAGCAGCCACCACAGCCTCCCAGACACTGTTCCGAGAGGTGGACTGTTTTCCCTCCCTGTAGATCTCACATTTTGAGGGACCACAAGTTCTCTATGGGGTTCAAATCAGGTGAACAAGGGGGCCATCTCATTATCTTTTCTTCTTTGAGACCTTTACTGGCCAGCCACGCTGTGTAGTAGTTGGAGGCATGTGATGGAGCATTGTCCTGCATGAAAATCATGTTTTTCTTGAACGATACCGACTTCTTCCTGTACCATTGCTTGAAGATGATGTCTTCCAGAAACTGGCAGTAGGTCTTAGAGTTGAGCTTTACTCCTTCCTCAACTCGAAAAGGTCCCACAAGTTCATCTTTGATGATACCAGCCCATAACAGTACCCCACCTCCACCTTGCTAGCGTCTGAGTCGGAGTGGAGCTCTCTGCCCTTTATGATCCAGCCTCTGGCCCATCCATCTGGCCCATCAAGAGTCACTCTCATTTCATCAGTCCATAAAACCTTTGAAAAGTCAGTCTTAAGATATTTCTTGGCCCAGTCTTGATGTTTTATCTTATGTTTCTTGTTCAAAGATGGTCGGTCGTTTTTCAGCCTTCCTTACCTTGGCCATGTCCCTGAGTATTGCACACCTTGTGCTTTTTGTTACTCCAGTAACGTTGCAGCTCTGAAATATGGCACAACTGGTGGCAAATGGCATCTTGGCAGCTTCACGCTTGATTTTCCTCAATTCATGGGCAGTTATTTTGCGCCTTTTTTGCCCAACACCCTTCTTGCGAACCTGTTGGCTATTTGTCATGAAACACTTGATAGTTTGGTGATCACGCTTCAAAAGTTTGTCAATTTCAAGATTGCTGCATCCCTCTGCATGTCATCTCACAATTTGGGACTTTTCAGAGCCCGTCAAATCTCTCTTCTGAGCCATTTTGCCAAAGGAAAGGTTAGTTGCCTTATAATTAAGCACACCTTATATAGGGTTTTGATGTCATTAGACAACACCCCTCCTCACATCACCTGATTTACTTAATTGGTAGTTAGCTCTCAAGCCTGAACAGCTTGGAGTAGGACAACATGCATAAAAAGTATCATGTGATCAAAACACAACTTGCTGAATAATTCTGCACACAGTGTATAAAACAGAAGTCTCACTGAAAAAAAGCAATGGGTAGGAGAATGAGGGTGATATTCTATGCTGCCAATGTAGATAACAAGAAACTGGGGACGAATGAAGGTAAGGTCAAGTGGATCATTCTGTGTTTGAACCAACTTATTCCTCAGGAGAACCATATTAATAGATTCACTGCGTGGTATCCTGATGAAGTTACAAAACATCCAACACGTGATGGTGTCTCCGCGACTTTTCTACATGCATTTGCATATTTCCCATAAGGGATGGGGGCAGTGTTCTGGATCACTGCGTTGAGAAACACGTGATGGTGTCTCCGCGGTGTTGGATGTTTTGATCTCCCCGAGGTCATTCATCCTTATGTTTTATAGTCCTTTTACTAGGCACTGCTCCTAATAGCCAGTTTCCTCCTCCACTCTGATGAGGGGCAAAAACCCCGAAACTGCTGTCTCTGGATGGATACCATGTTTTGGCATAGGTGGTTTTCCTTTTTGGATGCTGCCCTTCCCGTGGTTGTTCCTTCCCGGTGAAAGACCTGGCTCTTTATTGCTTGCGTTGAGAAACACGTGATGGTGTCTCTGCGGCTTTTCTACATGCAGCTGTTTATTTCCCATAAGGAATGGGAGCAGTGTTCTGGATCACTGCGTTGAGAAACACGTGATGGTGTCTCCGCGGTGTTGATATTTTGATTTCCCCGAGGTCATTCATCCTAATGTTTATATTTCACAAAATGTTGGCAGAGCCCCCCCCCCACAGCAGCGCCGGACACCCCCTCATCCCAGCCTGCAGTAACTGTAAGGTATATCCGCATTGTAAGACTCACCCCCATTTTCCCCCGAAATTTGGAGGAAAAAAGTGCGTCTTATATTCTGAAAAATACGGTACTTTCCAGGCACAGTGCACAGCTGAGAAGGGAAGGAGCGCCATATTACAGTGCACATTTTGCTAGAATGGCTTGCGTGTGACATGTCACATTAGCAGAGGCCCTGAGGTCCCAGAACAGCAGAACACCCCTTCCTCCCTCCCTTGTGACCTCACTTTACAAACTGCACCGCTCAGTGGATTAATCTGAGTGCAGTGATCATATTACCACAGGCGTGTCACAGAATTTTATACCAGTGGGCAGTAAATAAAAAATGAAATTTTTATCGCAAAAATGTTTGTTTTAGGCCCAGATTTGAAATACACACAGGGAAATGGGTAGAAATGGCACCAAAATGTGTCCTACAATTGCTGCTGAATGTAGCAATGCATTATATGTGGCTGTACAGTACTGCATAGCCACACGGTGAGACTCTGGAGGTGTGGAGCGCCATTTAACTATTGGAGAACAAATGATCATAGAATAGTTTGCATACACAGTGCACCTAATTGCCAGTAGAGCAATATGGAATGGATTTATATTTTTGTTTTTGTTTCGTCTTTATGGTACATTTCTATTTCTCCACTAGGTGGCTCTCTTGCATATTTGAATACATTCTAAAGACCTGCTCCAGGGACCCTTTGCCATGTTCATTTTATTTTGGGCGCACAGACATTTGCATAATAAATGTCATTTTTGAACAGGAGTTTTCATTTTCTAAACATTTATCTAAATGCAGATGCCACAGACGGCTAGCAATCACTGAAGTGGGTGTGCGTATGTTGACAGTGGAGATGCACTACTGTTGCCTTTTCACATCAAACTGAATGAATCTTTCAGGAGACAGTCAGATATGTGCTGTATGTATATCCTACTAGGAAGATTACATGCAAATAGACTACCCTTTTAGGCATATTTTGTGAAACCCAGCTGATGGTTTGTGTTTTTTCTGAGCCAGTTTTTGTTTTATTTTTATTTTTTGCATGATTATACTAGTAAATCAGTGGAATCCTGTTTTTGCTTTATTTTAAAAGATTTTGATCTAAATAATAATTCAAAATGTGAATATAAGGGTATGTGTACATGTATTTTTTAGAGCTGGGGATTTTTCCGCAGCGGATTTCCGAAATCCGCAGGTAAGAGGCACTGCGTTTTACCTGCGGATTAACCGCGTTTTTTATGCGGAATTTGTGCGGATTCCACCTTTGGTTTTACACGTGTGGATTCCTATAGAGGAGCATGTGTAAACCGCAGCGGAATCCGCACAAAGAATTGACATGCTGCGGGATTTAAACAGCAGCGTTTCCGCGCCATTATTTCTGCAGCATGGGCACCACGGATTGCGTTGTCCATAGGTTTACATTGTACTGTAAACGCATGGAAAGCTGCTGCGGATTCGCAGCAAAATCCGCAACGTGTGCACATAGCCAGTCTGCCAGCATTATATTTAAAAGTGGATTGCACTTTAAAGTGTCATAAAACAGTAGTACAATCAGGTATAACAAACTTTGAGGAAAAAGAACCCTGCTCAAATTGATCATGCCCAAGATTATTCTGGATGCCAGTGTTTTTTGGGGACTTATTCCCTTTGTGATTCTGTGAACAGTTTTTTTTATTTTTTTTAATTTAGTGTAGTGTCCAAAACTCATTCTGGGATCTTAACCGAAGAAGTCTGCAGTGGCATCGGCTGCTTGGATTAAAAGCATGTGAACGAAGCCTAACACAGGGCATTTGAGGAACAGACTCGCTACGTCCGATTTTGCTCAGTTGATGCTTTTGTATATTTAATTCTTAACTTCTTCGTAAAGGCCATTTCTGCCGGGATTCAACCATTAATTCCAGAGAAGGGAGAGAGGGGATTCAAAATGATATAAATAAACTGGAGCAGTGGGCAGTAACTAACAGAATGGTCTTTAACAAGGAAAAATGCAAAGTACTACATCTGGGCGATAAAAATGAAAAAAGCATATACAGAATGGGAGGAATAGGGCTAAGCAACAGCACATGTGAAAAAGAATTGGGTATACTAATAGATCATAAACTGAACATGAGTCAACAGTGTGATCCAGCAGCAAAAAAGGCAAATGCAATTCTGGGATGTATTAACTGAAGCATAGAGTGTAGATCACGCAAAGTCATTATTGCCCTCTACTCCTCTTTGGTCAGACCTCATCTGGAATACTCTTTCCAGTTATGGGCACCACATTTTAAAGAAGACATCAACAAACTAGAGCACGTTCAGAGAAGAGCAATCAGAATGGTGACTGGTCTGCAAACCATGTCCTATGAGGAACGGTTACAGAATTTGGGAATCTTTTAGTTGCAAAAAGGAAGACTGAGGGGAAACTTAATAGCTGTCTACAAATATCTCAAGGGCTGTCACATTGTAGAGGGATCATCTTTATTCTTATTTGCACAAGGAAAGACTAGAAGCAATGGGATGAAACTGAATGGGAGGAGACACAGATTAGATATTTCAAAAACATTTCTAAGTTGGGGTGATCAATGAGTGAAACAGGCTGCCACGAGAGGTGGTGAGTTCTACTTCAAAGGAAGTCTTTACACAGAGGCTGGACAGACATCTCTCTGGGATGATTTACTGAATCTTGCTTTGAGCAGGGGGTTGGACCAGATGACTCAGGAGGTCTCTTCCACCTCTACCATTCTATGATTCTATGGGACCTCTTTTATGAAAAGCAGAAAGATTGACCGGTTAGATGAGCATATGAAATATTGTCTCATTTTTCATCTGTATTATTTGACATTTGTATGGCATGTGTTTTTGTACATCAACATCTAAAAAAATTTTGCAAGGCTAAATACAGTTTCCTGTGTTACTAACTGCAAAGTATTCACAAAAATGCATGCTAATGTCGATGATCTGTATCTCGTATGTCACGGAGCGTCCACTAATGTACAGTCTAGGCCTCAAAGTACCTCGGACTGCTCACTAACATACATTCGAAGCCTCTAATCACCTTTGTCTGCCCAGTACCATATCATCTAGGACATTACAGCACTGGGCTGTCAAAGGTGCTTAGTCCAGGCCTCTAAGCTGTCTGTGCCAATCCATTAATGTATAGTCCAACTTCTAAGCACCTCTGTGACAGCCGAGAAACATACCATTTAATCTTCTAAGCACCTCTTAGAAGTCCACTAATATACAGTCCATGCCTCTAAGCACCTCTGACAGTCTACTAACAAACTGTCAACACTTTTTTTTAAGCACTTCTGTAAAAGTCCACTAACATACAGCCTTATCCTTCGAATCTCGGCTTCAGGAAAATGGCCGCCGCGATGTCCATCTGCGCACGCGCGGCATCCCGCGGCCATTTTCCTGAAGCCCCGGGAAGCAGGAGACTTCATCTGCGCACGCGCGGCCTCAGGAAGATGGCCGCGCCCACCGAGAAACCGCTGAATAGCGGCGAGCGCGCTCTTTTTCTACAGCTGCGCAGTGCATTCGGCACTTGCGCATGCGAGAAGCATTACGCCACCAACGGGAACATAAGCAAGATGTGGGGGAGAAACAGCGCTGTGACCACGCCTATCTGACCTGACCAGCCTGATTGACAGGCGAAAAAGGCCACTTTTGTAAGGTATTTCGGCAGCATAGGTAGGGAATCAGGGGACAAAAAAACCCTATTGTAAAGCACAGCTCAGACCCTATTTAACGGTATTTTTATCTCCTACTGAAAAAACGGGGTGACAGGTTCCCTTTAAGAACCTCACTGATAGCCCATTAACGTACAGTCTTGGCCTCTAAGCACCTCTGAGATTCTATTAACATATAGTCCAGGCCTCTTGGAAACTCTTTGACTGCCAAATAATGGCTCCAAGCAACTGAGTCTGTGCCCTTCGCTTGCCTGTTTTCAAATTGACATAATTGTAAAAAATAAAGTAAGGAACACAAGGTTGTGTGTGTAATATAATTAGTAGCATTTCAGCTCTCTGGTATTCGCTTGGATACGCACTGGCAAAGGGTTTTTATGTCAAGACAGAACAAATTTTTGTCCATCGTAAACTTTACAGCTCCAAAACAAACACTGCTTTTCTCCAGCCAGTACAAATGAATAATACAAACCGTCCTTCCAGGTACAATGAAACAAAGTAAATGTAGCAGTGTCACCAATCTCCCTATTCCAGATAGTATCAGCTAAAATAGTTTAAATGTGTTCACCAAACACACACCTTTGTTCAGCTCCAGCCCAAACTCAACTCTGCTGAGCTAACCCAGCTGCTGATATTAGGCCTGTAAGGGTACCGTTACACTATACGATTTACCAACGATCACGACCAGCGATACGACCTGGCCGTGATCGTTGGTAAGTCATTGTGTGGTCGCTGGAGAGCTGTCACACAGACAGCTCTCCAGCGACCAACGATGCCGAGGTCCCCGGGTAACCAGGGTAAACATCGGGTTACTAAGCGCGGCCCTGCGCTTAGTAACCCGATGTTTACCCTGGTTACAAGCGAACGCATCGCTGGATCGGTGTCACACACACCAATCCAGCGACGAAAGAATGTTCCAAACGATCTGCTACGACGTACGATTCTCAGCAGGGTCCCTGATCGCTGCTGCGTGTCAGACACAGCGATATCGTATGGATATCGCTGGAACGTCACGAATCGTACCGTCGTAGCGACAAAAGTGCCACTGTGAGACGGTACCCTAAAACCTAAGCTGGATTATGGGAACAATGTTATCTTTCCTTCCCAGGCTCTTTTTGGTTTCTCCTAAATTATGGACCCAAAATCCAGTGAAATGAAAACTCAGTAACCTAGTATCACTGGTACAGACTTTACATTACCAAGGCCATCTACTATGGTGACGCACATCTTGCCATCCAGGACTTTACCTTGTGGTTTCTTTGTGTGTGTACATTTTAGTTGCTGTCAGTTTTAATTAAACTTTGAACTTTACTGTAAATGAATACGGTACTTTTTCACTGTTCATGGATGTAGTAGAAGTAGACTTTACCATTGCTACTGGGAAGGTATATAACATGGAAAAGGTCAGCTGCGTTAGAATCGAGGTTTTTTTTTTTTTTTTTTTTTTTCCTGTGGGTTCAAGTGTTTTCTAGTGTCAGATTAGGTAGACAGAACATACCAGCGTACTAGTTGTTGGAACTAAATAGATTTTACGATTTCTGAATGCCAGCGTAGACCAGTGTTTCGCAACTCCCGTCCTCAAGACCCCACAACAGGTCACGTTTTCAGGATTTTCTTAGTATTGCACAGGTGATAATTTCATCACCTGCTCAAGCATTAATTCCATTGCCTATGCAATACTAAGGAAATCCTGAAAACATGACCTGTTGTGGGGTCTTGAGGACTGGAGTTGAGAAACTGGCATAGACTCTAGTCAGTGAGTAGACTCTAGGAATCTCAATTTTGTGATAAATGTCATGTCAAACAGTATCTAGTCTTACATGAGTATATCCTTGTACGTTCTGCGCACACATTACCTTACTGCTGTGATTATCTGTCTCAACATTAATTAGACGCTTTATCGAATTCATCAAATTTTATCTTGAAGTTGGGGTATACGAGTGTCAAGTAAGCTGATAAGTAAAGGTCTGAAGTTTTATCAGTGATCTAATACAAAGCGGAATCCACATACTTATGTATATAAGCACTCCATAATTCTGCTTCATAACCTTTTTTTTATGCTGCCAAGCCTGCATGTTATGACACATGCACTATATTTATATAAACTGCTCTACAAGTTTCTCTGCATCGGGCATGAAAATAAACATTCATTTATTTTGTAGTACTAAACCCAGTGAGGTCACTGACCTGAAGTAAGAGGTGTGCACTTCTTGAGTCAGGAGCGTCTGACTGCAACATGTGCTGTCATCAAGACTGACGCGAACATTGCATGCCTTCATGAATCAATGCCCTAGTGGCTGCTACTACTGATTTGCTGTGCTATTTCTGAGTTCTCTAACTTTTACCCTAATATGGTTTCCCTAAAAGTATGTTTTCACATGCAGGTTTTGAAGCCCAGGAGTTCATTCAAAAAGTAGAAGCTTCAGTTTTCTTTCTTCACAAGTATCTTTAATTTGATCCATTCCTTAATCCATTTTTGGCTTAAAAAAACTTTAATATCTAAACATGGAAAAAATACCCTTATATTTATCATGATACCTTGAGCTTCGCAGTGGGGACACTATCCATATTCTGTGTTCTGACTCCTCTAAAAGACAACTGGTGATGGTTCAATGATATAACTTCTGAACCCTAATTCGCACTGCAATCTGTGTATTTTTATGTAGTGCAGCTTAGACTTGTATGTCTTGCTTGTGTTGGGTTTCTTCCTGTCAGCTCTTACAAGCAGGAGGTGAGCAAGTTCAGCGTAAAGCTGCATCTCATAGAAATACTTTAGAACAGCTGCACACAATACCATGGCTGACACTAGGAATTTTGGGGCCCCATATGGCAAAACTTTCGGGGCCCCCTTGAGTCCGCCCAGGCCCCAGCCCCATCTCCACCGCTCGAATCGTCCAGTCACACCGGCCTCTTGAAAAAACTCCATTTCTGCACCACATCCTCACCAGTCACACATTTACAGTCCCCCATCACCACATACATAGCCAGCAGATTTTTGTTTTGGCCAAAATATTTTTTTAATCCGCCACCATGACAAGGTAGACTTATTTGGCCGGGCCCTACTGTACTGTAACTTACTAAACATTTGTTAAAATATCCAGTACAATTTAGATATATTTTTTATTTATTTTTAAATTTTAAAATGACCAATAATATCACTAACAATAAACAAATGCAGCAACATCATGGCCAGACCACATATTACCACAACATGGTGACCGAATACTACAATACTGATCATTATTAAAAACAAACAAACAAAAAAACCCATAATACTAATATTACCATAAGTGCCATTTATGCCCAGAAGATCTAACTTGGTATACAGTATTCGTATACAGGTAATATACAGTGATCACCGGTGACATTATATACAGGAGCTCTGGATGTAGTGTCAGTGTACAGGTAATAGTGATAGCCAGTGACATTACACACGAGCTCTGTATATAGTATACAGTGTGTAGTGTCAGTATACAGGTAACACACTGACTCACCGGGCATTTTCACTTTTCATCTTCATCCAGCGCACACCGCCATCACTTCTTCCAGCCAGAACTTTTCTCTGCCGAAAATAAGTTATCTAGATCACATTACCCAATTTTTCCACAACCTCTACACTACTCCAGATGAAGAAAAGAGTGTCGCCCTGCACAGTAACAGGAAATCTCATCTCCCACACTGAAAACACTATCCTCAAAAATATTCTTTAATTAGCCCCTGCAGTAATAATATCCCACATTCTGGAACCCACGTGCCCTCCCATTCTCTCTCATGTCTCTCCATACTTCCCCCATGTCTCTCCATATTGCCCTTATAGTCATCCAGAATAGTATAATGTACTCCATAGTCATATATAGCAGTATAATGTACCTTATAGCACTATAATGCACCCCATAGTATAATGCACCCCCATAGGAGTATAATGCACCCCATAGTATAATGCAGCACTGTAGCAGTATAATATGCCCCATTCTGGGGCTTTGCAAAAAAAGTTTTTCCTTATCTGGCCAAGCATCATAATCAGCTGTGTCCTGACTTCTGATTCAGCTGAGGCGTGCAACGTAGTTTTGACGTATGACAGTGAAGTCATACGTCGGCGACGTGCGCGCTGACGTCAGCTGCTGGCTTATAATTGGCTGGCAGCTGTTAACTGTTGCTGTGCAGGAGGAATCTCCTGCACGGCAACAGATTTTTAAGTGATAGTGCAGAATCCTGCCGCTGGGGCCCGGTGAGCAGAACAGTGAAGGCCTGCTGTGGGCCCTCTCTGCTCATTGGGCCCCATACGCCAGTTCCGTAAGTTATGCCCTGATGAAGGCCCTGCACAGTACACACAGAAATGAACTGATCCAGTGCTCCAAACCCTGTGGTGCTCATTCTTTGTTTTCACTAAATTATTAAATTTATCTAATTATAGGGATTTTCTGAAAAAGGCCAGTGCTTGCTGAGAAACTTTAGTTTTCACATTTTTGTAAAATGTACTATAGGGTACATCTTAATTTGAATGCACATGTAAAAATAATGCAGTATTCTAAATATGTGAATGCAGTTTTTAATTTGGGGTCATTAGTAAGAAAGCAGACCCTCCCAGTTGAAAGTATGGATTGAAGACTGTCTTGATATGTTATTAACAAGAAGTTGTATCCCATAAATACTTTCTCATGTTGTTTTTTTTTTTTACCACAGGAAATCGATGAATGGAATATTTCCCGTCTGAATACTATTCTAGATGTTGTAGGAGAAGAATGTGGGATTTCAATAGAGGGAGTCAATACCCCTTATCTCTATTTTGGGATGTGGAAAACTACATTTGCCTGGCATACTGAAGACATGGATCTTTACAGCATAAACTACCTCCACTTTGGTGAACCCAAGTCATGGTAAAATCCAAGGACAAATTTGTGTGTCTGTATAATGTTAATAATAAAAGTAGAGCTTGGTATCCAAGAATAGAGGCACTCTTTGTAACTTAAAAGGGGTGTTCCAGCCTCATATTTTTATGAATGAACTATTTCGTCAGGTATGCACTGTGATCCAGTGACCCCTGTTACAGGTAGGGGGTGCTGCATGGTCTCCTCAGAATACGCACGGAGGCGTACTGAGGCCATAGGAATGCATGGCAGTCGCAGGCATAACTGTGGTGATGAGACAACATCTGGCATTATTGTAAATGGCCGGTATGCGTCGCAGAGGAAGATACTCTGGGCTGTAAGCATGAAGTAAGGTTCTGGGACCTGTAGCCCCACAAGTATATGTGTAGCTTTGAAGGGAGGCTTGCAGGGTTGGTTGGAGAGCTGGGCGGGTCTGATGAACCACATGCACCTTCCACCTATGGGAGTGGTTGCAAGTATGTAATGTGACCAGGGTGTGGGTCACATGGTTGAGTGTATGGACCTGAATGGTTCTTGGCTGTAAGGTCCTGTGAGAGGAAAGGCCTGGGTGTTGGAAGGTTTAGAGTAGGGCTGGATGCCTGAAGAGCACCTGTTAAGGCCGTGATTTTGAGTGGCCTCTGTGTTGGGAGGTCCTGTGTGTGGATCGAATCCCTGAAGAGCAAGAGGTGAGGCTATGGATCTGCAGAGCCAGTGACTGCTACCATGGTGGGGAAGCTACCGTCCTTTGGTGGGTCTGGAACTGACAGGTGTATGCCTGTCAGGCAAGTTGGTGATTCCTATAAGGCGGCTTTTCCAATGGATATAAAGAATCTGTTCGGCTTACGGTCACCCATGATAACTGGACGAAGTGAGAAGTCCGTCATGTTTAGTGTTTGTGAGATGAAGCCGTATATGAAGTGTTGTAACAAACTGATTGCGGTTTATGATGCCTGAATAAACTGGATAGACTGTTTTATGTTAAAAAAATGTTCCTGTGTGCATTTATCTTGTTGCCAAGCGAGTATTCCCCAGCCCATTAGCGATCGCTGCTTCACAGTACATTCAATCTTTTTTTTTTTCTTCTGTCATTGTGTGCAACTGTACAATCTTCTGTGCCAGCCAGCTCTTTTCTAGTGCAGTAAAAAGCTGGGACAGAGGAATCTAATGTTACTCATGTGTGCAAATATTGTAGCAGCCAATCTGTCATGGTGGTTGCATGCAGCTTTACATTAGGATTCTCCTTCCCAGCCGGAACTGTATATTCTCTCTTGCTTTTTACGGAGCTAAAAGAGCCAGCCAGGACAGAGGATAAAACTTTTAAAGGTGCGTGCAGCTACAGCAACAGAAGACTGTTTGCCTGCGCATGCTCGACCACATAATATCACTTGCACACACAGAGCCAGAAGGCAGGCAGTGTTACTCTATAGGCAACCTCCTAATGAGAAAGATTTATTAATCGGAGTGGATTGAGAAAGGTCAGCAAAACAATTCTCTTTACGTATAATTTGAGGCACAAAGTTTTTAATGTGAACCCGACATATGATTCATTCTGCCCGAACCACAGGCAGTCAGGTGGGACCATGCAACTCGGGTGGGTGACTAGTCCAAGAGGCTGGTCCTAGGAGTCTTCTTACTTCCCTGTCTCCCTTTGACCTGTCACTCAAGATGAGTTGTGCAGGGACTGGCCTCTTGAACTTTTAACCCAAGCCGTATGGTTCACGGTTTGCTTTTAACGTTTTTTCCACGTCACCACCTGACAGCACCATGGAGGACGTCCTTCTTATCCACAGTGGGACAGGAAACCACGAGTTTAAAAGGACCCTCCCCCTTCCACCCTTCAGTGTTTTTCCTGTCCCACTGTGGATAGGAACGACGAGAGATTCGCTGTCCCTACAGAGAGTGTGGATCGGGGGGGGCTCGGCCTCTTCCTTCCCACTGGATGTCCTCTGTATTGCTGACACCCTAGTAATCGGGTCCCTCGGCAGCACCAGTGCAGCGCTGCTCCTGGTGAGGAAGGTCGCTTCCCCTGGGGGGCTCTCGACCTTGGATGACGGCCCAGACGTACCTGCATATTGTACCTGCAAGGGTGCACCCTTCGCAGGTGTCCCGGGGCCAGGAGGAAGCCGGGACGCCGGGCATCAGGTATCTCGGCGGCAAGCATGGGCGCAATGAACTTCCGGTTCACCGCTGCCGCGTCACTTCCGGGTCGCGGTCGGCAGCAAGGGGCGGTCATCTTCGCTCCTGTGGGAGTGCTGGGACACAGAGCAGAGGATAAAAGGTACGTGGGGGCTAGGTAGTGTGCACTAGGCACCACAGCAGCAGTGTTAGGATGGAGGAACAGAGTTCTACACCCGCAGTCAGCACTGAGGTCCCGGGGAAGCAGGATTCACTGCCTCATGTGAGTCCCCACTAAGGGGTATGATTCTCTATAACCCCGCTTAAAGGTACCATCAGTGGCCTTTTTGTCTATTGCAGGGGCGTCCTTCATCTGGGGATAAGAAGGCAGGCAGATCTAAGAAGTGTCCTATCTGTACCACAAAGCTTAGTGTCTCGTGGCAAAAGCCTCTCTGCGAGCCCTGCACAGCTCGTATTGTAGGAGAGGAACAGGCTTCCCTAATAACGAGCATGAGAGCCATGGTCCGAGAGGAGGTACAGGCTTCAATATCTAACTTGTCTGCCTCCCAGTCGATCCAGTCTGACTTCCAGGATCCTCCCAAGTCTAGGAAAAGATAGAGGGAATCCGATTTGTCATCAGAAGACAGCCCTTCCGAATCTGAGATGGAGGAACTGGAGGAATTGTGTAGAGACCCTCCTCATAAAGGGAAAAAGTATCTATTTTCTTCCAATGATATTGATGAGCTGCTGAATGCGGTGAGACAAACTATGCAGATTGAGGAACCTTCAACCTCAGTCTATCCAAGATGAGATGTTCGGGGGACTGCGTTCGCAGACTTCAAAGGTCTTCCCGGTTAATGCCCACATTCGGTGAGTCTGAGTTACCAGTCTCGGCTTTGCTTTTAGCTTACAGCCGTTAACCCCTTCTTCACCTCTTCCCGCAGCTCAATGATTTTGGAGGAGTGGGAGGAGGCAGAGAAGAGGATATCTATTCCGAGAGACTTTAGACTTCGTCTTCACTTTGACCATGATGAGGTTAAAGACTGGGAAGATATTCCGAAAATTGACATCCCACTAGCAAAGGTGTCTAAAAGAACTGCCATACCATTTGAGGACTCCTCAAACTTAAAGGAGCCTATAGACAGAAAGGCAGAGTGTCTCCTAAAGAAAGCTTGGGAAAGCTCGGCTGCAGTGATCCGCACAAATATAGCGGCAACTTCTGTGGCGAGAGCAATGCATCTATGGGTTGATGACTTAAAGGATCAGTTGTCAGCAAAAACCTCTAGGGAGACTATTATCAATGCTCTCCCTTTACTGAAACTAGCTACGGGTTTTCTTGCAGATGCTACTGCCGAATCTGTCAGATTCACGGCTAGGGGCCATTCATTATCAAATGCAGCCCGTCGGGCTATATGGTTAAAAAGTTGGTCGGGAGATGTTCCCTCCAAGAACAAATTATGTTCCATTCCCTTTTCAGGAGGCAGAGTTTTTGGGCCCGTATTAGATGATATTCTGGAAAAAGCTTCTGATGAAAAGAAGGGGTTTCCAGAGGAAAAAAAGAGGAAGTTCCAGCCCTTTCGTAGGCCCTATCACAGTCAGAGAACAGACTATAGGGGTAAGGGTAAACAAGGGAGATGGAGCTACCAAAAGGGGGGAGAGAATAGGAACCGAAATAGAGATCCAGGCCCCTCAAACTTTAGATCTGAGTTCCGGAGAAAATGACGCCACCAGGATAGGGGGTCGGTTGTTGAACTACCTGGGGAAGTGGAGGAAAATTACTTCAAGTCCGCGGGTCCTTCAGGTTATATCTCAGGGGAACGGCATAGAGTTCGACTCCCTTCCCCCAGAAAGGTATTTCGTTTCCAACGCCCGTCTCTCTTCGATTTCACCAATGTGGTCAGACATTCAGGATCTCCTCC
Organism: Ranitomeya imitator; assembly: GCF_032444005.1. NCBI lineage: Eukaryota > Metazoa > Chordata > Amphibia > Anura > Dendrobatidae > Ranitomeya > Ranitomeya imitator. The sequence goes on from NC_091282.1 coordinate 451,027,361, forward strand.
GGATGGGGGCAATATCTCCCATACCTCCTCAACAAATAGGAACAGGCCACTACTCGGGTCTCTTTTCTATAAAAAAACCAGGAGAATCCCGTACCATTATAAATCTAAAGCCATTAAACAAATGGCTGCAGTACAAAAGGTTCAAGATGGAGTCCATTCGCTCCACAATTCCCCTGTTAGGGAAGGATGTGGTAATGTGCACTTTGGACCTAAAAAGTGCATATTATCACGTGCCAATTCTTTCTCACCATCAAAAGTTCCTAAGATTTGCAGTAGAAAAGGAGGGGTCAATCTTCCACTATCAATTCCGTTGCCTTCCATTCGGATTGGCGTCGGCTCCAAGAGTTTTTACAAAACTCATCACGGAGATCGTATCTTATCTAAGGAGGCGGGATATCATTATAATACCATATTTGGACGATTTCCTGTTAGTGGCAGACTCAGTGGGGCAACTCAATGTCGATTCTCAGTTGGTGATCTCCACACTGCAGAAGTTAGGATGGGTGTTGAACTGGGAAAAGTCACACCTAACCCCAAGATCAAAGAGGCAGTTTCTAGGTGTAATTCTAGATTCAAAGATCAGGGAATCATTTCTTCCGGACAAGAAGAGATCAGATTTGATAAAGAAGGTTCAACTGTTTGCAAGATCTCTGGTAACAAAAAGAGACGCAATGAAGATCCTGGGTCTAATGACAGCCTGTATTCCATTAAGTTAAGTAAAAAGGGCAGCACACTGCAGCGCCAAAATATGCAAACTTGAAAACACGAAATTTGAACTGCATTACTGCACTAGAAATATGAAAAATGAGAGCTTTTAGCGCATAAAAATGGCCATATTTATGTGTACCTCGTAGCCACTTTACGGCATCTCTCTTATACGAGGTCCTACGCTTGACCTACCTCACCGAGAATAAACGTCTCCATCTGAATGGGTACATGTGAAACCTCTTCTTGGACTCAAATTCTCTCTTTCTGTGGAGGGGTATTGGACCTACTATAATTAAAACACCTGTGGCTAGGAGGCGGGGAGTGCACGATCAGAAGGCTAAAGAATACATTTCAAAAACCTGACCTGCACATCCAAACATAGACTGAGTGTGAACAGGTGCTGAACCCAGAGTCGCCAACTCGTATATAGTTAAGTAAAAAGGGCAGCACACTGCAGCGCCAAAATATGCAAACTTGAAAACACGAAATTTGAACTGCATTACTGCACTAGAAATATGAAAAATGAGAGCTTTTAGCGCATAAAAATGGCCATATTTATGTGTACCTCGTAGCCACTTTACGGCATCTCTCTTATACGAGGTCCTACGTATTCCATGTGTCAGCTGGAGCCAATTTCATTCCCGTCAGCTGCAGAAAGCGGTACTAACAACATGGGACAGAAGACAGTCTTCATTGGACAGACAGTTTGTCCTATCCTATCGGGTCAGAGAATCCCTAAGATGGTGGACGGTGTCAGAGAACCTTCAGGTGGGGCTCCCATGGATCCAGACCCCAGCAGTCACGGTAACCACGGACGCAAGTCTACAGGGCTGGGGTGGCCAGGTACTCGGAAGATGCTACCAGGGACAATGGAGTTTGGAAGAAAGCAACAATTCCTCAAACCACAGAGAGCTACATGCGGTTTGGAAGGTTTTGTGTTCAGCCCGGACCCTAATAAAGAACAAACACTTAAAGATCTTATCTGACAACACAACGGCGGTGGCTTTGCTTCGTCATCAGGGGGGCCCAAGGCATCCGAAGCTTCAACATCTGGCGGATCAAATTTTCGCATGGGCAGAAAGATCGGTACTTTCGATTTCGGCGGTTCACTTAGAAGGCTCAAGAAACCAGGTTGCGAATTTTCTGAGCAGGGAAAAACTAACACCCACAGTGTGGGAGCTGAACAGCAAGATTTTCGATACCCTGTGTCAGCGCTGAGGAACCCCGACTGTGGACCTATTTGCAACCAGAAGGAATGCAAAGATAAAGACCTTTTTCTCACTAAACCCTCAAGAGAATCCAGCTTGGTAGATACCCTCTCTGTCATGGAGCTCGGGTCTTCTGTATGCCTTTCCCCCTCTGGCATTAGTACCAAGGGTCCTCAGAAAGATTTGCGAGGACAGAGCTCGAGTGATTTTGGTGGTCCCTTTTTGGGCCGGAAGGAGCTGGTTCCCCCTTCTAAGGAAGCTGACAGTGGACAGTCCTTACCATCTTCCAGTCATGAGGGACTTACTTTCTCAGGGTCCGATCCTTCATCAGAACCCAGAGAATCTGCGGTTAGCAGCGTGGATCCTGAACGGCAGATCCTAAGGGCAAGAGGCCTATCAGAAGGGGCGATTTCCATCCTACAAGCAAGTAGGAAGCCGGTGACTTCGACGATATATCGCAAAATCTGGAAGAGATTCTGCAGTTTTTGTGGAGACACAACAATAGTTATTGATCACCCCAACATACCTAGAATTCTTGATTTCTTACAGCAGGGGTTCAGGAAAGGGCTCAAACCGAGTACTTTGAGGGTTCAGATAGCAGCCCTCAGCGTATTCTATGATTCTTCCCTTGCTGCTCACCCTTGGATCGCTCGATTTTCTAGAGCAGTTATGAGGCTGAGACCCCTAATCAGGAAGACTGTCCCTCCTTGGGACCTTAATTTAGTCCTTAATGAATTATGTAAGGAGCCCTTTGATATAGAGGAAGACATAAATATTGCTAATCTTTCCATAAAAGCAGTTTTCTTAGTGGCCATTACATCAGCCAAAAGATTGGGGGAACTTCAGGCCCTATCCATACAGAACCCTTATCTACAAGTATTTGATGATAGGTTGGTTTTAAGGCTTGACCCAGGGTTTCTTCCCAAGGTAGCTTCAGTTTCAAATATTAACCAAGAAGTTGTTCTTCCGTCCTTTTGCCAGTTCCCTAGAAATCAAAAGGAATCTTTCTTCCATAATTTAGATGTTAGGGTACCGTCACACAGTGCAATTTTGATCGCTACGACGGCACGATTCGTGACGTTCGAGCGATATAGTTACGATATCGCAGTGTCTGACACGCTCCTGCGATCAGGGACCCCGCTGAGAATCGTACGTCGTAGCAGATCGTTTGAAACTTTCTTTCGTCGTCTACTGTCCCGCCGTGGCGGCATGATCGCATGGTGTAACATATATCGTATACGATGTGCGCATAGTAACCAACGGCTTCTACATCGCACATACGTCATGAAATTATCGCTCCAGCGTCGTAGATTGCAAAGTGTGACAGCAGTCTACGATGCTGGAGCGTCACGGATCGTACCGTTGTAGCGATGAAAATTGCACTGTGTGACGGTACCCTTAGGGAAACGGTACTTAAATGCTTGGACATAACTAGGGCCTGGAGACAGGATAATAATCTCTTTGTCTTGTAAGGGGGTCCTAATAAGGGGAAGAAAGCATCAAAATCCACTATTGCCAGGTGGATTAGATCCACTATTACCATAGCCTATCAGGCACAGGGAAAAGATCCTCCAGATAGCCTTAGAGCTCACTCATCTATGGCTTTGGCCGCATCTTGGGCAGAAAAAGGGGGGGCCTCGATAGATCAGATTTGCAAAGCAGCATCTTGGTCTAACATTAGCACTTTTTCAAAACACTACAAATTAGATGTAGTCTCTTCCCAATTAGCTTTTGGTAGGAAGGTGCTTCAAGCGGTAGTCCCACCCTAAATCAGGAAGTCTCCTTTGGTACTTCTCCATGGTGCTGTCAGGTGGTGACCTGGAAAACGGTAATTAATCTTACCGATAATTGTATTTCCAGGAATCCATCCTGACAGCCCGGATAGTTCCCTCCCTATGGCAGATATGTGTTATACTTATGTGAAGTAACATTTGTATTAATCTTATGTTCAAAATAAATTTTCTGTTTGCATCCATCCAGATGTGTTACTTTGGAAAAGCAGGGTGGAAGGGGGAGGGTCCTTTTAAACTCTCGTGGTTTCCTGTCCCACTGTGAATAAGAAGGACGTCCTCCATGGTGCTGTCAGGATGGATTCCTGGAAATACAATTATCGGTAAGATTAATTACCGTTTTTGTTAGTCTTTTTTTCTAAAATGTTGCATTGTTTCAGAGCACCTTGCTCAGTGAAGGACATCGCATACACCATGTGCTGCCACGCACATGGCTACATATATGGTCCCCCTAGAACCACTGGCAATCTGTTCTGATGAAGGTCTGATTTTAAGACCGAAAACGTTCAACTTTTGACTGCAACAAAAAAAAAAAAGACTGTATTTCACTGTTCACCATTTTGAGTGCCAAGTTCCTCTTATAGCATTGTTTGAGTTCAGGTTGAATGGCTGACAGATTCTTGCTGCCTGAGGTTCAAGCAGCGTGAATCTGCTGACAGGTTGCCTTCAAATTCGCTATAGTAGATTTTCTGTAGCGTTTGTCTGAGGTGTGCCAGTGATAAGTTTACGGTCAATGCAGATTGGACAGTTTTCGAAAAATTTAGCACCTTGACTGTCCTAAATACAGTGGGTCATCTGAATTGTGCTGTGTGCATAGGAGTAGATATACAGTGTTTGTTTTACTAGTATGATTTCACCCTAAATATTAAATTGTATGTTTTTCACATATCTTTCACTTCTAAATTGCACTTTTGTTTTCTAAACTGGTGGTCAGTTTGATCCGATTGTGTGTTTTCCACAATTATTAAAATGGCCTTCACAGTGTTTACTAAGATTTAGCCATTCTTACAAGGGTCAATGTTACTTATTGGGGACTTGGACTATATCGTGACATACTGAGCTATTATTTGTTTCTTTGTAAGATGTAAAGCCCGTTTATTGATCTGGCGAGGTTAAGCATTGTAGTAATCTCTTACAAGATTGTCACTCCTTTCAATACATCCTTGACATGCAGCAGTGCTTCACATTGACTTTCACTGTTTCTGCTGAAGTTTTTCTTTTACTCCTTTTAAGATTTTGCTTTTCCATTTATTTTGCAATGTTTTAGCTCTGAAGAACATTATTTCCTTTACAATAGTTCCTCATGGTGCTTTTACTCCATCTGTAATGTACAAGACAGGCGTCAAATTCTCTAGGTGCTCCCACATTTGGACGACTCTCTACAGTATGTTCAATCTATTGATTTCCCATCTGAAATATTCAACTGATGTAAATACGCTTGATAAAACATTTCTGTAGGCGAGCCTTTTGATTTTATTCAAGGGTAAAATTATTGTGAAATAGCTCTGCATAGTACTGTGCATCTTGCCTGCTGAGGGAACACATTTTGAGACGTGACATGTGCTGTTAGATCTTCGTAACTATCTGGCACAAATAAATGAGCTTTTTTTTACCTCTCCTATAAACAATGGAATAGAGGCAGAAATAATGATGAAAGACTAGAAATGGTGTTGTAGTTTTCTGAGTTTAATAGAACATTTAAGAATATTTTAAAATTTGATTAGTTTTTTTTTTTTTTCAGTGACATAGCTGAGGAGGACTTATTTTTTGTTGGAGGAGTTGTATTCATCAGTTGGCATAATTTTGGACTACATACAACCTAATGCTTAACTTAATTATTTGTGGAACAAATGGATAAAACAGTAATTCTGCTGCTGTTGTGTCTTTCTGACTTTTTATATCTTTTTATATGTGAAACTTCTCATTTGCTTCACAAATTAATGTGTTAACTTTGCTCTGTGGTTCAGTATGATTATGGCGATGCCAAGTTCATAGTTTGATTTATATTTTTATTATTTTTGTATGATAAATATGGTTCAAAACAAAATAATTTAGTTGTTTTTGTCTCCGTAAGTATCTAACTTTTGTTGTGGGGGGGTCAGTTGAGCTGTATGAGGGCTTTTTTTTCTCATTTTTGGGTACATACGATTT